>NC_132791.1:118088750-118408500 GCF_048418805.1 Vulpes vulpes | reverse complement strand
AGTCTAATATAAAAGACAAAAACATGATCATCTTCCCTCAGTCAACTCCCAGACTTAAACCAGTTTATAGACTCAGAACCCTTTGAATGAAAGGAAGCCTGGGTCCACTTAAGGAAGGATCCTGCTACATTGTCAAAAATCCTATACTGTTAATCTTATCCTGCCCTTCACCAAAGGGATCTACAGTGATTTACCAGAGTAACTGTGTTTGGGAGAGGAAGAGAAATAATCACATCTTTCAAGGATTTCTAGACATTGGTTCTGAATTGATGGTATTTCCTAGAGACTCAAAATGTCACTGCGGTCCACCAGTCAGAGTAGGAGCTTATGGACGTCAGACAATCAATGGAGTTTTAGTTCAGGTGCCTCTCACAGTGGGAACGATGGACCTTTAACTACCCATCCTGTGATTATTTCCCCATCTCTGTAATGCGTAAGTAGAATACATGACCCACATTTGTTCCCTGTCTTGTGTAGAGAGGGCTATTATGATAGGAAAGATTAAGAAGAGGCCACTAGTACTGCCTCTATCTATAGTAATAGTAAACCAAAAGTAATACATGATTCCTAGAAATACAGAGACTAACGCTACCACTAAAATGATTCCCACCACATCCTCATTTAACTTACCTATGCAGAAAACAGATGGATTTTTGAGAATGACTGTGGATTATCATTAACTTAGTCAGGTAGTGGCTCCAATTGCAACTGCTGCTCCATATGCATTTTCATTGCTTGGGCAAATTAATATATCCCCTGGAACCTGGTAAGCAGCTATTGAGCTGCCAATAGCTTTTTTCTGTATACCTGATAGTAAAGACCACCAGAAGCAGTTTTCCTTCAGCTGGCAAGGCCAGCAATATACTTTCACTGTCCTACCTCAGAGGTATAGCAAGTCTCCAGGTATATGTCATAATTTAGGTGACAGGGAATTTGATCACCTTTCACTTCCACAGGACATTACACTGGTCAATTATATTGATGATATTATGCTGACTGGATCTGGTGAGCAGGAAGTAGCAGATATTCTAGACATACTGTTAAGACATTTACATGCCAGAAGGTGGAAAATAAATCACATAAAAAGTCAGAGGCTTTCTACTTCAATAAAGTGTCTAGAAGCCAGTGTGTGCGGCACGTCTATACATCTTTTCTAAACTGACCCCTCCGAATCATTAAAAAAAAAAGGGCACAATACATAGGAAGTCTCTTTGGATTTTGAAGGCAATATATTCCTCTTTTGGCTGTGCTGTTCTGATCCATTCACCAAGTGACCCCAAAATCTGCTAGTATTTAGTATGACCCAGAACAAGAGAAGGCTCTACAACAGGTCCAGGCTGCCATCCAAGCTGCTCTGCCACTTGGGCCATATGATCCAGCAGATCCAATGGTGCTGAAGTGTCAGTAGAAAATAGAGTTGTGTTTGGAACCTTTTGTGAGCCCCTATAGGGAACTTAAGGTTATAGAGCAAAGCCTTGCTATCTTCTGGGAGTAACTACTGTCCTTTTAAGAAATAGTGTTTGGCTTGTTACTGGACCTCAGTAGAGACAACATCTAACCATGGGCCACTAGGTTACTATGTATTCAACTTGAGCTGGCTATCATGAACTAGATGTTATCTGACTCACCAAGCCATAAAGTTGGGCATGCAAACCAGCATCCCATATCAAATAGAAATGGTATATATGGAATAAGGTTCAAGCAGTTCCTAAAGACACAAGTAAGTTTTGCAAGGAAGCAGTTCAAGTGCCCATGGTTTCTACCTCTTCTACATTACTTTCTGTAGACTTGCACCTATGGCCTCATGGGGAGTTCCATATGGTCGGCTACCTGAGGAAGAGAAACTCAATCTAGTTTATAAATGGTTTTGCCTGGCATGCAAGCACAAACTGAAAATGAACAGGTGCAGTGCTTACAGCCCCTTTCTGGAACATCCCAGAAGGACAGTGATAAGAAACCCTCTCAGTGGGTAAAATTCTGAGCTACATCCTGATTATTCATATTGCCTGGAAGTAGAAATGATCAGACATATAAGTCTATACCAATTCATAGTCTATAGCCAATGGTTTGTCTGCGTGGTCAGGGACCTGGAGGAACACAATTGGAAAATGGATAACAAAGAGTTCTGGATACTATGTATATGAATAGATCCTCTCCAATTGGGCAAGAACATGAAGATAATGTGAATGTGAGTGCTCACCAAAAGATGACCTCAGCAGAGGGTAGTTTTAATAATCTATTATATAGGATGACTACTCTGTAGATATGAATGGCCTCTTTCTCTGTCATTGTCAATTGGGCTCATGAACAAAGTGGTCACTATTCAAAGGTAGGGGTGATATTGGGGCTTAGCAACATGGACTTCCACTCACTAAGGCTAACCTGACTAGTCACTGCTGAATACCCAATCTGCCAATAACAGAAACCAACACTGAGTCCTTGATACAGCACCCATTCACCAAAATAATCAGCTACCTACCTGGTGGCAGATTGATTACACAGGCCCACTTTCATCGTAACAGGGGTATGCTTTGTTCTTATCAGACCCTTACTCAGATCAAGATTTACCTTCCCTGCTCCCCATGCTTCTGATAAAACTATCATTCATAGACTTATAAAAAGCCTTATCTACCGTCATAGTATTCTACACAGTGTTGCTTCTTATCAAGGAATTCACTTCACAGAAAATTAAGTGCTATAAGGAGTCTATGCCCATGGAATTCACTGGTGTTACCATGTTCTCAATCATCCTGAAGCATCTGACTTGATAGAACAGTGGAACGGCACTTTGAAGACTCAGTTACAGTGCCCACTAGATGGCCTGCAGGGCTGAAGCAAGGCTCTCCAGAGGGCTATCTATGTTCTGAATCAGCATTCAATATATGGTACTGTTTCTCCCATAGGCAGGATTCATGGATCTAGGGATCAAAAACTAGAAATGGGAGTGGTTTCGTTAACTAATATTCCTAGTGATCTACCAGATGTTTAGTGGATCTAGCAGTGGATAGCACATAGCACATTTACTTCCTCTCCCTGTGACTTTGAGCTTGGCTTGTCTAGAGATCTTAATTCCAAAGAGAAGAATGTTTCCACCAAGAAAAACAATGATAATTTCATTGAATTAGACAGCTGCTACCCAACCATTACAGGTTCCTCATGGGGTTACTTCCTAACTGGGATGACCGATCCTGATGATTAAGGGAAATTTGTGTTGCCATTACACAACAGAGATGACAAAAAGTATGTCTGGAATTCAAGAGATCTCTTAGGGCCTCTCTTAGTATGACCATGTGCTGTGATTGAAGTCAATGGAAAACTACAACAACTTAATTCAAGCAGAACTGCTAAGGGCCTAGACCCTTCAGGAATGAAATTTGGGATCACTTTACCAGGTAGAATCAAGAGCAGCTAAGGTGCTTGTTGAGGACGAAAGGAATGTTGAATGGGTGCAAGGAATTAGCTCTACATGTCAGCTATGACCATGTGACATTTTAGAAACAAGGATTGTGATAATTAAGAGTATTTCTTCCTTATTTTGTTATGAAAAATATGCATATATTTATTTATATAATGTTTAATATAAATATATAAATACATATATAAATGTGTATATATAATAAATATACTTAAAATGTATAATTATGGCTTATAATACAGATGTCGATATACTTATTATATAAATATGTTAATATAAGTATATATTTTTCCTTCTCTTAGTCTCCTATCATCTAACATCATATATATTAATAACAGCTAACTTTATATCTCAACAAGACAAAAAAGAGTAAACACTATCCAAGGACTTTGCAATCTCTTCTGGTGAAAGTGTCACTGGTTTTTCTTACTGTTCTCAGGATAGTTGTATCATGTTAAGCAGAAGCATGACTCTGTTATTGTCTTGATTTGGATATTACACATTCTTTAGGGAGATGTGTATGGGCGCCAAGTTGGCAAGGGGTGGTCGGTGATGGTCTTTTTGACATGTCAACTTGGCTAGGCTACAGTCCCCAGTTATTCAATAGAACACTAATCTAGATGATGGTATAAAGATACTTTGTGGATATGATTAAAGTCCATAATCAGTTGACTTTAAGTAAGAAAGATTATCCTAGATAATCTGAGCAGGTCTGATGTAATCAGTTGAAAGGCCGTAAAAAGCAGGGATGAGGCTTCCCAAAGCAAAGAAGAAATTCTGCCTGTAGACAACAGCCTCAGACTATGCCTGAGAGTTCCAGTATGTGCCTCCTGATACCTTCTCTATAGATTCCAGACTTGCCTAGCTAGCCCCTACATTCATCTATGCCTACTCCTTATCCTTATTCCTTATGCCAAATCTCTCAATATATATCTCCTACCTGTTCAACTTCTCTGATTGAATTTTGACTGACAGAATTGGAGGTCATGGGATTTTAAATGACATAGGACAGAAGCAGCACTTAACCATCAGCAGCAAGGTGGGTGTAATTACCAAAACAGTTTGCAAAGCCTGAACAATCAGAAAGCCTTGAACTGCAAGGATCTGTGGTATTGGTTAATTGATTATGGAGAAACAGAAAACTACCTGTGGTATCATGCTGCTTGTATAACTTTTTTTTTTAATTAAAAATAAAAATAATAAAGAAATAAAGAAAAATAAAATAATAATAATAATAAAACAAAGATCTGGCAAGCAGAAGGCTGCCATCAGTTGCCACAATGAAAATGTGTAGGCCTCCACCCCGTTTTCACAATTGGGCAGAACCAGAGCTCATAGATGAAGTGGTGTCTGTCATATTATGGAAAGATCCTATAATGTCACTACAAGTTTATATGGCACGTAGTACACCAATCCTTCCCCAAAGTGACACGAGGACATTTGGCAGAGTGCTTGTGTCCTAGAGAAAAGGAAGTACCTTGACTTTTCAAGGGCCATTAGATACAGGATTTGCACTGACTCTGATCCCAGGGAACACAAAACAGCATCATGAGTAGAGATTTATGAAGGATGAATAATAAACGGAGTTTGGGCCCAAGCCCATCCACATCTGTGGTTATTTTCTGGCACCTGACAGAACCCTTATATTGATTCCTCAGCCTGTGGAATGGAGGTTATGAAGGTAGGCGAAAATTGTCAAGTGGAACCCCCTGAACCTCCCACTTTCATCTCTGGCCAAGACAGTATATCAGAAACAATGCTGCAATGGGGGTATTGCAAACTGTGACCATCAGAGAATTCTATATGGGAGTGATAGTCCACATCACATCCCTTTTCAATTACCTGCCTTAGCCCTGTGAAAGTCTGGTGGATTGTAACAGAGGATGGTATAGGACTGTAAACTTAACCAGGCAGTAGCTCCAGTTGCAGCTGATGGGGCGGGGCCAGTGTAATATCTTCATAAGATTAGACCAACGCAGTTTGGAATATAGCTACTGATCTGGCAAAAGTCCTTTCCCATTAGTAGGAAAATTTTAAAACCAGCTTGCATTTACATGATGAGGACAACAGTACACAGGCAGCCAATTTCCCAAGGGCTATGTTAACTCTGCCATAGCGTAGTGTACAAGGAACTTGTTCATTTTGACACTCAGCAGACCTTCACAGTGGTCCACTATATTGATGATTATACTCCATGAGTTGAAGTACCCAGCAAACTAGGTGAGTACTTTTCAAACAGTCTGTGAAGGGCCAGGGTTTTGTTTTGTTTTGTTTTTTGTCAATTGATCACAGACTGACAATTTTATGAACTTCAATACAAATGAATGATTCAAAAAATGAAATAAAAAACAGAAACATACAAAACAATTTTTAAATTATCAGATTCAATACCTATAAAATTATATTTTGATAAATAGAATCAGAAAAAATATAAAACATGGGGAAAAGGACAACTAAAATTACACATGTTTATTGAAAGTATACATAAGGGGATCCCTGGGTGGCGCAGCGGTTTGGCGCCTGCCTTTGGCCCAGGACGCGATCCTGGAGACCCAGGATCGAATCCCACATCGGGCTCCTGATGCATGGAGCCTGCTTCTCCCTCTGCCTATGTCTCTGCCTCTCTTTCTCTCTGTGACTATCATAAATAAATAAAAATAAAAAAAAAAGAAAGTATACATAAGATTATTAATATAAAATCACTCTCACACTCAAAATGTTTTATCATTTTTCATTTATAACTAAACAGAGGTTATGATGATATATTGATTCCCCTACATTAAATACCTTTAAGCATACTTGTTTCTTGCTTGTAAAAATTACATAAATCGGGTTGGATTTATGATAACTCTGCTTGCAAGAAATTAGTATATCTAAACCATTTCTATGATTTATTTAATTCTATAACACCCACAGTAGAGAAATCAGTTGTATAGAGATATGGCCAGGGATTCAAGAAGAGATTTTAAAATCATTTTGAGCAAGCTCCGGGTATTTAATTTTTCTCAAAATGAAGCAAATGATGCTATATTTTCAAAATCAGTCTTTAGTTCTTTATCTTGTAAAATTATACTTAAATTTGGATTATCTTCTAATAAAAGAAATATACCCATCGTTTTACACATAGGGGTTATACCTGACAAACTAGCCTTTAACTATCATACAACAGCTTGTATGAGTTCAATAATGCTCATAATGACTGACCTGGTTGAGTAAGACAAATGCACCAATCATGAAGTTAGATGTCACAGCAATGTCAAATTGCTATAAAATTTTCTAAAGGCTTATATCTCAATCTCGGCATTTATCTCATTGCAGACCGTTCACAAACCACACTATAGATGGCCTAGTAAGAAAAGTGAGGAAAACAAGTAAGAAATTCCATGAAGATTCAGGATCCTGCCATATAATGGGATTTTTAGGATTCTGGTGGTCTGGGGCAGGCTGAGACATTTTCTCTAAAATAAGTCTCGTATCTCATACTTCCTACCACTAAGAGAGAGGCATGCATTTGGTATATAAGATGCACTTGAGAATACTGTTTATCCATTTTCCGTTATCAAGTGACCGTGAAGGCTTCCAACAAAAACATGCTCTGCAGCATATCCAGGTTGCAGGTACAAGTTGTCATGCCACTCAGACCAAAAGAACAAGAGGCAGAGAGAAGTACCCACAGTATAGAAGAATGTTTTGTGGATCTTTTGCAAGCACCAACTGGAGAGATAACTGACATACTACTGGGCCCTCAAAGAGACTGAACCATATAAAATCAAGAAACTGTATAACCAAAGCTGTCCATTATGGTGTGCTTCTTATTAGATTTCCTGCCCTCAGGTTACAAAGTTGAGTGGCCATAACAGTAATCCATCATATGGTACAAGTGGCACATTCTGGATTGAGGCAGAGCAGGTTCAGAAGATACAAGTAAATTACACTAAAGGGTGAGCCAGACTCCCATGTCTCCTATACCTATTCACTGATGCCTTTACTCACGTTTATTATCTTATAGAGTAGAGAAGTTCCTCTGACCAACCAAGGGAAAAAAAAAAAAAAAAAGGCCTCAGGTTGGTTTGTAAAAAGTGCAATATGCTAGTACTAGCCAAAGATAGCAGTTGCATTAAAGCCCTACTCAATAAATAAATAAATAGATAAATAGATAAATAAATAAATAAATAAATAAATAAATCCCTATTCAAGAATGACAAAAGGAAATTTTCTCACTGGTAATATTCTCAGTGGGCAGACCAGAAATATTAGGCTTCATCATTTATTATAGGTAGAAGAAATATGAGCTGTATATACATATAGAATACCTGGCTAACAGATGGCTTGGCTGGATGGAGCCTGGAAAGAACACAATTGGAAGATCAGGGATAAGGAGGTCTGGTGAAGAGATACATCAATAGACCTACTGGGGTGGGCACAAAGTACCCAGATCTTTGGATCTTCTCATGCTCAGCAGAGGTCACCCACTATATAAGCAGCCCTCAACAATTACATAGGCTTGTCTTGTGAAATAAACTAACCCATCTCCTCGGCCAGCCGGTGGTGATGCAATGATCTCATGAACAGTGACAGTGTGACAAGGATAGACACTATACATGGACCTAAAAGCATAGGCTTTCTCCCATCACGACTGATTTAGCTATTCCCACTGATACCTGCCTGACATTGCCAGCACAAAAATCTACCTTGAACCCTTGATAGGGCAGTTTCTCAAGGAGACCCTCTATTGCATCAGACCCTTTGCACCTTGAGAAACACATCAGTTTGTCCTTATAAGGATTGATACCTTTGCCATGAATTTGCTTTCCCTGCCTACCCCCCAATAGCACCACCATCCAAGGGCTTACAGATGCTAACCTATCAACATGGTCTCCCATCCAACACTGTTTTGGATAAAAACTCCTATTTTTATGTCAAAGGAGGTTTACCAGTAGGCACATGACCATGATCATGGGACACACTGGTCTAACTAGGTACTGCATCACCTCAAAACAGCCAATCTATTCAAATAGTGGTCTGGTCTTCAATGCTTTACATAAGGTGCTAGCTAAGGGTCACTATCCTGTGGATTGATATACTGTCCTCCAAGATACATTTTATGTGTTGAAATAATGACCTACAGGCAGCCCTGGTGGCTCAGAGGTTTAGCGTCGCCTTCAGCCCAGGGTGTGATCCTGGAGACCTGGGATCGAGTCCCACATCGGGCTCCCTGCATGGAGCCTGCTTCTCCCTCTGCCTGTGTCCCTGCCTCTCTCTCTCTCTCTCTCTCTCTCTCTCTGTGTCTCTCATGAATAAATAAAACCTTAAAAAAAAAAAAAGAAAAGAAATAATGACCTACATCTGATGTTGTAGTCCAATAGCTAAAATTTATGGAAATAGGAACCAAGGGGTAAAAGTAGGATTGGATACTCACCATAATTTCCAGTGACTCACATAGAGAATTTGTCCTTCCTAACTCCACAGTAATATACTCAGTCAGGTTAGAGGTCCTGGTCCCAAAGTCAGATTACTTTTGCCAAGGGTTCCACTGAAAACTGTGACTATCATCTGGCTATTTTGAGTTCCTTGTGTCAACTAAGAGGCAAAGAAAAGTGTTAGTTTAATGTCAGGGAAACCTACCCTGACAATCAGGAGGAGTTAGAGCTGCTGCTACATAATAAGGGGAGGGTGGGGCCCAGGGTGTTTGTAGGTATGCCACTTGGTGCTTTCATGCGCAGATATCATATTTAATATGCAATTCTAGAAATCACAGCCCAGCAAGGGCTACTAAAGACTTAGACCCCTCATGGATAAAAGCCTGGGTGTTCCTATTAAGATCAATTAGAATTCTAGGAAAACCTAGAATACTTGGTAAGAGACAAAGATGATAGATACTAGTTACAACATCAGGACCAACTAAGGGACACTTGCTGGCCTTACTAATCACTTGCCTTGAGCTTTTTCAAGATGGTGACCAGCCTCAACTTTGAAAGGAACTCTAACTTATTGGAATTGTATCTCCTCTCCTGTAAGAAAGAAGGTATCTTCTTTCATTAAAATGAGGGTCCACACAAGCAAAGCATGGAAGCAATAAACATCAAGCAGTAATGTGTTGTTCAAGCAGAATAGGGTCATAGGGAATGTGTTAAGACTTGTCTAGGGTGACACAGAGAAGCAGAAGAGGAGGCTTCATACCTAGGGTTTCTTTCTTAAAAAGCAAACTTTCCCCTGCATCTCGCTATTTACTGAGCAGGAGCCACAGAGTGAGCTTCTGATAAGATAAAGATGTATACACCATGTTGCTACACTCAAGGACTAATTTAAACTTGGCTTTAAGCATGTATTTTCAAGTAAAGAATAACACAAGGCAGCCAGAGCTAAGTGCCAAAGACAAAGGCAGACAGTGCTACAAAAAGCTCCTGAGGGAAAAATACTTCCCCAGGGAGGACCAGGTGGACAGACCCCACCTGTTGAGCTTGAACCTGGCTTTGCTAATACTCATTGCCTAGAAGCAGAGGTTGGGGGAGGGCTTTCCTTGTCAATGTGGTGACCTTTAATTCGAGGTAGTCCTTGTGCCAGCTATGAAGCTAGTGAAGCTAGGAGGATATTTGCGTGGCATATAAATGCTCACCCTCTTGAATATCAGACTCTTCCCCAGCCCTGTTAGTCCTTGCTCAGTGGACCTAGGTACAAAGTGGCCATGGTGGCATGGATAGAGCCTACTCATGGTATTGACAACATGCACTTCCTCTCACAAAAACTGACTTGATTATCACTCCTGCTGAGTGCCTAAATTGCCAAAAGCAGAGACCAACAGTGAACGTCCTATATGGCACCATTTCAAGGGGAAACCAGTGGCAATTGGATTACATTGGACCCCTTCCAACATGAAGGGGACAGAGAGTTGTCCTTCACTGAGACTGACACATATCCTGGGTTTGGATTTGCTGCCCTTACTTGTAATGCTTCTGCTAGCACCACCATTCATGGGCGTATAAAACGGCTTATTCACCATCATGGTATTGCTCACAACATTGCTTCTAATCAAGGAATTCATTTCTCAGCAAAAGAAGTGTGGCAACAGGCTTAGGCCTGTGGAATTCCTCTTGTTATATACCTCATCACCCAGAAACAACTAGCCCAAAAGAACAGTAGAATAGGCCACTGGAGTCTCAGCTGTGGTTCCAGCCAGGAGAGGGCCCTCTGAAATAACAGGGACCGTCCTACAGAAAGCAGTATATTCTGTAACTTGGTGGTCAATGTATGATGCTATTTCTTCTTTAACTGGGATGTAGAGATCTAGAATCAAGGGCTAGAAGCTGGAGTGGCTCTTCTCACTAGGATACCTAACACCTCACAGAATTTTTGCTTCCTGCCATCACAACTTTGAGCTCTGCTGATATGGAGGTCTTGGCTTCCAAGGAAGAAAATCTTCCACCAAGATAAACACCAATGGTTCCGATGACTTGCGAGCTGAGACTTGCCCTGGCTTTCTGGGGTCCATGAACCACTGAAGCAGCAGGCACAAAAAGGGGGGGGGGGTAATTACTCTACTAGTTTGGGTGATTAATACCAAAAGGAAATTTAATTGCAGAGATGACAATGTTTGGAGCCCAGGGGATTCTCAGGGGCATGCTTTACTATTTTTGTGTCCAACTGTAAACATTAATGGAATATCACAGCAATCAAAAAATACACAGAATCTCTAAGGATTCAGATTCTTCAGGAAGGAAAGTTTGAGTCATTCCACCACTCCATTAGGTAAAAAAAAACCACCAACCAGAGAATATACTGGATGAGGTTAATAAAAACTCAAAAACATGGAATAGATAGTACACAAAGGAAGATTACTATATATATATATGTATGTATGTATAAAGGTATATATACATATGAATATATGTATAATTATATATGTATTTTATGACCAGTTATACAAACAAGGACTGCAGTAGTTACACATTTTTTTCTTCTTTCTGTGTATGTGTGTATATCATTTCCTTTTCTCTTTCCTTTATTATATTACACAAGTGGTGGGGAGAGTAACTTTGCGATTTACTCTCTAAAGAAGAAAATACTCAGATGATGAAACTCTCTGAAGAGAGTAGCCCACACGACCTGGTGATGGAAAGTATGACTGTCTCCCAGAGATGGATACAATGACTGTTGAAACTTTGCTTCTCTTTATCTTGAGGAGAGGGCAAGAATGTCCCCTTTGTGCAAAAGATGTTGTTAGATGCATCTTGTTAGATGAAAGAACAATTTTTTATGGTTGTACGGAGTTCTCATCTGTGTAGAAAGGACTGTACAGATGTTGAGTACCCAAAGGAGTAACCTGGAACAGGTTAGGCCAGCCTTTTTGAATGAACCACAGCGATTGTCTTTCCAATTTAATCCCATCCTTCTAAACTCTGCTTTGTGATACTAGGGTTTCTGCTGTGCCACTGGCTCACTGTCCCACTCAGGCAATTGGAGCTACTGAAGGAAGACTGCACGGCTGGAAGAGGAATAAAGAAAGGACTTGCTCCTTCCGGTTGATGCCATGTTTGCTTCCTATTTCTGTCAGACTCGTTGACCTGGCCGTGGCAATTTGTTTCAAGGCAGCAGTTGAATATGGTTTGAAGTTTTTCCAATACAGCCTCACTGTGCCCCCTCACAGACACTGATTCCAGCCAGCTGGACTACCTATCCTGAGAAGGATTAAGTCCCAACCTCACAGGGCCCCTCCTCCAAACTCAGCGACACCAATCCCAGCTGAGCTGCTTCCTTTCTCAGAAAGGATGATCACCTCTTTCAAGATTCTAGCTTTTAATAATTCTAACCTCTTCCCCTTATTCCCCCAGTTCTAGGGATGGTATCTGCTTCCTACAAAAGCTGCTTCTGTGGGATGCCTGGGTGGCTCAGCAGTTGAGCATCTGCCTTTGGCTCAGGGCGTGATCCTGGGATCCCGGATCGAGTCCCACGTCGGGCTCCTTGCAGGACGCCTGCTTCTGTCTCTGCCTCTCTCTCTCTCTCTCTCTGATGAATAAATAAATAAAATCTTTTTTTAAAAAATAAGCTGCTTCCGTGATACTCTCATGTTCCCTTCTTCATTCTCAGTCAGCGATACTTCCCAGCGAGTAATAGTCCTTTATGTTAATTTGCTACATTTAAAATTTTCAAGATACGTGGTATGGCTTCTGTCTCCTGACTAGACCCTGACTAACATCGTTCAAGGGGGATCTCTACAATAAGGTGGCCAACTGCAAGCCCCACCTTTAAATCTGGCCTCCACTGCATGTTTTGCTTAAGCAACATCACAACTGCCTGGAGCTCCCCATTCATAATGTGGCTTCCACTTCTGTGTCCCTACCTATTCTCAGAATCATAACAAGACTATCTCTTTGGACCAGAGGTGAGCAATGAGAGATGGAGCTAGAGGCATGGATTGGGCCAGGCTTTGTGAATAAACCACAAAGAGCTCTATTTATGCTATTGATAAGATAGACTTGGGAAGATTTTAAGATGTAGAGTTCTATGGAACAGCTATTCTGGAGCTACATCTGGAAGCCATATTCCCTCTCCCCATCTTAACATCCTTGCTGAGGAAAGACTATCCCAAAATCCTTAGAAGGTCTTCCTTCCTCTGTCTGCCCTACCATCCCTCCTCTGAGAATAATACTTGCATTTCTGGCCACCCAGACAAGGCATCCTCCACCCTCGTTATCACTACCACTACTATCATTGCTATATTTTGTAGGTTAACAGAGGTTAGTGGAAGGTTGATCAAGGAGGTGGAAGTTTGAGAAAGGGGAAGGTAGAGGCTGATGGGAGAGGAGGTTGGAAAAGAGAAATTAGTAGAAAAGAGACACTTTCATATAAGAAGAGATGAGCATAAGGTATTGTTAGCAAAAAGTAAACATAATGAGTTCATTCAGTAACTACAGAGCTAAATAAAGAGAGTAAAGACTACTCAAGACCTCATTTAGCAGAAAGCTATACTCTATTTGAGAATAACTTTATTGGCAATTTGGTACTAAGAAATCTAATGGGAATGAGAAGTCTCATATGACAACTTCTATGGACTGAATGTGTCCCCCACCAAATTCACGTGTTGAAACCCTATCTCTCAAGGTGATGGTTTAGGAGGTGGGTGGGGTCTGTGGGAGGTGATTAGGTCAAGAAGGTGGAGCCCTCAGGAATGGGTTTAGAGCTCTTACAAAAAAGGCTAAAGAGAAGTTGATGGTGTGCTCCCCAGAAGAGGTCTCTTATGAGAACCCAACCATGCCAGAATCCTGATCCTGGACTGCCAGCCTCCAGATCTGTGAGAAGTAACCTTCTTTGTATATAAGCCACCCTGCCTATGATGTTCTATATAACAGCACAGATGGCTAATCAACAACCTTATCCTTGATCTATTCTATTTTTTTATAAAACAGTGGATGATGGGATGGGACTAAAGAAAGGCTAGTTATGGAGAAAAGGTAGGTAGAACTTAGGGCTTCCTATATAAGGACCACCAAGAACAGAGGGAAGAGCTTTTAAATAAGCTTCCTAACTAACCTCTGTGGTCCCAAACTTCTCATCCATTCAACAAGTATTTAAATGAATCTATACTATGTGAGATGCTGGGCTCATGGTATTAAACAAGACTGGGTTTTGTTGGCATGCCTGTTTTCATGGGGTTTACAGTCCAGAAATTAAGAGGTATAGATAACATAAAGTGTTAGGTGCCCTAAGAGATAAAGCAATGTGGGAAAACAAAAGACTAAGAAATTCCAACTAATGGTGGATGGAGAGAGAAGCAGAAAAAGCTTCATGAAAAATATCACATTAGATCTGGGTTTGAAAATGTATGTAGGAGTACCTGGCTGGCAAAGTTGTAGGGGTATGTGACTCTTGATCTTGGAGTCATGAGTTCAAAACCCACATTGGGGGTAGAGATGGCCCCCCACTATCATCTCCCCAGCCTCATTCTTCTGGAACTGACCTACCCCTCTAGCTTTTTCATCTTTTGCTACTTCTACCTCCCCATCTCTACCCCCAGGGATCCCCCAATCAAAATGGAGGGATTTATAACTAGTAACACTCCCTCCTCAGATCAATGGCCAAAGATCAATAGCTATAATGCAGAAAATTAATCCATATTCATTAGAATTGAATTGAGCAAATGATATTATTAAAAACTCTCTTGGAAATCTATACAAGAGAATTAAAGAGAAAGTTGTTCTAATGTCACTATTCTCTGCCAGGCTACAGATTTAAGAAAATCAGGCAAGGGGAACTCCTGTTAATTTTCAAAGGACACTTAAAAGGTCATTGGGGCATAGCTATAGTGACTCCACAGATGCAGAGGGTATGGAGATGGGAGAGATATTGTCTTCCACAGTGATTTGGAGATCTGGGAGGCAGAGCTGGATTAGGGAACTTGTGAATCCACCTCTGGTCCTAGAATTCTGCACCCCCTGAGTTCATCCCTGGTATCATGAGGAATCATAAACATGCTTCAAGAATGTCAGGTGCAATCTTTACTGAGAAAATAGTCTTGGCTCCTGAAGACCAATGTCCCTGCTGCTCTCCTTTCCTGTCCCAGGGACTTTCTGGCTATTCTCAGAGCCAGACACCCCAAGTCTCTACCCATCATACATCTCACAAAACAAGAACAGACACAAGGTTCACCAGAGAGCTTTAGGCTAACACAGCTGTGAAAAGTGGAGGATGTTCAAAAGAAGGTGCAAGCATGGCCTGGTGAAAGTTTGCAAGAGCACAGGCACGAAGATTTATTCCACTTTTGACTTCATTTTCTACCAGCTATGGGAAAGTGACATAATTCCTTCGAAGTTCGGTTTCTTTATCTGTAGAATACGGACAATATAATAATTTCTACCTCAATGGGGTTACTATAAAGATTAATTAACACAATGCATGGTGAAAGTGCTTTGCAAACTGCAAAATGCTATTCAAAAACATTACTATATTGTCTTAAAAGCTCAGAGATGTTCTTCTAAGGTAGGTATCTTATTAATGGGATCTGTTGATGGCTTCTATGAGGTCCATAAATGCTCTGAGAATTTAATACCAAATTGGGTATGTATGTGCATTTTGAGGAAGAAGAAGACCCATTGCTTTTAACAGATTCTCTAAGAAGTCTGTGATCAATTGAGATTAAGAATTAAGAACCCTGATATAAAGATACTGAGTCATAGCTCCACATCTCTGTGCAGATAGGGCCAGAGTCTTTTATGCATCAGAGTAAGAGAGATCTTACTAAAGGACACTAAAGTGCCCCTGAAAGATGAAGCATCAACACCACTGAGAAACACTGTGAAATCTTGGTGGTTTGCCACACGAGGCTCCTGGGTCTTGATTTGCCCTGAAGGAGGTAGGATGGTATGAATGGCTTCTTGACAGTTTTTCCCATCCTCCACGTTGTCCAACATCAGAGAGCTTTGTTCAGCTCTGTTTGAGAGGAGCTTTCTGGAGCACAAGTGCTGGGCTTGCTTTTCACATTCTGTCTGCGGTACTCTCCGGAGTTGGGCAAAGAGAAGGCCTCACTTCCATCTTGCCACCTCTCTCTACCCTCCTTCCAATCTCGATGCTCACAGCTAGAGGATCCAAGATCCTATGGTAACCTCTTGCTCTTCTACACCATTTCTGAAACTCCAGTTGCTTCCTTCTCCACTGGGCATGCTGGGATATTGATGACCTGTAGGGTGGACCTTCTGTTCTCAGAAGCTGGCTTACTGGAGGAGTTCACTCAGCTAGATCCCATCTCTGTGTGCCTTGCATAGCTCCCAGAACATCAAAGATGCCAGGGGAAGGGAGGTGAGCACCTAAACTGCATTTTACTTTATGTTATCTCATGTTTGGAACCCAGATTTGGGTACAAGATAGTACCTTACTGCCTTCTTCTAACCCAGGCCTGTCTGACATCTCCCTGGGGTCTCTGGAACCTCCAGAGGGGAAAAATTAATCAGGGCCCCAGCTCAATGAAGGCATGGTTAGCCAGTTATTGGGCTTTTCCATTTCTACTGTTCATGCCATTTTGCTCCCCACTGATGACTTGTGAAAATCCCAGAGGGCCCTAACCAATGTCTTTTCCAGTGTCCGTCCAAGATGGGAAGGTTAGAAGATGACCCTACAATGGGAGGAAATAAAGAGGTCACTTTACCTTGCCCTGCCTCTGAGTACCCCACAGTTCCCCTTTCCTGGAGTGGACCCTTTACCGACTCCTCTCATCAGGAGACCAGGAGCTTCCTCTAGTATCTTATCTAAGTCCCACTGATGGTGCTGTAAAGTAGGGCAAATGACTCTACATCTAGACTCAGCCCCTCCTGCTCCAACTTTCTGCAATTCCCAAGGCCCCGTTAACTATTTTCAGTCTCTTTTCGTCCTCTGGATTGTATTTATCTTTTTCTTCAAAACTGCCAAGCATTTTGGGGAGGCAGTGTGGGCAGAAATGACCACAGAGCTAGAGGGAATGTTTAAGGAATCCAACAACCATTCAACACAGATTTATTTATTGAGCATCTGTCATGTTTTGGGAGCTATGCAAGGCACACAAAGATGGGCTCTGGCTGGGTGAGCCCCTCCAGTAAGCCAACTTCCGAGGACAGAGTAGCCACCCTGCAGGTCAGTTCCAATGATTGTCTATCTTTGGGCAATTTATTCCAGTCTGTCTAATGGGTAGCATGGCGATTTGGGTAAAGGACCTACCCTCTTACTGAATAGCAAGTGCCTTAAAGGCAAGAAGGGTCTAGATAAGTATTCTGCATTTGCTTGTTGAATTAAATTGAACTAAACAGAGTTCATGTCTTATTCTTTATTATCTCTTGGGTGGTGGAGAGCAAAGGTAAAATGGGAGAGAATAGTGAACATGCACAATGCTACGGGAAAATTCTTTATTAAATGCAAACACACACATACTCATATACACACATGCACATATGTCCATATATATGTGTGCGTGCACACACACACACACACACACACACACGCACATACACACACAGAGGAGACTTGGCTTCCTGCCGCTTGCTTGAAAACCCAGGCTTCAAGAGACAATTAAATATTGATATCTTTACATCTCAGTATTCTTTTTTCAAATCCAAACAGCTCCAACAGGAGCCATCACTGGCACTTATTTAACTCCTTAAAAACATCCATGAGGGATTTTATTTAAAAATTAAGTTGTTAAGAACAGAGATAATGCAACAGGCAATGGGGTGGGAACGGGCTAACTCCCCTGAAACAAGCCTACAGGAAGCCGCAGCTTACTCTCTTAGACTTAACCTGGGATCCAACTCTCCTGGAGCTGGGACCCAGCATCCCAGACCCCACCTGCCTCACAATCTGAAAAGGACAAAGGGATACTCTCTTGCCAGCTCTCCCCAACAGGCCCTCCAATGCCCTGCAATCAGATGCTTGGTAGAGTTATGCAAATTGCCTTTGCATAATGATGTCCTCACTGAATAGATTAACCCAGCAGGGGTACCGGACAGGAGCAAGCAGGTGCTGGCTGCCAGGCCCTTAATTCTCTGCCCCAGCACCAAGCGGTGACATTGCTTCTAAACCAGGCTGCTAATGGCCTTCTCACCATACCATCTTCCTCATCCCCCACTCCTGCTTCTTTTCCAGCAATCTCTCTCCAACAGCCCAACATGTAGGACCTCCAAGGTCAGGGTTGAGAGGGAAAGGAACAAAGCCCTTCCCAGGAGTTGTCTAAGGCACATATATTGTCTGCCTGAGCGACCTTTCAGATGGGCCAAATCATGCTCCCTGGAGTCACTGACATAGTATTTATGTCTAATTTTCCATCTGTAGGCAGGACATACATGCTTGTATTCTCCATAAAACCCAGTCTACAGCCTTGAACAGAGTAAATGCTCACCAAACGAATACTTCTTAGATAGAAGGAATTTCATAATTATAGGACTAGGAAAGCATCTCAGAAATTATTCCAGCAGTCAACCACATATTCTGATTATGATGCATGTGCCAGGCACTGTGTAAATACTGGCATAGGGATTCTAACCCAGCTACTAGGAGGTCCTGGAAATTATAGGCAAGTTATGTTCACATGATTTTCTACGGGGAGAGGGCCCATGGCTTTCACCAGCATCTTCATGGAGTTATGAATGCTTCCTTAAAAAATTATTAATGACTGCTAATGGAGAAGCCTCGATTGACACGAAAGCTAACAATCACCACAGTGTGATAAACCCTGGGACCAAGAGGAGTATGAGATGGTTTGAGGACTTAGAAGAGGACCCAGTATACAGAGGACAGAGCCCTGAAGTCAGGATTAGTCCCTTCAAAGGTAGATGTTATTAGTCCCATTTCACTAATGAGGAAAAGGAGGCCCAGAGAGGTTAGGCTACTTGACCAAGGTCACACATCAGTAGAGCTAAAATTGAAAAACAAGTCTCTCCAATCCCAGGCTCAATGCCATCTTGCCCCCTCACCTCCCAGCAGCTGCCTTGGCATTTAACAGCCCAGCCTCCAGACTCCTCATGTTCTGGGGACAGAGGAATGGAGCCCTACGATGGCTGTCCAAATTCTGAACCAACATGGAGCAGTCTTGGCAGCTAAGCTTCCAGGTCCCCCGGTGTGCACATCTTTGCATGCTTCAGCGGACTTTGTGGAGTCTATTTACCACATCTAAGACCAATTTCCTTCCCTTCAGTTGCTTTGAAGATAATTGAAGGTACTTGCATTGTCTGCCTGGGAATGTAAAAAGCTAGCTAATGCTGCAATCGATGCTTCCTGCTTAATGCTGCGCCTCCGCCCGCCTGCCCTGAGCAGCGGCTAACGCAGCCTTCAATGACGGCTTCTGCAGATCTTCCCGGCCAGCTACTTTGTTAATCAGAAAGGGGCTGGGGGCTGCGGGGGCCCTCAGGATAATGGCAGGCAGATTGAGTTGTTAAGCCTGAATGAAATATTTAGTAGCACCATTTGCAGGACTCAGCTGGTCGGAACAGTACTCTCAGCCCTGTGTGGGGATGGGGTGGGGGAGGGCTTCCAACTTGAGCTCCCCAAGCTAGGGCCACTGATTAGCTGGTTCCAGCCTGCAGTGAGGGAGAGGCCCCAGCCCCAGCTCCGGCTGAGAAAATGCTGCAGAGAGGAGGGAGGGGAAGCCCAACCAGGACGTGACCTCCTGGCTGGAACCATTCCCAGGGAGGACCAAGACTGCCTCAGGAGGGCAGGATGCCAAGCTCTACAAAACCTGCACCTGCAGCCCCTAGGAGAGCATGAGACAGGGGTGCCAACCACCACACAGAACCCTCCCATCCTCTCCATCCATCCACACCTGTGCTAGGTCCTGAAGCTGTACACTGAGGCTCAGCTTATCATGGGAAGTTTCACCAAACCTTACAGGTCTAGCTGAAATTTGAGGTGATAAGAAGGGGAAATAGAAATTATGGGCTTCTCCCAATTCTTTCTTCTTAAACTACTCTGGGAACAAAGCGTTATTTAGTCCTACATACTTCGTTATCCCACCATCCCAATTTCCTCACTTTGGAAATCATGGGATCTCAGCATTAGCTGGGACTTTGTAGACCACGTACTCATTCAACATTTATTGAGTTCCTCACCTGCCGTGACCAGGTGTAACATAGAGTAGGTCATCTAGCCCACCACACATCCAGTAACCCTTCTATAGACCCCCGTCCCACATTGGCTATTTATGGATGGGAAGGTCTTAGTCCCTAGCGATAGTAAGCAATCTTTGTTAGAAATTATTCCTTTTAATCAAGCCAGAATCTATATCTCTTCAGCTTCGAGTTGTACCCTTGGCAGTTGTTTCCCTGATCCACTCCCTATTCCTGCCCCTAGTCATGCCAAGGCCACAGCAGAGTCCTTCAGATATCTGAAAACAGCCTCCAGGCTCCTTCCAATCCTGCAACATGACCAACACCTAATTACTACTCTGAGGAACAAGGTGGACTGTGGCAAAGCTAAGCCTTTTGGATGTCAAGTAACTTAATCCTTTTGTAACTCTTCTCCCTCACATGTATTTGATTCCTTTTCTACTTAATCTCCAGTCTAGCACCAAGTAGCGGTCACAAAAGTCCTTCATAAAAGCAGGTTACAAGATTTCTGGCCTTGTCTCCGTCAGACTAGCTTGTATCAAACAACTTTCTCCTATTAAAAACTTTTAAAAACAAAAACAAAAAAATGACTCTTTAAAAATCATCAGAGAGCTACCAAGGCAGCCAGGACTTATGTGCCAAAATCTCAAAAAGAAGGGAAATGAATTGAGAAGCACCCTACATTCATGATTGCTTTTCCCTTGAGGCATTCATTGATTCATATGCAGTAGCTCAGAGGCTGAGAAGACAAGCAGAGACTAAGAAGACAAGCATAAAGTAGTAGCTAAAACACCGTGAAGCTAACAGAGCTTTTGACAGTCTCATGAGGCTGAGAAGACATAAATTGGAGTTCAGAGCCACCAAGGCATCCAGGATATAAAGGCTGAGATCCTAGAAGGAAGAGAAGATCAGAGAAGTGAGTCTAATATTTAATGCCAATTTCCCATAAGGTATTTGTAATCTATAAGCATCAGCCTGGAGGCTAAAAAGCCTAACCAAAAGGTGGCCATGGGCTAGGAAGTTAAAAAGAGCTTTGAGCTCTCAGGTCCTCACTTCCAAGATGTCAGAGGGGGACTAAGTCTGAGTGTGCCGCACCCCCTCCCTGATAGGATCTTCATCCTTTTATTTTTTAAGATTTTTATTTATTTATTCCTGAGAGACACACACACACAGAGAGGTAGAGACATAGGCAGAAAGAGAAGCAGGTTCCCTGTGGGGAGTCCCATGTGAGACTTGATCCCAGGACCCTGGGAAGATAACCTGAGCCAAAGGCGATGCTCAACCACTAAGCCACCCAGGTGCCCCCAGAATCTTCATTCTGATGTGGATCAAGAAAAGAAGTAACAATGGTGTCGCCAAAAAACCATGGCCATATGCTTCCTATATGCTGCACTAACATTATCCTAAATGCGGCCAAGGACAAGGCCATTAAGAAGTTCATCACTTAAAACAGTGCAAACCACAGCTGTCAGGGACATTTCCAAGCAATACTCTTTGACACCTACATGCTTCCAAAGCTGTATGTGAAACTGCCTTACTGTGTGAAACTACATTACTATGTGTGAATTGTGCCATCCACAGCAAGGTAGTCAGGAATCATTCTCATGAAGCCTGAAGACCTGAATACCCCCATCCAATTTAGACCTAAGGGCACTGCCCCCATGGCCCCTGCCAAAGCTCATGTAAAAAAGTTGGGTCCTAAGGACCAAAGAAAAGCTGTGCTCTGGGGGGAAAAAAGGAAATTATACTTTTAAAAATAGGTTTCTTAGCACTGTAGTCTTATAATGTTAAGGAGATAAAAATGAAAGATCACCAAGGAGGAGAAGCTCTGGTAAACATTCCAGGGTTTCATCTGGGACCCATGAAGTGCTAAAACCAACAAGTAAAAGTGAGTAGGAAATATGCCAAACTTCACTGAGACTGGAACTCAGCTTCAAAACCAGATGATCCTTCCCTACTCTGACTAAGCAAATCTTAACTGGAAGAAGACATCATCTAGAGGCTACAATTTTCATAACAATGTCTGGCATTCATTAAAAAAATGACCAGGCATTCTAGGACACAGAATGAAATGAATAAGAATCAAAAGATCAGATAACAGGGACAGATTCACATCTGAACCAAATATTGTTTTCAGACACAGACTTTAAAATATCCATGATGAATATCTTCAAGGAAATAGATGAAAAGGAAAATTTGTTAGCAAAAAAAAATTTTAAAAAGGGAAAAAGAAAACCCTTTGAAATCTTTAAAAAGAACCAAAATAAAATTCAAGAACTAAAAACATATAATTACCTAAAAATCAATAATTTGGGGTTAACAGGAGATTAGATGCTGCTAAAAGGAAAAATAGATTAGAATGATAGTTACAAGACAATAACTAGACTGATAACAAGAGAGAATATTTTTAAAAGCTGAAAATGTAGAAAAGAGTATGAGACATATGGGACATGGTGAAAAGATCTAACATATGTGAAACTGGAGTCCAAGAAAAAGATACAGCATTAACAATATTTGAAGAGTAGTGGCTGTGAATTTTCTAAAACTGAAGAAAGACATTAAGCCACAGATTTTCAGAGACCCTCAAGCAGGATAAATGTGTAGCTAGGCATATCATAGCAAAACCGTTGAAAACCCAAAACCAAGAGAAATATTTAAAGCAGCCAGAAAAAAATACATATTTTCAAATGAGAACAATAAAACATGAATAACTTCTTAATAGAAATGATAAAGGTAGTACAAATGATGTTTTTTTCCATTTTTTGTAATAAATCAAAGATGCATGTTATATTATCAGGAGTAACCACTAAAAGAATAACAAGAGTACACAACAGGGATGCCTGGGTGGCTCAGCAGTCAAGCGTCTGCCTTTGGCTCAGGGTATGATCCCAGAGTGCTGGGATGGAGTCCCACATCGGGCTCCCTGTGGGGAGCCTGCTTCTCTCTCTGCCTGTGTCTCTGCCTCTCTCTCTCTCTGCTTCTCTCATGAATAAATAAATACAATATTAAAAAAAAAAAAAACAAGAGTACACAACAAACACAAAAATAAAAATAATAAAACATTATTAACTCAAAAGGAGAAAATAAAGGAGGACAAAGGGTAATCACAAATAAGAAAAGATACAAATAGAAAATATTGTGCATTTAAGCCCCAACATATCAGTAAATACAATAAATTCTTCTATTGAAAACAAAAATTGTCAGACAAGCTTTTAATTTGCCAGATAAGTTTTTAATATCTATTATTTATTTATGTTATTCTGGAAACAAATAGGTTTCTGGATTGGGGCAGACTATTATTACTTAAAGTAATAACTGCATTGGTTCCCCATGCCCAATTCTTCCCCTTAAGGGTGGTATAATGAAAGCCAGATGGTTAGGCCTGTTATATGCAAAGAGGGTTCTGGAACAACAGGAGAGAAATCCCAAAATTATGAATCTAAGTGTTTACATAGGAACAGTCATACAGCTGCCTTCCTCTCCTCCTAAGAGAAGGAAAGGAACTTTATCTCTCTAAAGCAAACAAATTTTCTCAGGGAAGAGAAATGGCAAAGTCTCTACTCTAGAATGCAAGTATTTGACTCTGGGGTAAATAATTTTATTTACCCTTTGAATTGGAGCAGATAACTCCATTATAAAGGATAAAAGCAGCTCCAGGCTTACCAACCTTAGAATATAAAAAGCAAATGTATCTGGGTAAAAGAGACATTTTCCATTATTATAGCATGTCAATTTTCATTGCTTAGAAAGACTCAGAAAACTTTAACCATGCAGAAATATGAAAATATTTATATTGCTTTTTAACAACTGTGATAAAATAACTGTATGTTGCTTACAAGTGCATATAAGACCCAAAGATAGAGTAAAAGTAAAATAAGCAAAAATATACTATGAAAACACTAACCAAAAGAAAGCTAGTATGGCTGTACTTGTATCAAACAAAGTAGACTTAAGGCAAGAACAATTACCAGAGATGAAGAAAGACATTTCCTAATGACAACAGGATCAATCTACCAGGAAGACATAAGAATTCTAAATTTGTATGCAGCTCATAACATGACCTCAAAATGTAAAAAGCAAAATTTGGAGCAGGGAGAAATAAAGAATTTCTTACATGTTTCTCATTAACTGATAGAATGAACATATAAAAATATATAAAAGATATGGAAGATTTGAAATATGTACTTAAGAAGCCTGAACTAATTAAAAGTATATTAAACTAATTAAAAATTTATCAAAACAATGTACTTAATATTTGCTTGGAGTAACAGGTACCAAATATATCCCCCACAATAAAAAAAATTGAGAGCTCAATCAACTGGATATTTATATGGAAAAATAAATAAATAAATCTTGATCCCTACCTCATTTCACATACAAAAGTCAGTTCTAGATGTATTGTAAACAAAAAAAGTGAAAGATAAAATAATAAAGCTTCTAAAATATAGAATATATCAATATTTTTGAAATAGGCAAATATTTCTTAAATAGGCACAAAATGTACTAATCATAAAGGAAAATATTGATAATGGGACTACATTAGAACTTGAAACTTCTGGGGCACCTGGGTGGCTCAGTAAGTTAAGCATTTGCCTTCAGCCCGGGTCATGATCTCAGGGTCCTTGGGTTGGATCAAGTCCCATGTCAGGCTCCCTGCTCAGTGGGGAGTCTGCTTCTCCTTCTGCTCATGCTCTATCTCTCACTCTTTCTCTCTCAAATAAATAAAATCTTTTTTAAAAAAACATTACAAACTTCTATTTATCAAACAATACCTTAAAAGAGTGAAAAGGCAACTCACATGGTATATTAGCAATATATGTTTGACCAAAAAATTAATATCTAGAATATATAGAAGACTCCTATCATCAATAAGAAAAAACACGGAAAATTAAATAGAAAAATGGGGAAAAGATGAGCAGGCACAAAACAAGATATCTATGTGTCCAACAAGCAGATGAAAGGACACTCCTTAGGGAAATGTAAATTAAAACCACAATGAGTTACTACTTTATTGATAATAACCAAGTATTAGCAAGGATGTGGGGCAAATGGAATGCTCACAGATTGATGTTACAAGTATAAATTGATACAACCACAAATCTAAGTATATCCCTAATAGAAGTGCATACACATGCATACCAGAAGATATTCAGAAGATATCCCTAATGGCAATACACTGGGGTTGGGGAAGGAGAGAGTGTACATTAATAATAAGATGTGTAAGTAGATTGTGATATATTCATACAGTGGAATACTACACAGCAAAGAAAATAGACAAACTTGCTATATACAACAGCATGAATGTATCTTGAAAATATAATGTGAAACAAAAAAAGTCACACACAAAAAAACCATATGCCATATGATTCTATCTGTATAAAACTCAAAAACAGGCAACACTCCCCTATAGTGATAGAAGTCAGAATGGTGGTTATGTTTGGTAGGGTTGGTGACTAAGAGAGCTATGAGAGAGGTGTTGGGATGCAGGTTTCTTGATCTGGAAGGTAACTGATTACAGGACAGTGAAAATTCATTGAGCTATATACTTACAATGTATGCATCTCTCTGCATGCATTTTTTGCTTCAATTTTTTTAAATGCTTATCAACAAAATTAAAATAAAACAAGATTGCAAACATCATTTGTAGCATGATTTTATATATGTAAACCTATATAAAAAATATGTGCTAAACATGTATAATTCTATATGCCAAAAAGCTACCCGTAATTATGTCTGGGTATTGGCTTATAAGTAATTTTCATTTTCTTCTTTATACCTTTTTGTATTGTCTGAATATTTTCAGTGAGAATGTATTACTTTCATAAAAACTAAAAATAATAAAGCTTTAAATAAAGTTCTAATTTCAGATGGTGGAATGGTATTGTGGTTATGTTTAAAGAAGAAAAGAGTCCTAATCTCCTACAAATACATAATTGAAGCATTTACATATGAAATAGTATGATGTCTAGCAGGGGGCAGGGAGAAGTGGGGGGTATAGATTCTTTTTAATGGCTATATGTTGGTAATTGTTGAGGCTGAATTATGGACCACAGGGGTTCATTATACTCTTCCTTCCACCTATGTTTGAATAATAAAAAGTTGAAAAACAAACAAATATTATTTCATAAACATAGAACTTATGCATGACAGATATTACCCACAGCAAAAGCTATGCATAATCTGTATAAGCCAGAGTGAGGGGGAATTATTAGAGAAGGTTTTCTCAATACTTGGATGGAGGGCAGCTGAACTCCATAAAGAGTATAGCATGGAGACTGCATTCATGGCACACTGAAGGTCCACCAGTTTTCACACCCTGATCAAGAGTCCAGCTCATAGAGCCACTGCCCCAAAAGGAAGGAGACCACTCACGGGACCCTGACCTCCCTCCAGCCCAGAGAGGATCCATGTCTGATGGGGTACATGGTGACTTAGAAGATGGAGCACCAATAGTGACCCCTACTCTAGAGTTTCTCTAAACAGAGACAAGGAAGTGACTTTTTTTCATAGGGAGTCAAGACCTCCCTTAGAAGTTTCTTGTCCTTTCAACCTAGAAGTAAGGTACTGGGGACAGGAATTAAGGAATTAGTAAGGAGGTGGGATAAAGGAAAGAGGAGTCCTAGATTGTGTTCAATGGAAAGGCAGCAGCTGCTGTGAGTTCCAGCCAGAATTAGAGGCCCTTGGGTGCTATCTTTGGTGGCCCTCAGATCCTACATTGTCTGGTAGGCTCTTGTCCTGACTTTCATCTGCTCTTCACCTAAGTCTGATCAGCCTTGATGTGGACATGACTATACTTTAATCTGTCTTCTTGACCATTCTGGCCTTGACACTCTAGGATGCTACAGTCTTTCCCATAACCTCTTTTGGTTAATGGATAAAATTGCCATCAGCTGAATTTTCAACAAATTTCAAGTACAAGTAAAAGATCTTTCTTTTGGAAAGAAGTACTAGGTAGGTGGAGTCAGTAAATGCACTGAGAGATTTTCTAAACAGGGGAAAGACTGTCATGTTTCTTCACAAAAATCAGAAGAATTAAACTCTTATCTAAAAATTTATGTTTCACTTTTGATTTTAATCTGAGGGCAATCTAGAAGATTAAAGAAGAATTTGAAGATTGATTGATCAAAGACAACAAACTAAGGCATTCTCTAGAACAATGCTGCCCGAAAGAAATATAGTGCAAGCCACAAATGTCAACCACATATGTAGTTGAATTTTCTTGCAGGCAAGTTTAAAAAGAAAAAAAAGAAACATGGGAAATTAATAATATGTTTTTATTAAATCCAATATTTCCAAAACATCACTTTGACACATAACATAAAAAAAATATTAATAAGATATTCCTACATTTTTTGTACTACTTTGAAATGTATATACTTTTTTGTACTACTTTGAAATATGTATACTTTACACATAGGGCACATCCAATTCAAGCTAGCCATATTTCAAGAACATAATCCACATGTGGCTAGTGCCTCTACCATTGGACAAGCACAGCTCTGGAAGCAAGTGAAGAATAGTACCCCTTGTGACCACTAAAGACTATTACAGCTGAGGGGCTGGGCTCTCAGTCATAAGCTTCCCTAATGCCGCCAAAGCACCATCCATCCCCAAGCCCTGGAGAATCCATTGTTCTATTCAAGCTCTGATAACATTGGACCTATGAGAAGCAATAACTTACAATAACTCTGGAATTGGTAAAAATGTTATCAAGCTCTTCCTAGTCTCTACTTATTCTTCTTGAATGATGGTACTTGGCTATTCCAATGAAGTTAAATAATTTATATATTTAAAGCATAATTAAAGTACAAAGGTATGCTAATACTTCTTAAAGGTCATTGAAAGCCTATGGATTCCAACCACAATGACCCCCTGACAGTGGCTACCAAAGTACCTGAAAAAAATATAATCACATTCCTATACGCAGAAGTTGCAGAGCTAAGCCTTCAAAATGTGAAGAGCTAAGTGAAATACTAAAAAGATACATCTAGGAAATATATATATAATATATATAGAACATATGTAATACATGTATATATATATATATATATAACATGGTACAAATTAATTAGAGTTTCAGAGTAAGGGGGCAGGATGGTGTGATGAAGAAGCATGGACTTTGGAGCCACACTGTTTGACCTTGAGGTGTCTCAAGCCTTGATGCCCTCATCTGTAAAATGGGATAATGATATCTGCTTCTCACCTGTTGCTAGGATTAAACGAGGCATTAACACGGTGCCCAGCAAGTGCCTTGCCGGCAGCAGATGCAAAAAAGTGCAATATCTCATTTTTGTGATCAATAAATATTTGTTGAACAACCAATATATAGCACATGCTAAAAAATAAAGCATACAAAGGGTATTAGTGAATGGAGGGCAGTGAAAACTGCTCAGAGGGCTTGTCCTTTTTTTTTTTAATTTTTTTAAGATTTTGTTTATTTATTCATGAGAGACACAGAGAGGCAGAGACACAGGCAGAGGAAGAAGCAGGCTCCATGCAGGGAGCCCGATGTGGGGCTCGATCCCAGGACCCCAGGACCATGCCCTGGGCTGAAGTCAGGCGCTAAACCACTGAGCCACCCAGGGATCCCAAGGGCTTGTCCTTTCTGAGAAAGGATTCCACCTAAATCTGCAGCTCCAGACTCTGCATTTGTTGCTTGTGTCCTGCTCACTTATGAAATCTCCAGAGCAACACATTAGTCTCAGGAGTTTAGCCTTGTCCAAACTATTCACCGTTATCCTGTCTTCTGACAAGGCACTGAGGGAAAAGAAGGGAAAATTTCTCGAGGGTAAAGAGAGCAGATATGGATGGGCATGTGTCCTGATCACCTAAAGGTGATCACTCAAGAACACTCAACATCATAGGAGTGAAATAATGGCTCTAGAGACAGTTACCAAAAATCCTCTTCATGACTTTCTGGGTCACCTCTATTTCCCTCATCTCCTTTTGCCATGTTTTGGGGTTCCTGTCCCCTTCCAAGTTGCCAATGCAGAGCAGGGGACACAGTGCCATGACGAGCCAGTTAATTTCTGAAGAGCTGCAGCTAAATAGCCTATCGCCTGCTGTATCAGCTGAAGCGAGGGTCTAGAGCAGGAGAGCATGGTGTCAGTCTATAGGTGCATGCCCACAAGTGCCATGGGGACTTCACACTGCCTGGTAATGGTGGTTGCTGATCTGCATGGCCTTTGGGTATTGTTCCTGTCCCAGCCCACTTGGCACCTCCGTGAGCACCTCCACTTGCCTCCCACTTCCTTCTCTCTCCTAGCAGCTGGACTCCCCCTGCACTCATCACCATTAGGTGATCTTTTGGAGCACATCTGCAGAAGGCCAGCCATGACCTTGAGCTTCTCCAGTCCTGCTGCCCATCTCTGACAGGCCAGACCCCAGAAATAGCTCCCAGGTACCTGCTGATCAAACCCTCACCAAGGATTTAGTACATAGAATGCGCCACACTAGGCATCAGGGATATCACTGTAAATGAGACCTAAGAGGGGAGAGCCAAAGGGACTGATGAAAAAGCCTAGATCGTAGGGAAGGTAGAACTACCATTTATTTAATCCTATCGGGTCCAAACACTAATTTAGCCTCCAGCACAGTTCTGTGAGATAGAAATTATTAGCCCCATTTGACAGATGAAAGTCATTCAGAGTACGAGTAATTCATCCAAAGCCATCCCTCCAGGATTTGGCAGAGTCCATATCAGGAATCAAGTCTCTGACTTCACCAATTTTTTCACTATAAATAGTCTCTTAACTTTACATGCACACCTACTTGCTTCATAGAGCCCAGCAAGTGAATGTACCTGAGTAATTCAACAGAATGTGTATTGAGGAGGCAATTCTGGTGGAATTCTCCCCCGCAGGCACCTCACTCAGTTACATCCCTCAACCATTGTGCTTCTACCCCCAGGGCTCTGTCTCACACACAAGAAACATTCATCCCCCGGAGACTCACCCTGCATCTATCCAAGAGCCTTTGGGAATCGGCCTCCTCCTCAATAATGGAGCAGGGCCAGAGAAGCTGCAATGAGTCCAGCCCAGCCTGGAACCTAAACAATCTATGACCTAAGTCTTCTTGCGACTGAGAAGCTTGCAATTGGAAGGAGCCTTCAAAATCATCTTTCCAACTCCCCAATTCAAGTTGGAGTGGCTCCTCAGGAAATCCAAATGTATCTCCCCCTCCCATGTTAAGAAACTTCCCAAACTCTGCTTGATGGCCTCCTTCCAATAACCAGGAACCTGCCACCTTCCTGGAGGGCCAACATCCCCCTTGGTTAGCCCCAGCTGGAGAAAACTCTTCCTTGCACTGGGCCCAAGGCCATCTTGCTGGGATTTCTACACATGTCCTATTTCTATTCTTAGGGATGCGGAGAGCAAGTGTGTCCTCTTGCTCATAACAGCCCTTGGGAGATGGTTATAACGCTCCTGTAGGTCTTTTGGCCTATAGACCAGACTCTTCATTTCCCTCAACCATCCCTTATGAGACACAGCTTTAACCTTCCACCCCATCTCCATCAGTCTCCACTGAATGTGTTCCAGTGGCAGGTGTCTCTGAGAATGTACTGTAAAGAGGAGGCCGGTATGTGCTGCCATCCTCTCCTCTTTCTTCTCTGTCTCTCTGTCTCTCTCTTTCTGTTTCTCTCCGTCCCAAGTTGATCACACAGAGAAAGTTAGCTCAGATCCTGCATCTTCATCCCCAAGCATTCCCATAGGATCCTGGTAGCCAATTTATCAGCATCTCTACCACCACAAGCACACCTAGGGGCTCTCCCTCCAAACGTCCACCACTACTTCAGAGAGGCGTTTGCCACCAGCTGTTGCTAGAGAAGATGGACACATGCACACAGAAACATTAATTCTCCAGGACTCAGCATGGGCTCAGAAAACCTTCACCATGCCTTGGGTACCAGTTGTGGGACAACCTCCCTCTTCAACTTTGTTTTATCCAAATACAATGTGACAATTGAGGGTAAATAACTTCCTTGTCAACTGCCCCTAGAGCTGAGAAGGAAGGGTATTTTCAGAGACATTGCTCTCCTTTCTGCTACAGGACTCCTTATGTTTCTTGAGAAACATGGCAGGGGGACCATGACTAAAGCACAGGAGACTGGGTTAGAGGGTAAGAAAAGCCCCATATTATCACATGGGATGCTGAGGCTCATGACAAAGTCATGTGAGGATACCCAGAGAAGCTGCCCTTTGCTCAAAGTTGAGGGGGTAGCAGGACATGCCATCACCCAATCCATTTGGGGAAGTTCCCTCAGATACAGAGGGTGCACACACATCTTGAAATCCAGCCTGAACCCCCACATGCAGATCAATCTCCTGCTCCCCACAGTTACACAACTAGACTATGCCATTGCATGAGAGGCAGAAGTATGAGAAAGAGCAGCAACTTCACTCCTCCCCTAGCCTGGCTGTGACATCACCTCAGTTCTGGCAAACTCTGTAGAAGAAGCATGCACGGGAGTTAATCACACAGTAAAAGCTAGAGGGAATCTTGTAGAGCAAGTGGCATCTTCAGGGAAGACACACATGGGAAGTCTAATCAATCCTGGAGCCAATGCATTTGCTCTAGTAATTCCAACTATGGTGGCCCGGGTCAGGGTGTAAAAGGAAATGCTTCCTTGCACAATACTCTCAGTCCCATGCATGTAGCTCCCTCACCTCCAGCCACACAAGCACACCCACCTCCAGACCAGTGGCCCAGGGAACCTTGTAAAGTAAGGACTCTCCCTCTTCACTTGCTGTCTCCTTTCCCCTATCTTTCTGCTGTCCCAGGTCTCCCTCTAACTCCACCCAGTTCCAAGTGCCCTCTACCCATTCCCCAGCTAATGGCACTCCGGAAAGGCTCTGATAAACTCATCCACACCTCCATGTTGCCTATAAAGAGCAAACTCATTAAACGAAAGGAATAACATCCAAATGATGGAATCCTGGCTACCAGGATGTGGATAGGGGGAATATTTCTGGTTCAGAAAGCAAAAGGGGATATTTCCAAGATCCCAGGGTCCCATAGTAGGCAATGGCTTCCTCTGAGTTCCAGGAGGCTTTACTGCTGGAGCTGGGAATCTCACCAAATGACAGCGAAAGGACAGCTGAGTTCACTTTGTCCCTGCTTCCAAGGTGATTTGGGGGCAGTGCCCACACTCAGGCATAGATATCCCTGACAGATCCCATTCCTGCAGAACCACAGGTTCACTGAACAACCCTGGCAAGGCCTCTTCCCCTCCTTGGCTCGTTATTTCATCTGTCAGACAAAGGGCTCCTAAGCCCACTTCCTAGCTGACACTGATCATGTGGATATCTGGGCCACAGTGGACACTTGTCTCTTGGTAGGAAAGGTTGTCCTCCTCATTTCTCTAGTAACCTACATTCCCACCCTCATCAGGAAAAAAGGATTCAGAAGATGCATGCTCAAAGACTTTCTTTGCAGGCATTTAGGAGATGCCTAGAGGGATAAGACCTTCGGTAGTAGGAACAGAATCTCTCTAATTGGGTCAATTAAGTATTTTTCTCCTGGTCTAGATGAAGAGAAGGGAAAGGAAGGACCAGAGGTTGAACCTGGTACCCAAACCCAATCAGATCCTAACCTGAATAAGCATCCAGTCCTGAGTCTACTCCAGGACAAGATACAAAGACAAGGAGAAGCCAGGATCACACTTTGCTTCCTCTCTAGACTGGACTACACCAAACCATTTCTGTTGAAAACTGGAGCTGGGCTTGGCAGGAAAGCTGACAAAGAGACTCAACCCTCAGACAGGGGCTAGACTTGTGAACTGCTAAAGCCCCAGAACTCTATAAGAAGTAATGCTTAGATGAGGCCATCAGGATCCCTGAAATAGCTGTGGTCCCCACCTTGCTTGTTGCTGGGCAAAGCCCCCGTCAGCTGAGGGCCCAGTTTCCAAGGCCAGATGCCCATGTGGGTCACGGTCAGCCTCACCACCACCCGCCGCCACCCCTACCCCCTGTGCATGCACTTACAGATCCCTATTTATGGATGTGGAAGAGGCAGGCAGACTGGGGAAACAGCCATTTCTATGCTAACTGCCCACATGTGGCCGAGGGATTGAAAAATGAAACCACAAAACTGCTCAGAAATCAGTGAAGCTGGAGTCCCTGAGCCCTGAAGGCTGAGAAGAGCCCTGGCCACCTGGGTCTGACCTGGATTGGAGCCCTGGTCCTGGACACTGAGGGCCCATCCTACTGCGGGAAGGGCTGCTGGCCGTGGAAGCCAGAGACCAGTGGGACTCCACTTAAAACACTGCTGTGCCCAGAAGCGGGGAGAGCGCACAAACCCTCCACACAGCCAGGACTGCACACGGCCAGCTTGCTCTCATCCTCTCGTTTTCAAAACCCACTCTCTGACAGGAGGCAGGGATGCCCCATGGAAGAAGCACAACCAGGACTCTGGAGATGGGTTCTCCCAGCCATGCAGGTTCTCCCCACCATGGGCCTCAGTTTCTCCATACAGGTTGGCCTCTGTGACCCCAAGGGACTCCACACAGTGCCCCCCCAACAGGAGACTCATTTATAGCGAGGTGCATGTAAATTAGAAGGCTGAAGCATTTCCTTTCCTAACTTAGGACAAAAAACCTCTCTCACAAGGAATGAAGAGACGGTGATAGAACTACAGGTAGGGGAATAAGCCAATCTGTTCACCCTCTTGAGATGGAGGAAATAGGTACAAGGTGTCCTCTGATAAGAATGAAAGGTGTGGGGGCTCCTGGGTGGCTCCATCGGTGAAGCGTGTGCCTTCAGCTCAGGTCATGATCTCAGGGTCCTGGGATTAAGCCTCACGTCAGGCTCCCTGCTTGGTGGGAGCCTGCTTCTCCCTCTGTCTCTGTGCCTCCCCTCTGCTTATACTCTCTCTCTCTCTCAAATAAATAAATAAAATCTTAAAAAAAAAAAAAAGAGGAATGAAAGATGTAGCCTAGCATAGAAACTTGAACCTCATTCACTCAGCCAAATGGTTGAGTCTCTCCCAAAAATAAGGAAGAGGAAGGAAATGGCCATTGGCCCAGGTCCCAGCCCTCTTGTGGACAACTCCAGAAATGGACAAAGCAAGTGTCCCCAGATGCCTTCCTGCCACTCACCCACCATCAGTCTTGTCGCCTGAGGGTCTAGGCGGGGCAAAGGGGGTGGCTGTTTCCTGCCAGTGCCATGACCTTTCTGCAAATCACACTGTATGCAAGGGATACTCAATTAAATAAACATTAAGGACTGTCTTCCAGGATGATTCTAAAAAGTGGTACAACCTATACAGGGGAGAGGAAGAGGCATAACTGGGTAGAAACACCACCTACCCATTGCTTCAGTGGTTAAGGAGGAAGAGGTACAGGCTGATTCTATGTGGCATGGCTTCTGGCTGAACCCCCTGGCGGCCCTGCCCGGCCACTACAAGTAGTTCACAGACGTTCCCCTCTCCATCTCCTTGTCTAGTACAATGCCCAGCCTTAATGAATGATTTCATTATACAATTACAGACCCCACATTTCATCCATACTCATTATCTCATTTAAATGTTATTGCATTTTCCTAACAAGAAAATTGAAGCTCCAAAAGGTTAAAAGAGTTAGCCAAGATCAGACATTCAGTAATTAGACTTGAACCCAGACTCCAGAGTCTACATCTGGAACTCCTTCCTCTGTGTCAGAGCCACCGGGCTGGGCAGGGTGGAGTGAGGCGAGCTTATGAGCAGGCTTCGTCAACTCCCACATGGCAGGAGGGCAGCGAGGCCAGCGCTGATGGAGGCCCAAGGGCCCACGGCATGGTGGGAGAGTATTGCCGCAAAATGGAACAGGCCGCCAGTATGCTCATTACCCAACCTTATTCCATTTCATAATAAATGGAGCCCCTGGAGGGCCAGGCATGATGGGGTGGGGTGAGATGGGGAGTGAAGACTATTACGGGATTTTAACCTTCGTCTTCTCTTTCCGGGCCTCTGGAACAGCTGTTCAACAAAATGGATCTGTACAGACAATCATTTTTGCTGCATTACTTAATATACAGTTGCTCTCGGCAAGAGATATAATTGACTTGCTTAACTAATCAATCTTTCTATAAGCATAGCTGCTTTTCCTCTCCCACTGGGGGAGGGAGGTAAGGGAAGGGGGAGGAAAAGAGAAATTGCAAGGAGCAACCTTTGGCATGAATTACAGAGCTCTAACACCCAGCTGAGGTTTCAGAGCCAGGGGGGAAAACTGCTGCAAAGCCTTCCTATCCAGTTTCCTTCCTGGCCAGACATGGTCAACGGTGGCCTGCAGTAATGATTGCCCCACACGAAATGGAGGCATGAGTGCCAAAAGAAGTCAAAGGGGCCAGTGGCCTAGGCGATTCAGAAATCATCTTCATTGCTTTTGGAGTAACTTGCTGTATATTTAGAGATAACAGTGTGTCTGAGAACCTGGGACTTCACAACATTCAAATCCCATAATGAAGCCACGGATAGAATCTCAGTTGGGCTGAGCAGGAAAACATCCAGCCTCCCTTATGTTCCACGGGGCCCTGGGCCCAGCTCAGCTGTCCCATCTCCCTTCTTCTGGGGTTGAGCAACCTCAAAGCAGCAAAGTCCTCCAAAGTACAGGCCCAGATCACACCATCCTGTCTCTGACATGCTCTGCATCTGACTCACCCCTTGTCTCCAGTCCAAAGAGGAACAGTCAACTCTCCTTGCTTTTCTTCTCTTTCCTGTGCTCAGATCTCCAGCCCTCTCCACACCTGCACATACCCACTCCCCCAGCTACTGATGAATTTGGGGGCTATCGTGCTAAATGTAGAGGAAACAGAGTCAAAGAAGGAGTCACAGAGTGGTGAGTTACAATGATGACGGCACAGAAGCAGAGAGCTGATGGAGTTGAAAACACCCCCTTGAGAGCGCACCCCAGATGGACTACCTATGTATTATTATAATTCATCTATGTGCCCGTGTGTCCCCAGCTCCACGGGGGCTTTGTGAAAGCAGATTCGGACCTGAACATCTGCATTTCGTCAGTGCTGAGTACTTCACCTGAAGCCTGATGGGCACTCAACGTAGGATTAATATGGAACTACAAAATCAAATATTACAGTGCCTCTCTTCCAAGATAATGGGTTCCTGAGCAGGAGAGCTCCCTCTAGAGAAGAGACACTGACCCATCTTCTGTCTCTTTTTTTTTTTTTTTTTTTTTAATTTTTATTTATTTATGATAGTCACAGAGAGAGAGAGAGGCAGAGACACAGGCAGAGGGAGAAGCAGGCTCCATGCACCGGGAGCCCGATGTGGGATTCGATCCCGGGTCTCCAGGATCGCGCCCTGGGCCAAAGGCAGGCGCCAAACCGCTGCGCCACCCAGGGATCCCCCATCTTCTGTCTCATTCAACATTTTTATCAACGGCATGGATGAAGTTTGGAAAGGATGATTACCTAATTTGTATATGACAAAATGTGAAGAGATGAACAGCGTGGCAGACAGAGAATCTGACTGTCTGAGTAGACTAGAACACAAGCCAAAACCACAGAGATGAAATTTAGGTGTATTAAGTGTCAAGACCTGCATTTAGGTTCAAAAAATCAATTGGACAAGTGTAAGATAGAGGAGCTCTTGGCTTGGCAGAGACCCATGAGAAAAAGATCTCGGTGTTTGAGTGAACCACAAGTGCAATATGGTGGTACAGCTGCTAGGAAGAGGAAGAAATGGTAAAGGTGCCCAATCAGAAGGGAGAAACAGCAGCCTCTCTGTAAGTCTAGCCTGGTGGAGCCCGTCTGGACCATGGGGCTATACCCTTACTAACTCATTTTCAAAGGAGCAGAAAAGAGTGACTAGGATACCAAGGAGTCTAGGAACAGTGGAAAGGACCCTGGAGTATCTCACCCAGAACAAACGACAGCTAGTTTCAAACATGAGACAGGTTGTTTCTTGGAGGAGAGAGAAATCAAGATTTACCTGGAGGCATGAGGGGAGGGTGTAAAAGGTAAGATCTGGAGCCAGACCAGCCTGAGTTTAAATCCCAGGCTCTGCCATTTTCCAGATGGGTGACCCAGGGCAGGTTTCTTGACTTCTTTGTAGCAATCTCTTCATCTATAACATAGACGGGATGGTGCTTAGCTTGTGGGTTAAATGAGTTAACACATGCAGAGATCTTCAAACAGAGAGAGCCACAAGGTAAACTCTCAATGAATGATGGCTACGACTATGCTGTGAATCCACAAGACAGATCGAGATGGAAGTGTAGAAGTTACCAGAAGGCTTGTTTCAATGGTGCCAGCACTACTAACAAGCAGAACTGCTGCTCCCGTGGGATGGGAGGGCTGTGAGTCAGGACTGTCGATCAGGCTGGATGCTGTGGATGAAACCTCTGTGCCAGCTGAAAGCCTGCACACGATTCCTCATGAGGTCCCCTCACTCCAAGACATCAGGAAGTCTCCCCTCCCTTACCCTTTGGGAACGCTGAGCAGTTTTTCCCTTTTATACAGAGAGCAAGAGCATCAACGCAATTTCACACTCGGTATAAAGGGGCTTCAAATACGCCTTGGCTCATTGCAGAGCCCTATATGCCCCCTTCCCCATCACTGGGATACTCAGACAATGCCTCATCCCAGCAGAGTCTACAAGGCAGGCCAGGAGCTCTGGGCATCCCTGAGGAAGGAGGAGGTGCCTTCCTGGTGAGCAGCTGAGCCCCACCGGGAAGGCTCAGGCCTTGCCCTCAAGCCATGAGTGGACACCAGAAAAGGCCAGCTGCCTAGGGGGGCTCAGAGTGGGAACAGAAATGAAATTTAATTACGAGAGACACCAAGCTCCCTGGGGAACAGAGGCTTCAGAGCCAGGTCCAAGGGTGACATTTTGGAAGCTCCAGGGAAAGGGCTCGCTTTCTCCTTGGGCCAGCATTATTTGAACAGAAAGGCCACCTTGGCCTGGCCTGGCCTGGGCCCCAGAGTGAAAGCACCAGTGGCAGGCATGACTGAATTACAGCCCCGGCCCCCTGGGAGCAGGTGGCTGCAGCTCTGATCCCGTGGGAAATGCTTCCAATCCCACTCTGCTTTGGGCCTCGGCTTGGAATTCATTAAATGACTTGACCACTTTCTCCCAGGGCGACCTTGAGCCAAGTGGTTTCAATTCTTTAAGCCTCCATTCCCATATCTACAAAATGAGGGTCTGTGTGGGGTGACCACAAATGCCCCTTCCTGTTCAAACATAGTTTGCCAGGAAATTTCAGAGCCTTTGGCTGTTTAACTCTCCCAGCAACCCCTGGAGGCAGGCCGGCCAGATCCTATAGTGTACAAGAAGGAAAGTAGGAAACCTTAAGAGAGGTGAGCAATTTACTCAAAATCAGAGCCAGGGGGCAGAGGAAATGAGACCTACACCCAGGTCTTTGGCCTCCAGTTGTCCTCCTCACACCATAACCAGCACCCCACCCATATGTTCCGACCCAAAATCCCACAGAGTCTCCTCTCTGGTAAGGGAGTTGGGGACAGTGGGTTCACCGTGAGCTGGGTGGGGGGCAAGAAAGAGGGTGGAGACTGCTGAGGGTTGGGGCCAACTCCCCCAGACAGAAGCTAGGAACTGATCCTCCCGAGGACAACAGTTTCCTGGCTGGGCAAGAAGATTGATCAGGGGTTCATGCTGTAAGTGCACATCATTGTGTTGGCACATTAGCGCTGAGCCTCCGTCTGCAAATGGATGTGATTTTTATGGCATTGTTTATGGAGCTGAATATTCAGATTGATTCTCTTTTCCCTTTCCCAGGGCTCTTCTGGGAAGGAACAGACAAACACCACCGCATTCCACCCCCGCCAGGGTAGGAAACTGCTCCCCTGCTCCCCCAGGCAGACTGTGGCCCGGGCTCCCTGCCCCCCCTGCAAACCCCTCCTTGGGTCCCCAGTAATGCCAGGGACTGAGTCCCAGAGCCTCCGATGCTTCCCAATCCTCATCCGCTTACTCCCCTGAAACCTAGAAGCCTATGATTAGGAAAACAAGACAAAACAAATGTAACAAAACAAACAGAAGAAAAGGCGGTCCCTGAGCCATTTCCGTTGACGGGGTCATCTGGGGCTTCTGCTTCTCCAATCCTCCACAGAGCAGCTTATCTCCTAGTAATCTCTGAGCAGGTGTCTTCCCATTAAACCAACAAGGCCCAGCTCCCTTTCCTTTATTCACTAGCAGAAGAGTGACAAGCTTCTTCCTTCCCTGGGGCTGCAAGCCCTCCTCCAGGTCATTTTTAGAAAGGGGTACCATTCACACTCCTTGGGACCTGGCCCCCTGCTTTTCCTCAGTAGGAAACAGCACGCCACAACAGAACCCCATTCCCATCCCAAACCACTGACCTCCCTTCTGGGGCTCAGAGAGAGCCTGAGAGACCACCCAGTCCAAACGCTGCCACTAACTAGCTAGACTAGACTAGTGCATCCTCTCCCAACCCTTGATCCATTGGCATTAGTACCCACTTACACACAAGGAAAGTTCTAGGGCCAAATGCATTTTCCTCCTCTTACAGATTCCTAAAGCTTCTTAACATCTGAAAGACTTCCTAAGGTTGCAGTGAAGTGGAATCTCTTACTGGATTCAACTCAAGGTTCAAACTTTTTCAACCATGGAATTCTTTTTCCAGAGGATGACTATTGACATTTTGGAACTGGGATCCCATGGAACACAACCCTGCGAACTATGGACTGACTGACTTCCTGGGAGCCCCATATGCCCTGACAATTTATGATTATATAATCTAACCCTCTACAGTAATCATGTCAGATGGTCAGAGATGAGTACCACCTCTCTGGGTCTCCAGAATATGCCCCTGTGGTCTATCAAGCCCTGTCCAGGGAAACTGAAGGGTCTTTGTAGTTACCAGCTGAAAGAGGAAAGGATTCAAGGTCTACACTCTGGAATGTCTATACTCTGGAATCTCAACACTTCTACCCATGGTTCTTACAGCAGCACAGCTGCCATTAGCTCTTATGAGTGGGGTTCAGGTCTGGCTCTGTTGCCTATAGTGATGGGGCCTTAGACAAGTCCTAGAAATCCTCTGAGCCTTGGTGTGGCATACCAATTTCCAAAACAAGGATCCCATGCCTGACATACAAACCCTGTATGATCCATACCCCCATCATGGGCAGGACCTCACTCATGCAATTAGATTATTAATCATTTGACTCTGAATTAACCAAAAGGGTGTTTATCTTGGATGGGCCTCACATGGGAGCTGCCTTCTAGAATAAGGAAACCAGAGCCTCACCTCCACTCTCTTGCCTGTCTTTTCTCACTTCCTTCCAGGATTGTCTCTGGACAAACCACAGGATTGAGGTGGGCTGAGTGGGGTCACACCATAACTCACCACAGAAGGAAAGAAATCTGTCAATAATGGATTAATGGATCTGACTGCCCCAAAGTCAGAAAGTTCTGCAAGTTTCCAACCTCCACCCACCAGGTCAACAGCCAGGTCCACTGGGTCAATCAAGCATGTATCCATGCAATAATAAGGACTTTTTAAAAAAAAAAAAAAAAAAAAGCTGTTACTGTGTACCCACTCTCTGTGAGCCTATGTGAGGTGCTGGGGATAAGCATCCATGCCCAGAAGGAGTTACCAGTGTGTGAGGGGTGCAAACGGGTGGTGACAATAAGATTCCCATCAGGGACCCAGCCTTGCATTGGAGTCCCATAGACCCATTCAGTTGTAAGCAAGGCAAAGACCATGACTATTTCATTCGGGTGACCATCAGATGCCTAGTTATAAGATTTCCAAGCAGTTCAATAACTAAGTTTACCCCCCTAATTTTGAGGTAGTGAACACTCAGTTAAGGGAAGATCCCATCCTGAATGGAGGCAAAGAACCTGAATCAGGTGTATCTGCTGATCCATAGACAAGGATGGTCCGTGGGGAGAAAAGTATTGAGAGTAGCACCGTGAATGAGCACTCGCTGTCTCCTATCACTCCTACCCCAGGCAAACAAATAAGTAAATAGATTAATTAATTTTAAAAATAAGAAAAATAAAAAGGAAACACTTGTGTAGGAGACTCAGAGAGTCATCCTGGCAAATTCATTCAACAAATACAAAGGGATTACTATGTGCCTGGACATTGTTTAGATGCTGGGCATACATCAGAGGACAGACCGTGATTCTCCTTTTATAGAGCTTCAGCCTGGCAGAGAGAGGCAAACAATAAACAGTAGATACAATTTTTTTTTTTTTAGTAAATAAATCAATATGGTAGTGTAAATCAATACAGTGATTGCAGATGCAGGGAGTTGTTACCATTGTAAGTAAGGCATCCATGTGCTCTCGTTGAGAGGAGAGATTTGAAAAAAGACTTGAAGGAAATGAAGGAGGTGTGGCTCAGCAGATACCTGGAAAGGGAGTATTTCAGACAAGGGAACAGCTAGAGCAAAGACCTCATGGCAAGACTCTGGGAGCAGCAAAGATGTCAGTGTTGCTAGATCAGCATACTCTTAAGAGAGTAAGAGAATATAAGGTAAGAAGCCTGATGTAGGGACTTTTTGGTTTTAATTCGGACAGAACTAGGGAGCCACTGCAAGGTTTTGAGCAAGGGCATGCCATGATCTTTCTTAGCTTTGAAAAAGGATAATTCTGGTTTCTATATTTGGAACAGAGGGAAGGGCAGCATCAGGGAACCCTGTCCAGAGGCTACTAGAGTGATTCTGATGTGACATGGAGGTTGGCTCCAACCAGGGTAGGAGCGGAGGTGGGGTGAAAAGTGATCAAATTCCACATATTTTTTAAAAGTAGAACCAAAAGTGGATAATTTCCTGGCACATGTGTTGTTCTAAGCACCTAGAATATTCGAGTTGTCATCAGCTAATATAGAGAGGGGCTGTAGAGAGAGCAGGTATGGAGTAGCAGGGAGGGGAGTTCAGGAGTTTTGTTTGTTGCTTGCTGAATCTGAGAAGAACATCAGAATTCAAGCCAATGTGAGGGAGACTCTGAACTTCTAAATAGGTCAGATAGGCTCATTGAGGCTACGGGCATAACAGGTCTCACGTTTAGGAGAGAGGTAAACATTGGAGTTACCAACTGTATAACCAATTTTGCAAGTCACAAGATGAAGTGAGATCACCAAAGGAACGAGTATATTGAGGAAGGACTGAGGAGTCCTCCCTGGGGGCACAGTAAGCCCAACATCAGGGGATCTCGGAAAAGAGATGAGAAAGCAAAGGGGGCAAGAAAGAATCATCAGAGAGAGAGGAGGGAGAACCAAGACACTGTCACATGTGGGAACTCAAGAGGGAGGGCACAACCAGCTGCATCAAAGTGCTGCTGACAGGTGAGGCAAAATTCAGGCTGAGCACTGTCCACTGGACTTAGCAACAAGGAGGTCGTTGCCGCCTTAATAAGAGCAGCTGCAGTGCCCTGGTGCCTTCGTGGGTGGAGCCAACTGTCTTGAGGATCAGCATCCTCAAGATGCATTGGAGTCCCATAGACTCCAATGGCTCACTTGGCTCACTTTGACCTGCAGTAAAGGCCAAGATATGAAGAGTAGCTTGAAAGAGAGGTGGGGTCAAGAGATTTTCTTCACACCAGAGAATAGCGTGTGAACATGCCAATGGAATGGTCCCATACAGAGATAGAAATTGGTCATGTATCAGAGTGGTAAGACGTGCTGGAGGGAAGAGGGAAAGAAATTCTAGTACCATCCATGGTAGCATGTGGGAAGGGCGCAGGGGGCAGATGCTGGGGGTGGCAACTGCACTTCCCCTAGAAGTGTGTGGAAGAGCTGTTTTGATAGCTTCTGTTTTCCCAGTGAAGGAGGGAGCGGTCACTGGCTGGGGTGGAGGATGGGGGACGGGTCTCACAAGAAAACGTAGTGCACGCCCTCATCACAATATGGGGTTATGACATATGGTGTTGATTGCACTTTTGCTTCATGCCATAGGCTAAGTTTTTAAGGTGTGTCATCTTCACAAGAAGCCCCAGAGGTTGGTTATCATATACTCTGTAAAGACGGAGATTCACGCCTCATGAAATTTGAGCAACTAGCCAGAGCCCCAGCCTGACTCACTGCAGAGACTTTGCCTTTGACCCAAGGTGGGCGTGGAAGGTGGGAGCAGGGGTGGTATGCAGAGGCAGAAGGACACTCCCTACCTGGTGGCAGTGATGGGCCCAGGGAGGAGAGGGCTGGCCTGGCTGCCTCAAAGACCCAGGAGGGAATGCATCCGTCAGTGAGTTGCTCAGGTGTTCCCCACACCTGCCAGGCCCCTCTTCTGGGCTCAGACTCTATTTTGCACATATACGTATCAAAGATGGTACTTTTCATGGTCTGTTAGAACAACCATAACGTACCCGATGCTTCCCTCCGTTACGTCAGCCAGACTCAGGACACCGAGAAGCATTTCTGTATTAGTTTCCTATTACTGCTCTAATTAATTACTACAAACTTTGTAGCTTGAAACAATACGGACTTATTACCTCCTAGTTCTGGAGGTCAGAAGTCTGGAAGAAGTCTCACTGGCTACAAGTGACAATGTGCCAGGATCTAGGGCACAAGCAAACACGCAGTTTGGAGTTTGGCTTTTCCAGCTACTAGAGGTCTCCTGCCTTCCTTGGTTCGGGGCTCCTTCGCCACCCCTGACAGCCAGTAACACGGGCTGAGTGCCTTCCACATGGCACCACGCTGACCTTCTCTTCTCCCTCCTTCTTCCACTTTTAGGGCCCCTGTGATTACTGAGCCCATCTGGATAATTTAGCCCACTCTCTCATCTTAAGGTCAGCTGATTAATTCCAGATTCACTGGGTACAAGGACTAGGACTTGGCAGCAGGGTGGGGGCAGTGCAGCACTGTGTCCACCACAGTGGGTCTAGGTTTCTAGGTCAGGGTCTACATAAGCCGGGTCCTTAGGCCAGTGTTTCATTCATTCATTCCTTCATTCATCCATTCATTCATTCATTCAGGAATCTGGGCCTTAGGAATCAGCCCTGGTCTGGGAGTTGTTTCCCTGCCTCTTCTGCAATGTTTGTACTTTATTAGTGGATGTGTTCTTTGGCCCAGAAATCCTGCAGAAGTCTGAAATGAAAAATGATTTGGCATCCAATCCAACACCACTTATGTGCTTTGGGAGGCTATGGGGGGCTCAGGAGGGTGCAAGGACGGTAGAGTGGGGAGGGGGGATACCCTCACCATTTCCCGAACATCTCTTGTCCACTTCTTCCTTGTCCAGCACAGAATAGACATAAGGGGTGAGCCCTGGTGGGTTGTGGGGTTTTGTTCTGACAAACATGGTTAGGAGGGCATTTAAATCGTTCCAATTATTCCAGAAACACCCCATTAAGTTTCTCAGTGAGGGCTGCTAACGAAAAGGGTGAAGAGAAATTATGGCGGGCCTAGCATTTGGCTCCTGCAGCCTCCTCTACCATTTGCTTCGAAGAAGGAGGCAGGGGAGGGAGCCAAGGGCAAGATACAAAATAAACAGGTAGTGTCAGGTCCTGCCATTAGAAATGCAAAATTCATTAGAAAAACATTGATTGCAAAGAATTGATTTAGTAGTGATTTGATTGTCAGGCATACAGTACATCCAAGGAAAATTTTCATTATGATTCAGAATTCGTTAAAAAGAAGACAAGACAGGAAGGCGGGGCGGGGTGGGGGACAAGGACGTGTGGCTGCGGCTGCCCGTTGTTAGGGACCCACGCCTGGCCTGGGAGCTGCCCCGTTAGAGGACCGTATCTATTGTGTTAACAAGTTGCTGATGATTTGCCTGTCACGTCCCGGGACCTGCAGTCTGTACTCTGCAGAGGGGCACAGACGTGGGGGACATGACCCCATCTCACAGGCTCCAGGAGTTTCCTGTTGCAAACCACCTCCCAGTTAAGAGAGACCAGACTCCAGCCCAGGGACCCCTCTGGTGCCCACCCTCACTCTCTCATCCTCTGCAGGGAAGCCACACAGCTGACTCCAGGGCCAGATAAGAACAGGGGCTGCGAGGTACCCAGGATGCCCAACCATACGCCCAGCCTGGCCCAGCTTCCCACTCCTCTGAGAGCTTTGCTGTGTCTCCCTCCCCGGGACCCTGCTCTCAGCTCAGGACCTGCTGGTGGTTCTGGGGTTCCTCCCCTCTTCTGACTTGCTCTGCAGCCGCCTTCTCACGCCACTGCTTGCAGGTCCCTGGAAAAGCCCCATGCTCTCTGTTTAGCCTCCTGCCAGTATAATCCTTTTGGCCTCTGGTCTTGATTTCGCCTTTCTCACGCACAGATTCTCTGGAACAGCCATGACTTCCCTCTGTCCCACCTTTCTAGTCCCTCATAGAAGCTGGTCTCCTCAGCAGATTTCTAAAGATGGCTTTCCATCTGCTAAAGCCACTTGGCCATTTTGTATTTCCTTGACTGAGCTAGTTATTCTAGAAGGCTCTGCCTCCGGGCCTGCGTGTCAGTCCTGCTATCTTCCATCCCCTGTCCCTCCCTGGCTCTGTTGTTAACTGTTCATCCCTGCCAGTCTTTGCTCCTTCTCTTCTCTCTTTTACCAAACACCCACCACTAGCTTTCCTCAGGCCAAGCGGCCAAGTGTAGGATCTCCTCTGTCACTCAGCTGGAACATCATCTTCTTTTTACGAGGTTTCTTGACCTCCTACCCTAGATTCTCCTCCGTGAAATGAGGATGATAATAGCAACCACCGTGCCTACCTAGCTCAGAGAAGCAAATATAACCACACACTGTGAAAGTGCTTTGCACACTGAAAGGGCTACTTATATGTAAATTATTTTATTTCTCCAATTCAGGGATTCACAATATAATTTGCATTTTGAAGTCAATCCTCCATGATTAGCATTAAATATTTACGAAATACTTTTGGCCAGTGATTCTCAGCCCTGGGTGAGGAACAGTGGTTTCATCAGTCTGGGTTAAGATGCAAGCAACCTATTCTTGAAAAGCTCCCAGGTAATGAATGGAACTTTGCAACCAGTTGAGAGCCAGTGATTTGTACTTGACATTTTTACTGAGCCATCATCTACCTATCCCCTGGCCCTGCCTTCCTCCTCCATCTACTTTCTTGGTTCATCTCCCCATCCACAGTGGGCCTGTGGAAAGAGATTTGTAGGGGAGATAAAGAGTCCTCTCCTGTGGGAGACGGACAAGAGACACTGAGGATGAAAGTCACCCCTCCAACATTTCACCTCCCAGGGTGCTCACAGTGCTGGGGAAGCCCACCTCCCCCTCCTAAAAGAAACACATCTACAGTGAGATGCCAAAGGACACTCCTGCTTCATGCTTGCTCTTTTAGACACCTCTCTGGCTCACCAGAGCCCTGGCTCTGCCTCTTCCTGAAATCCAAATTGGACGCCAGCGTTGACTTCATTCAGCATCCATGTCTCAGCCCTGACCTCTGCGAACAGGTCACTTAACCTATTCCATCAAGTCTAAGACATCAATTCTAAAGTGTGCCATCACATTATGGATCACTAAAGAAGAAAAGCACACTGCCAAATAAACTATGATATGCTCTGCTCATGGTAAAATCCATTCTGATTTCAGAGCTGCTAAAATGTGAGCAAATGTAGAATTGATGAAATACAGGACATCACCCACCGACTCCAGCTCTTGTCCGTTCCCCCACCACAGACCTGACGTTCCTCACCTGCTAAGGACTTCTGCTAAGTGAACAGGGCTCAGTGATCTTCTGACTCCTGGTCTTTTACCACTACCATGTTGTTTCATAGGTGCTTCCCCTGCCGCTGCTTCTGGCAGGGTTGAAATTCCAAGAGTGGCATAGATGGCCAACTCAGAGGGCCTGGCATGGAGGAAATCCTCAGAAGCATTTACTGAGATCATTAGCACTGACCCTGGCCAGAGCAGTAAAATCTACTCCCTGCAGCTCATGGGGGTGACATAGAGAAGAATATAATCGGACCATTTGGGAATAGCCAGGGGTCCTGAGCTGGGAGAGGGTTTGCAGAAAGAAAATCAACCATGAGCTTTTGGTCACTAAATGTCACATTGGTCAGTCCTCTAGGGGGCAAAAGCTTAGTGGGCTGAGGTGTGCGAAGAGAGTTGGTCCTATCCATAATCTTCAATGATGATTCTTGGGCATCACAAGAAAAGCCAGTGGATCCTTTGAAGAGTGAAATTTGCTGAAAGGACAGCCAGAAGTGCCATAAGGAAGACACCCATCAATTTTATCATATGCTGCAGAAAGTCACCATGGCGACTCAGCCCCTCCAGGGCTGGGCTGCTCCAGGTGACTAAAGAAGGGACCCCAATCCATGGTATCCTGTGATCTAGAGACAATGGCACTGAGATGGGATTTCAGAGTCTTTTCCTAAGGGTACTGGTAACAACTTTGCCACCATCGATCTGTGCTTACCCCATGGTCATTCTGGACTCTCACTTCTAGCCAGCAAATGGGGAAGACTAGGAGAATACACGTCTGGGAGGTTATTATTAATAGTTTGGAATGGCACATATCTATCACTTCCACTCATATTGCATGTTTAGAATTCAGTCACATGGCCCATGGATATAAGGGATGATGAGAATGTGGTCCCTGTCTGCACAGGAACTAACCCATGACAACGGTACACTGTGGAAGAGAAACATGAATCTTGTTGGGCTGTTAGCCATTTGCCCACAGCAGCCTAATGCAAAAAAAGGGACAGAGCATTGAACGGGAGTCCAAGAGTAAATGTATGATCTAAAATAAGTCCCTTTTCCTCCCTAAGGTGGAAGGGCTGGACTTCAAAGCTTCTGGCAGGCTTGGACTATAATGCTGAAGTTGAGGCTGTCCTATCGGAAAGGGTTAGTTACCCGAGACCATGGAAAGTTCCCCGCAGTGAGTGAGTCACCTTCCTGGGCATGGAGTCACACTGCCTTGGGAAGATTGTACCAAGCCACAGTCTCACTCTCAGCCTGACATCACATAAATGGGACCCCAGAGAGGCTGAAAATTGAACGGTCCCCACAGGAGAGGAAACATTAAAGGTTACATGATTTGAGCCTGCACAGGGGTCCAAGCGACATTTCCTTGAGTGGAAAGATGCAGGCTGCTAGTTGAGTGACCGAGGAGGCAGACTGTACCAGGATCTGGGCTGCCCCCAGGGACCACAAGGATTGAGTAGAAGGGCTCATGCTGCCTGAGTCACAAAGGTGAGCACACTGCATGCAGGCGGTAAAATGCCAGAGCTATACAGAAACACACACAACCACAGACCCATACGGCATTTACATGGATGGACACCAAAGTCAGGTACATACCAGAATGCACAAATATGGATGTGCACATAAATAGGTACACACAGCTGGCACATACCTGTCCAGGGCAAACATGAGTAGACTTTTACACACATAGCTCCTCATGAGTAGGTATACACACTCAGACACACATAGGGGTACATTTGGATATTACACCAGAATCTGTGGTAGATACATCATCAGGTATATATAGATGTATACAAAAGCTCATTTACATACAACATTCACATGGATGCCCCCATACTTCCCACAGATGGAAACACACCCAGGGACATGTAATACCACCACCCATAGGTGACTAGCACTACGGTATATACACAGACATACACAGAGTCCACCCAGGGAAACATCTCACAGTTAAGCTTCTAACTTCAGACACAGCACACCACACACACACACACACACACACAAAGAGGAGGCTGAGAGTTTGTCTTAAACCCCAGTCAGATGTGTTGACTCTAGGCAAGTCGCTGCCTGTCTTCAGGCTTTAGAAACATCAACAGTTAGATAGGGGGGCCGGACGGGGAGATCTCTAGATGCCAGTCCTAACTGGCTAACAGACAGTTATAATTAAGTTAGAAGGCATGGTCCCTGTCCATGGGCTGCCCCCTAGTCTAATGAAAAGTGAGCAAGCACAGCCCAGAAATGAATGGGAGGCACAGAGAACTTCCAATTTTTGAGTAACTCAGGCGGGCCATCTATACCAATGGTTAGGGTTTGAGGAGATAAAATTAAAATGTGGCATCAGAGTTTCCTTTAAAGAAGACTTGGCTTCCTCAATTGACAACTCAGAGGTAAAGCCAAGGGCATCCAGCCCTTCCAGTGGTAGCATGCTAGGGAAGCCTGCAGAGGGCAGGCTTTAAGGGGGACTCAGGAGAGGGTGTGGTGACAGGGCTTTCTCCCAGGCCGCAGGACAACTGGGAACAAGCAAATCTGTCCAAAAGTCCTCTAGGAGGCTAACAGCCAACACCAGGAGGCCCAGACCTGCAGTGAGCTGGAAGCAATGACCATAGTGACAGGCTGGATGCCAGTCACTTTGCCAGCACTCCACCCACAGCAGCCCTCTGGCTTAAGGAACTCCATAAAGCGGCCTCTGAATAGATGTGCGCACTCTGTGTTCCACTGTCAAATGACTCTTGGCTCCTTGCAGGACAAGCTGGCCCAAATCCAGGAGGTGAATGCTACAAAGTGTGGGCACCTATATCCACACGTGCCCACACGTGAAGATCTGTGTGTGTGTGCTTCCTGAGGCTCTGTGCATGTGCCTGATGCTGAAAACCTCACAGGAGTAACTGTTCACAAGTGTGTTCTCAGCCAACTGAAAGTGCTTGTGTAATGCACACTTAAATATGTACACCATCTGTGTGTAATGTTTTTGTGTATTTTTACCCATTCATTGGTACCCAGAGGTATCCATCCTAGAGGGAAAACCATTTCTTGTGTCCCCACTCTGACTCCTACACTGGGAAGTTCTGCCCACCAGGAAATAGCAGGGGAAAATATCTGTGCTCTTCTCTGCCTACCTCCCTTCTCTGAGCAATTTCTCTACTTACTTAATTGGCAAGACAAGAAGAAGACTGGGGCACGGCGCCTGCATGGCCCAAGTTGGTGTAGAATGCACACATCCTTCCTCCTTGGAGGCTCTACTCAGAAGCAGGGTGGCCTGCAGGTCTCTGGGGTCTTGGCTGGTGACTCAGCAGTCTCCATGCAGGAGGGAAGGGGAGGAAGCCCAGGTGGGTCTCATTTCTTGAAATCAACTCTGCTGGCAATAAAGCGAATATTTCAGCAAAATCTAATATGTCATTGATTACACACACACCTCAGTTTCAGAAATGTGAAAATACGTGTCTTTAAAAGGGAGGAAATAAAGGAAAATTTGGGTCACTGTCTGCCTTTTGCGTCTATTTTTCACTTGATTCAGAAACTGATGGGAAGAGAGTGCAATTAATTATCACCCTCAAATCTCTAGACACTTGCTCATCTCTGCACACGTGGGTATCTGTGTGCATGCAACCATCACAGCTGGACTGTGGAGCCTGCCCGTCTGTGGCTACTGGGTTGTGCCCACAGATCACTGAGGACCTGCACTTATTCGTGTAAATGGCTGAACACATAATACCTGCATGTAGAGGTATTTTGAGGTGGGGGTGAGTGATTTCATGGGTGCCTGTATTTGTTGGAATCATCCTGAAAGGGCCACCAGCTGTAAACCAGGAGAGACATGAGGGGCAGCCTGTCTTTCTCATTTCTTCACTCTTGCATGGGCTTCTCCCTCTCCACGAGGAGGTCACCCAGAGGCACCCCCACTCTCGCAGACAGGCCCCGCCTTGCCTGTCTGGGAACAACAGGCGCAAAGCAATCTAGCAATTAGTAATAATCGTGTCTCTCTGACAAGCCATTATTTCACCAGGACAAAGAAGGAGCTCAGGGGGTTACCAAGGCCAGGAATAAGAAGAGTGGGGGATTTTCTCCTCCACTTCACTGGATTGGGAAGGAGTTCAGAATTTCTTAGAGAAGAGTAGGTGCCATGCTGCAAGAGTGCCCCCAGTCTCCTCCTCACCACCCTCCCCACACCATCTTCTCTTGTCCCCTTTCCTTCCCTAGCCCCTGAAAGCCCAGGCAGGCCTCACTTCCAGCCTTGCAACAGGAATGGAACAGATCAGGACAAAGGAATTCAGAAAGGCCCATGGCTCAGGGCAGGAGTACAGAAATGGCTGACAGGAAAGACCCAGATTTGCCAGTCCCCTTCCCTTGGACTCAGCAGGACATATGTTTTATAGAACTGAGAAAGTCTGGAGCCACCTTAGAAAACAAGTTTCTGGAGGACATCCCTCAGCATCCAGCCTAGAGCTGGGTCTCACTGATGCTTCCTGAAGATAGAGAATTCCTAATCCCTCCAGTACTTATGGAGGCTGCTTGGGAACAAAGAATGTTGACAAAGGGACACAGAATTCCAGAAGATATTATCCCTTCTCAGGAGGAGCCTAAAGGAAAGGAAATCTCCACAAAGGTCTACAACACAGAGCACAATGGAAAAGCACCATGGAGAGAGAAGCCAACAAGTGCCGTGGAAGATGAGAAGCCACTCACCCAGGAAAATTAAGAAAGGCTTCAAGGAGAGAGAAGATGCAAGATGAATCATTCAGAGTGAAGAAACAAAGGAATCTGAAAGGAGAAGAAGGATACGAAGGTGTTTGGGGTCCAGGACATTATGAAGATGAAAGAGGAGAAGGAGAGGATGGGAGATTTCAATGACATCAATAAAAATGTCCCTGTCCATTTCTAGCATCTTCTCCTTGGCCCAGACACAGCCACTCTGCTCATTACTGCCTAACTCAGCCCACGCCTCTTACCTCTCCAGCCTCCAGCCTTCCTGGAATCGCTAAAACATAGAGGTGATCCAATCTGCCCTCCACAACCGACAGCCATTATGATATGGAAAGAGACAGGTCTTTGGTTCTGGCCCAAATGCAGGGCAGGTTAAGAATAGATGAGGAGATAATAAAAGGAAAGGAAAAAAATAATACTTTGTATCTGTATAATACAGCTTTCAAGGCACTGCTACACACATTATGTCATGTTGGCAAAAAAAAAAAAAAGGCAGCATCGACCGCATTGCAAAGGTAATAACCAGACTCAGAGAGATAGGGGGTCAACCACAGCTGGCCCAGGCTCTACCTGCTACCACGCCACAGTGCCTAGAAGGGCACATGGGCACCCACTTTGAGCCCATTCGAGACGAAGCAAGTGAATGCTCTGAGGAATTAATCTCTCCATGGTATGCCTTTCTACCAATTATCCAGAAGAATGGGAGGAGGCCAGATGTCCAGCAAAGTCCATGGCCAGACTTCTCTGTCAGCAAACCCTTCGGGAACTGCCAAGAATGTGGCCCCAGCACAGTGTCAAGCTGTGTGCCCAGGACATAGTAACCCCAAAGATCTCCTCAAAAACTGGCAGATGATCCCAGGTGCCTGTAGAGCAAAGCTGAGCATACCATGGTCTGACCCAACCTGATCTCCCACAACCCATCCCTGACCATGTTTTTTCTTCTGCAGCACCAGACTGCCTACCATTCAGCCACCAAATTCACCTGCGCTCCCCACCTCTGAACAGTGCACTTGGCCCAGCCTGCCCAGTGGCAGGGTGACTGGTGCTTGTTTCCCTCTCTCTGCAGTGAGCTATGGGCCACAGGAAACCACAGGGCAGCCCTCCTTTATTTCTGCAGCTCCCCACTCCCTGACGCACTCACACACACACACACACACACACACGCGCACGCGCGCACACACATATACACACACATGCACACACATACACACTAGGCACTCGGTTCATATTTATTGCATGTTGTTTCATCCGAAGATTACAACTCTCATCAGTGCCATTCCTGAGCCTACCTAAGTGGTCCAGAGGGGAGAGCCAGCTGTTGGGACATTTTCCTGAGCTGGACGCAGACCTCGCTGTCTGGGGCCAACCTGTGCCCAGGCCTGCTGGGCATGGAAAGCAGGGCAGGAATGACCCACTTGGGAAACCCCCATTAGTACCTTCTCTTTAAATCAGGCCTGCCCAGGGAAAGAAAGACCCGAAGGACCATTAAAATCCCCCAGAAATGTCAACATCCTCTGAAAGAGGTCTTGACTGGCCCAGAAATCTCTAGGCTGCCTGTACTTGTGATAAGCACAATAAATAAAACAATGAGACCCATTTGAAGGCACTTGTGAGACAGTAGAGCTCTGAGAACTTGACTTTGAGGAATCTGAAAAGCAGAGGAAAGAAAGAATGAGTTTCCTCTTGGGCTCAGGTTTGTTTACCCTGCTTCTTAGAAGCCCAAGCCTACCAGCTTGAAGGTTTTAAATGTCCCTATATGTTTCTTCCGGCTACTATAGGCCAGATGGCACCGGTCTTCCCTGGGCCAAATCCCATTTCAACACAGAAGGGGCACAGTCGCACTGGCACCCTGGAGGGTTTCTCTTGGTACAGTGAATGGGGGAGGGGGAGAGTCCAGGCTTGAGTCTTCCCTTCTGGGGTACACAGGAGATAAGGGAACTCCAGGTAAAGGGAGAATGACAATGCACAGGTAGCTATGAGATGCAGCCACTGGATCCCCTCTGGGCATCCCCTCTGTAGTGGTTAAGAACAGAGTCCTAGACCAGGAGTCTAAAGTCCAGAGCTTAGGCCCAGGCTACCCCTCACTTGCCTGGTGCTAATCTTCTTCCTCTTATAGGGGAGGAATATTTTTTCCTCTACCCTTCTATGTTCTTTTAGTCTATTAATTAAATTGACATAAGAGAGATTAACAGGAGAAAAACAAATTTAATTTCATATATACAGGAGCCCCACATAGATATGAGAGGTTCAAAGAAAGGCAGTTGAGGCTTACATGCCATCCTGAATGAAGGAGAGGTAGGGAGGGGTCTGGGCTTCAAGGAGGAGGAAGACAATTCATAGGAAGATAGGAAGAGTGAATGTTTGGTAAACAGAAGCTCCTCACTGGAGCAGAGACCATGGGACACAGAGGACTTTGCACAAACAGGCCCTGCAGCACCCCTCAGCTCCCCACATCTGGCCCGGGGTCTTTGTAGTTATCTCTGCTCATGACTCGCTTCCTGCACCTGGCCTTCCATCTAAACTCTTAGAGGCAGTTGAGGTTTGAAAGGTAAAAAGCTCTTCCTGAGTCTTTTGGGCTTTGACTGTCTTCTGCTCAAAATAATCCACCTGCCAAATTGGAACACTTTGGAAGGGCTAGTTCTGAACCACTTCACCCTTGTTGAGTCTTATCTTCAAAAAAAGTAATCTCTGAGATGCCTTTGGACTCTGCCTTGATTGACCCCATCACTCTCTAAGCAGGTGACTTCACTCTGGGTTCCTTCTTGACCCTTGTTCTCTCCAATCCGCCCCAAGCTTAGGCCATCTGGACCTCATTCTGCAAGGTCACTGCTTCCTTGTACCTGTCAGCACATCCTCATCCAAGACCAACCATCCAACTGGAAACCTCATTGTGGTACCCTGTGGCATTTCCCTCTCATTATGGAAACTCAGAACTTGTTGCTTGTGGGTCATAGTCTACATACCTATATGCTCTGCCACAGTTAATAACAACAGAGACTTTGGGGCACCTGGGTGGCCCAGTTGGTTAAGCATTTAACTCAATTTTAGCTCAGGTCATGATCTCAGTGTTATGAGATCAAGTCCCACCTTGGGCTCCATGCTCAGTGGGTAGTCTGTTGGAGATTCTGTCTCTCTCCCTCTCTCTCTGCCCCTCCTCCCCTCCTCTTAAATAAATAAATCTTTAAAAAAAATAACAGAGATTAGTATGTCTTTAGTCCTTACTACACGTCAAGCACTTTACACACTCTCCTACTTGACATGACCTCTTCTACAGATGAGGGGAAACTGAAGCTTAAGAAGATTAAGTAATCTGCTCTCCTGTTGCCTTCAAAAAGGGCCTTGGCACCTGCTTCATCCTCACAACAAGACTGCCAGGTAGGCAGCCAGATGTCCTTTTAGCAAAAAGGAATTGGAGGCTGAGACAGGTGAGTGATTTGCCAAGATCACAGCCGATAAAGAGCAGATCTGGGACTTGGGTCTACGTACCCAATTGCTCTGCCTTCTGATGCCTTCTCTCACCCCTCTCCAGGCCCAGTGGCCTTCTGTGAAGCTGCCTTGGGGTCACACATGCTGGAAAAAAAGGGCAAAGGCTGAGTGAGGGAAGAGGCGGCCTGAACCATAGGTGAGCCACCTTATTAGGGCAGCGCACTCCTTTATTTTTTATTTATTTTTTTATTTTTTGTATATTTTTTATTGGAGTTCGATTTGCCAACATATAGTATAACACCCAGTACTCATCCCATCAAATTCCCCCCTCAGTGTCCGCCACCCAGTCACCCCAACCCCCACCCACCTCCCCTTCCGCTACCCCTTGTTCGTTTCCCAGAATTAGGAGTCTCTCATATTCTGTCTCCCTCACTGATATTTCCCACTCATTTTCTCTCCTTTCCCCTTTAATCCTGTTCACTATTTTTTATACTCCCCAAATGAATGAGACCATATAATGTTTGTCCTTCTCCAATTGACTTACTTCACTCAGCATAATACCCTCCAGTTCCATCCACGTCGAAGCAAATGGTGGGTATTTGTCATTTCTTTTATATATATATATATATAAATTTATTTTTTATTGGTGTTCAATTTGCCAACATATAGAATAACACCCAGTGCTCATCCTGTCAAGTGCCATCCTCAGTGCCCATCACCTAGTCACCCCCACACCCCACCCGCCTCCCTTTCTACCACCCCTAGTTCGTTTCCCAGAGTTAGGAGTCTCTCATGCTCTGTCTCCCTCACTGATATTTCCCAGTCATTTTCTCTCCTTTCCCCTTTATTCCCTTTCACCATTTTTTATATTCCCCAAATGAATGAAACCGTATCATGTTTGTCCTTCTCTGATTGACTTACTTCACTCAGCATAACACCCTCCGGTTCCATCCACGTCGAAGCAAATGGTGGGTATTTGTCCTTTCTAATGGCTGAATAATATTCCATTGTATACACAGACCACAGCTTCTTTATCCATTCATCTTTCAATGGACACCGAGGCTCCTTCCACAGTTTGGCTATTGTGGCCATTGCTGCTATAAACACTGGGGTGCCGGTGTCCCAGCATTTCACTGCATCTGTATCTTTGGAGTAAATCCCCAGCAGTGCAATTGCTGGGTCGTAGGGCAGGTCTATTTTTAACTCTTTGAGGAACCTCCACACAGTTTTCCAGAGTGGCTGCACCAGTTCACATTCCCACCAACAGTGCAAAAGGGCACTCCTGCATCCCTTCCAGGATATCCAGAAACTCTTCCTCCCCAACCTGCTGCCCACCACCTTTGCCACAGCAAGATAATTAGCCCACCCTGCCTCCCCTCTGGGCCATTCCACACAGTGTGGCTAGACACTGATTGGCCCTGAGAAGTGATTACTTCAAAGAAGTTCCCATTGGACCAAGACTTCTCAGAAAAAAACAAACAGCAAGCACTCAGGCTCCCCCCTACCTGGAGAGCTGATATGCCCAGAGATGGATGTTTTGCCTGCCTCTAGGCGGGGCTGCTAAGACTGACTGGGGTGGCCAGAGCCACAGCCTCACCCCAGCCCAGCCCTGGCTTCCTCCTCTCCCACCTTGGCCATCTCCCACCCAATTTCCTCTGCTCTGACCCTATCTGGCAGCAGAGGCATTTGAGCTGAAAGGCATGAGCACTATGAGGCCAACCCTCACCAGTAAGTAGAGCGGGAGAGTGGCTAGTCCTCTTCAGACACAGCAGCATTAGTCTTAGCAGAACTGGGGCCCTGGGTGTGCAGCCCCACTCTCCAATCATGATGCCACTTGCCAGAATTCATGAGATGCTGGTTCCTTCAGCACGTATTTGCCAAATACCTACTGTGTTCTTGGCCCTGGTTGAGGCCAGGGTAAACAGGAGACTCCTCTGCCTCCCTAAGCTCACAGCTGTGCCACAACTTCCAGTCTTCCTCCCCACCTGCCCTGCCTTCTAAAACTAAGGGGCCTCTGGGCTTGCCCTTCTGTCATGTTGAAATCAAGTAAAGGGTAGAGATGGAATTCAAGAAGCCCAACAAGTTTAAGTCAGAGATCAATCGATTGCCAGCATAGGCACCTGGCCGAGGAGATCTGGTAACACAGGGCCCCCATTTCTTCCTTTCATTCATTTTGCCTTCAGTGGTGGGGCTGGTCCCCCCTCCAAGTGTTGGGAATACCAAGGGGATCAAAGGAATCCAAGTCACAGCTCTTGAGGAGAATAACCTCTTCAGGGCCTATGCACAGCAGGGAGTGTTTGCTCTGGTTCCCTACCATCTTCACCCTTCCATAGATCTATGCCTGGCCACTGAGCTGCAACCTCCTCCACCAACAGGGCTGATGAGAAAGGGTAGAAAGCCGAAGTACACACGACAAATGCTAACCTCTCTCTAACCTGTGGTGGGTGTGTGAGTGATTGTCTGAATAGTGGTACTTTGTCCTTTGTTAATTGAAAAACAAGAACAAAAGTGAGGAGAGTTACTTGTGAGTGAAGATCTAGAAAGGTTGAAGGGGGCTGGGGAGAAAAGCAAGCAAGGGCTGTGTTCCTTGCTGGGGAATATTCAGAGGGAGGGAAAGGAGAGCGCCGTGATGCTGCCGCCCTGTGTGGGGTCATGAGAGAGATGGAGAAGAAGGGGGTTGTGAAGTTCTACTGTGTGTTAGGAATGAATGTCCCTTTGGCATTTTTCAAACAGCTTCATAAAAGATTAAAATTATTTTTCAATGCTTTTTGGATGTCCATCTTCTGCTTCTTTTGAATGTGCCCCCCGAGAGGTGGGTGTGGGGAGAGAAGGTCAGTAAACCACCGTCAGAGCCAAGATAGCAGGGGTGCAGGGCTCCATCATGCTTCCTGAGAGGAGCATCTCTCCTGTGCCAGGAATCAAGAAAGGCCCCCAGGGAGAAATCCTCCAACCTAAGGCATGGAGGGGTAGATGCTGGGCCAGCATGAGGAGAAGGTGGTGAGAGAAAGAAAGGCAAGGAGCACTCCAGGCAGTGGGAGTAGTCTCGGGAAGACTTAGAGGGCAGCCCCCAGGCTGTGGAAGCAGCTCTGCGTGGCAGGACAGTTGGACCTTGTAGAGATGTATGGTGAGAGGAGGCTGAAGGGGTGGCCAGAACCCTGCCAGGTCTTCTGAGCTACATGGCAGCTCTTGGACCACATCCAGTGGGTAATTGGGAGTCATTGAAGCTATAATCAGGATGGTCAGGTGGCCATTTAGTGTTTTGGGTTCTTTTATTTTTTTTAAGATTTTACTTAGTTATTCGTGAGAGACACAGGGAGAGGCAGAGATGTAAGCAGAGAGAAGTAGGCTCCCCAGGGACTCCATCCCAACTCCAGGATCACAACCTGAGCCAAAGGCAGATACTCAACCACTGAGCCACCCAGGTGCCCCTTATTTGCTGTTTTAAAATATTTCTCTGGAAGCACCTGGGTGACTCAGTTGGTTAAACATCCAACTCCTGTTTCAGCTCAGGTTGTGACCTCGGGGTCATGAGAGCACTGGACTTTGTGGACAGCAGGAGGTCTGCTTGAGATTCTCTCTCCTTCTCCCTCTGCCCCTCCCCCCACAAGCATGCACTCTCTCCGTCTCTCAAATAAATAAATAAATCATTAAAAAATAGATAAAATATTTCTCTTTCTGTTCCATGGGAAATGGACTGGAATGAGGGGAGGCAGAGGTAGGCAGACTAGGAGGCTATCAGAATATATCAGTCAAGGGATCCCTGGGTGGCGCAGCGGTTTGGCGCCTGCCCTTGGCCCAGGGCGCGATCCTGGAGACCCTGGATCGAATCTCACGTCAGGCTCCCGGTGCATGGAGCCTGCTTCTCCCTCTGCCTATGTCTCTGCCTCTCTCTCTCTCTCTCTCTCTGTGTGACTATCATAAATAAATAAAAATTAAAAAAAAAAAAGAATATATCAGTCAAGAGACAGCTGTGGCTTGGGCTGGGTTACTGGCAAGCGGAGTAGGAAGTAGAGCTTGATTCCAATGACGAGTAGGAGAGGGAGGACCGAGTGATCACCCAGATCAGCTCCATGTCCCTAGCACCCAGCGTACTTCCTGACACTTAGTACAAATGTAATGAATGAAAGACCTAGTAATTAAGCAAATAGCGGTACATAAACATTAGCTTGCTTAAACCTCATCCTTCCATTGTGCAATGTTCAAAAACAGTGGCTACCAATTTTGAAGGCCTACTATGTGTTAGACAACAAGAATTAGACACTTCATATACATCATCTCTGCATGACCTCTAAGCATCACAAAAGTCCTGCATGTAGGTGGTTTTTATTTCCATTTTGCGGGTCAGGGGACAGTTGAGTAGCATGCTCACATTCTCCTGGGAAATAGGAAACAGCTAAATCCCCACCCAGATATATTCTTTCTGCACCACACTGACTCTCAGAGTGACCCCTTCTGTGTTGAGGTGCCCCAATGCTCAGCAGCCCCAGCTTTGTGTTGTGGGTAAAAGGAAATAGCTACCAGCAAAAGAAAAGGTTGGAAATCATGAACCCAAAGTTCCTGAACTTTCATTCTGATATTCTATTAGTCACCTTCGTCATCCCCCAACAAACACTTAATGAGCACCTACTATTTACCAACCACTGTGTTAGACAGTAGGGTTACAAAGAAAAAGTGGATCTGTTCTCTGTCTTGGAGGAACTTATGGTCCTGTGGGGAGCCGGAGTGATTGAAAAGTGCCTTAGGGTTTTGCAGGAATGCAAGCAGAGGCTCAGAGTGCTGCCCATTCTGGACACATCTAGGGAGACCAGGATGTGGAATCTGTGAGGGACAGGAGAAGAGAATGGAAAGGTGGATGGATGAGCCCTTGAATTAGGGCCATAGCAATGGGTCCAAGAGAAGGAAACAGATGTTAAGGATGTTTAAGTGATGGGCTAGACAAGATGGTGATCACTTGGTTATGAGAATCAATGCGCTATTGTCCACCTGAAGGTACTGGAGAACCTGGGCATTTCAGCCAGAGCAGCTGCTCAGCAGATTCCTGCCCCCAGCCCCACTGCAGTGTGGCTGCCAAGACAAGTCCTTATTCCCAGGGCCAATGCCTCAGGAGCAGAACAGGGGGACAAAGAAGGGACTAAATCTCTGCCTCGGCTCCCTCAACACACACAGCTCCTATTCCTTTTGCTGCTCTCTTTACCTGTCGAAATTCACATATCTGATCAACTCACTTGCCCTGAAACCAAATAACTCCGTCTTTGGCTAAATAGAGAAGAGGAGATTGAGGATTTGAAGAGACACTTATTTATCTCTTTACCAGACAGTCTAATGAATAATTTCATGTTTGCAAAAGCTCATTTTGAAATTTGAAGACAAGAGATATATTGCCAAGGCGGCTCTAATACTGCGACATTAATTTTGCACTGAAAGATTTACTCAAAAATTAGATTTTACAATTTTAATGCCTCCATTCTTTTCTTTAAATAAGCTGTGAAATGCAGTTAATTAGACTTAAACCCTGGAAGCTTAGACGTTTGAGCTTTGGTGTAAGCTACAAAAGAAAGCAAGCTTTTTCACTTGCAAATTAAATCTAAATTCATTACACGCCTAAACCTATACCACTTGCAGAAATCCTAGTGGGCTGAGGAAGGGTCTTCTTAAGGCTCCAGATGTCTCCCTACAGAATCCTGACTGCAGAAAATAAAAGGAAAGACAGACGGGAGGTGGAAAAGACAGGGCATCTGACAAAGCTGTCTTGGGCAATGTTAGTGTATTCTTTGGAACATCAGCCTTGAGAATTGCTCCTTGGGGAGAAGAATGCTCCATGCTCAAAAAAATTAGGGAGATGCCACAAATCATGCTCCCTTCTTGGAAAGTCATAAGGTTCAAAGAACTAAAACAAACAAGCAAACAAACAAAAACTGTTTAACTTTGTTTCATCCAGAATTTCCCAAACATACTTGACAGTGAAGCCATTTTTGTCAAAACACCTAATATTCAAGTCTATTCACCGCTGAACAGAACACAGTCGGCTCTGGGCAGACTCCATGAGGACCACTTTCTCCTCCTTAGACATCGCCTTGGAGACCTGCCCCAAACCTTCTGTTCTCTCCCACATTGATCTCTTCAGAGTGAGCCAGGAAACAATCACACACACAGCCAGCTAAGAAATACAGCACTGAATTCACAACAGGCTGAGGAATCTGGGGCCCAAGGTAGATACAACACAAGTGCTCAGCTAAGTGATCATGTCTGTTGACACTGCTTAACACAATAGTCAGAGAACCAAACAATGGAAAGACATTGGGAAGGACCTTTTAGCCCAACCTCCCATCCAATGGCGTGAATCCCTTCCACAAAACCTGTGCTGGGTTCATTCAAGGGCTTGAGCCCTTCTCAGGACAGGGGTCAGCTGCTTCCCAGGAGTCTCTCTCATCCTTGGACAGATCTGACTTCCTGTGTGGATTCAAGGCTGCCTCCCACAAAGAACCCTCACTTTTTCATTGGGTCATTTTATCCAGGCCCCTACCAGGGGGGGTCCAAGTTAGCTGGACTAGAGGCGGTACTCCCAGTAACCCCCAGTACTTCCCCATCCCTAAGTTCCCTTTCTGAATCAAAGATCCTCTTCCTAGCTACTAGCTCATGCCTGATTCAGGGCTACTGCCTCCACTTCCTTCTGGGGACCATAGAGAATCTCATGAATCCAGTGGGTCTTCCCAGAATTGTCCAATATTAGAAGCTTCACAGATGGCTTGAAGGCTCTATGACTCCCCAGTAGAGGTATCTGGGTCTGATTGCTGGTGTTGGCTAAGACTAACCAGTACCAATAGACTGTAGGAAGTTTTCCAAGTGTCCCCTTCCATCTCATGTTCTTTACTATTTGGGACATCACCCTTTCTGACTACCATTTACTATTCTATTCAGGACAGAGTTCATCGTTGGAGTGTAACAATAAAAACGGGACCAATAATTAACTTCCACCTTATTTTTGCAGTTTACAGAGTGGTGGCATAACTTTATTTAAATTGCTCTTCACCAAAGCTCAGGTGATAGGAGTTCTCTTTTGCTTTTAACAAACGAATAAACTCAGAGAGACTGAGTGATGTACCCAGTAACAGAGCTGAGAGACCGCTGCCCTGAGTCCTGGGTCGGTATTCTTAATCAAATATCATGTTGCCTCCAAATCATAAACCCTAAACTCCACATTTTCATATAGTACCCATCACCCTTGGCATCACAGAGAGAAGAAGAGGCAATTTACTCTTTGCAGAACAAGCAAAAAGACCAACAGATTATTTTGTAGATGACAGGATTAAAAAGAATGTTTTGGATTTAAAAATACTGAGTTCAATACTGTTATTGAACTTAGAGCTATGAACTCTGAGCAAGAGACTTCACCCTTGGGATTGACAGCAGAACTGGGGTTACAGTGCTCTGGAGAAGAGTGCCTGAGATGACCTACACAGAGCACTCTGCACCTGGTCCACACTCAACAGATGTCAGGTTCAAATGGAATGTGAGCCAGGAAAGCCAAACAAGTCTTCCTGGGAAAGATAAGATTTAAATGAGTGGGAAAAATTAGAAAGGGAGACAAACCATGAGAGACTCCTAACTCTGGGAAACAAACAAAGGGTTGTGGAAGGAGAGGTCGGTGGGGGGATGAGGTCACTGGGTGATGGGCACTGAGGGGGCACTTGATGGGATGAGCACTGGGTGTTATACTATATGTTGGCAAATCGAACTTCAATTTTAAAAAATGTAAAAATCAATCAATCAGGTTAAGGAAGCAGTTGTAGGTGTAGGGCTGTGGAACGAGGCCCATGGAAAGGTGTCCGGGCAGGAAACCAAACAGTGCACTGTGGGAGGAATTTCAGACAAACTTGTTCCCGGTGTCCAGGCCCACCTTCCGCTCTCACCTGGAGTGCCCAGGGACATCCCTGCACACTCCAGGCAGGGGGCCCCCCCAGCCAGGATTCCCACTCTACTAGCCTGACTTGTGACACGGTTCTAATCTGAGCTGGGACAGTTCTTAACCGGTGCCTTCCTGGGGTCGGGACCCCTGTCCCTGGGACCCTGCTATAACTAACTCATCATGCTGAAAACAGCCATATGACAGTGACTTTCCGGTGACCTCAAATTCACTCACGAGAGTATTTAGCCTGTTGCTGACCATATGAGAGGTACTGTGCTAAGTGCTGTGGGGGACGCAGAAGCAGGTACAAGTTCACAGCCTTCAGGAAACTTGCAATCCAGTACAGCAGGGAAGCCATGTATAAGAAGGACAATGATAATAAGGTCAAGTATGAATGAAAGAGCTTTTTAAAACACTTTTGGCTAAACAGCTATGGCTGTTTCCAAAAAAAAAGGAACCTACAAAGCCATCATAGGTCTCCATGCATTTGGCCAATAGGACCATTCCCATCAGGGCTTCCTGTCACCCATCTGTGAAGGAACGGCTGCCATGGAAGTGGTCAAAGTCCCTTCCTGGCCCGACTTTATGCCTCCTGCTTCTATCTCTCGGCATGCTCCAGATTCCCACTTTGGCTCTTCTTGACTGTGAGGTCACGGCTGATACCCCACCTGGCCATTGAAGCATAGCTCCCCCTCTTAGGTCAGCAAACACACCCACAGTGGGATTTGGGGTGGGGAGAACCTTTCAAGGAAAACAAAAGAAAAATACCAAGGACTATAAAAAGAAACTTGTTTGCAGAGTGCTTGTTTCTGGCTGCAAATTGAACATTTAGCAAAATATTGACTTGGTGGGTACAGCCTGTGAGGCCACCACCCCCACCCCCGGCCCCAGCCTCTCCTTGTCATTTCATCTTTTCTTCCCTGAATGTTTAAGAGATGCTCAGATTTCTCTCCAAGCAGGTTAGGACTGGCCCTGCTCCAGGGTCTTGTCTCTGAATTTGGGGTCCCTCATGACCCCTCCTTGGGCCACAGCTGCTACTCTAACAACCTAGCTGTGTTCCACGTGGCCCATTTTGATTGGGATGCTGCTCCTGCCTTGCCCCAGCCTGGGTCTCCCCAGACTGAGCCAGTAGATCTTTTGTTCCCTCTGAAGACCCTCCTGTCTTAGCCTGAAGTGGCCCTCTCACCCAGCCTCCCCCTTTACCGATCACCAAGTAGCAGTTAAAACCCATTCTGTTTCCAAGGAAGCTCAGCTTTGGCACCCTCGTTCATCCACATCCTCAGCTTCCAGGCAACCTTCACAATGGCATCATCTTGCTCAGCTGTGTCATGCTGTCACTGTTCATAGATCAGAAACAGACACCATGTCCTTTTTTTGCCTGTAAGCCCCACCTCTCCTTTTGTGCGCATTCTCCAGTCTCCTTGGGTGGGCGGCCTTAATCAAGTTGACAACTGCAGCAACATGCCAAGTGTGGTCCCTGCCTCAAGACTTCTCATCTCTAGTCTGTGTTCCGAGGTGCAGTTGAAGAAAGAGTTTTCTCCAGGGCACATCTGTGCCACTCTACAGCTTCAGACTCACAGTGTCCCCCACTGTCCTCACAGAAGACCAACTTCCTTGGCATAGCTGACAGTGGCCTGCTTGACGCATTCATCACCAGCCTTCCCAGCTTCATCCCTGGCACTCCTCAGAGCATACATTCATTCTCTCCAGCACTTTGGGTTGGAGATTACTAAATGTGCCTTGCTCTTCGCCCATCCCTCTGTCTCTTGCCTAACCCAGCCCATACACTTGGAGAATACCTATTCAACCTCCAGCGCAAACACTACCTCCACGGAAAACCCTCCTGGACTTCCCTAGACATCCAGAAGCAACCACATTATTCTTTGTGGATCTCATGGCTCTGTCTTTGGACCTGCATTACAAGATTATACCATTTTTATAACTCTGTATGTTCTGTCTCCCCAAGACATAAATTATGGCCAAGAGCTCAGACTCCAGAGTCTAACAGAACAGAGATCAAATTCCAGCTCCATCAAGTACTAGCTGGGTGGCCTTATGCAAGAACAGACCTTAGTCTTGACTTCCTCCTATATAAAATGGGAGCGGAGTAATGAGACCTGCCCTAGAAAGGTCACTGTGAGGATCAAATGAGTCAAATCTGTAAGTCGTATTGCCTGGTACACACTAAGCCACCACTCATTGTGGATCTGGTCTATTGTATAGTCTCAGACTCTAAGTGCTTACTACAGAGGATCAACATTGCTTCAGCATTTGCTAGCTGTACTTGTACCGACTCACTTCATGCCCTAACAACTGCACAAAAGTGGTATTTTTGTTCTCCCAGTTTTGCAGATGAGGAAACAGAGACCAAGAGGTCAATTCACTTGCCTAAGTCTACACAACCAGTCAGTGGTAGGATCAGACCCAGGAAGTCTGCCTCCAGAACCTTCACCCCTAAAGACTATACCTCACTGGTCCCTTAGAAACTCATTAAACATTTATTTTTTTTTAAAAATGAACCACTCAATCCATTCAGCTTTCTATCCTCAGTGTCTAGCCTGGACCCAGCACGTACTGTGTTACCGTTACCGTAAATGGCTAGTGACTGATGAGGAACAGAACTGGCCAGTGCAAGGAATGAGGCCCCTCCCTGAGATCAGTTCTCCCCACTTCTCCACAGGCCCCTCAGCTCAGGAGCCCCAGTGGGAGGGGACTTGTTCTCTATAACAAACAAGCACAGTAAATAGAGCAGACTTGCCCCTTAAAGGCCCCTCTCTGGCTCAGGTCACAGCCTCTGGTCTACCCTGTAAGCTGGCTATTGTCTGCAGAAGAGAGAAAGAGCAAGCCCCAGACAGGGAGAGATAGAGAGAGCATTTGACTCATTAGCTGCATATTCAATTCTGACGTTTGAACCTGACGGAATCTGAGTAGGGCTGGAGTAATGAATTAATCCCAGGGAAGAAGACAGGTCTGCAGCTCCTCAGCTATTAGCAGCCCGCTGGGAAGGGGAGCCCTGCTGAGCCAACATGTGCCATAGAGTTTGCTCCCCACCACCTGGCGCCTCCTGGGTCTGGCCCAGCCAATCTCAGAGAAGACCAGCACATGATAGGTGTTCAATATGAGTTGCCTATTAAGGGACTGACAGAGAGTGCCATTCCTTCCAGGCTCACTGGGGCCAGGACAAAGCGTCCTATGACTTTGTGCCCCAGTTAGCAATCCCCATATCTTCTGTTGACAATTACAAAGGAAAAGTGGTCATGAGTTTCCCTAGATTTATTTTCTTTCATTCATTTTTTATTCCTGATTCCCCTTTGCAGAGAAGCAACTGAAACCCAAACCAGTAACCAAGCAGCCAGGCCTTCCCTGGACTTCCATGAATGGGGCATTACCATGCATGGCTTTGCCAGGCACTGGGACTCAGATTACACCCAGGATTCAACATTCAATTTATCCACTCAAAGCAGGGTTGCAGAGCTCAGTTTCCTTCCCTCCCACCCTCTCTCCCTTTCTTCCTCCCTCCTTCACACCCTCCCTCCCTTTCATCCTCCTTCCCTTTCTCTCATAAACACACCCTCCCCAAATCCACCACTCTCCCTTCCAACCTCCCTAGCTTCCTGCACTCTTAGTGATGCCAGATTCAGGGGGTCACAGGATGGAACAAGCACAAATCTTCAAAAGAGAAAGACAAAAGAGAGGAACCGACAGACAGGAAGAGAGGCATCCCTGCATCCCCCTGGCTCTGTTCTGTCGGCTGGGCTGTCTCTAACCCCAGGCCACAGAATTCATCGCTCACTCTGATTCAGTGGGACAGTTATTTTATATTATTAAAATAAGAGATTATCATCACCACCGATCTCCATCTTCTTTCCAATCTCATCTGAAAAGCAGGCATTGCCTCCTGCTCCCGGACCCCTAATTCTTTCTGCCTCGGCTGTTAAATCATTTAACCTGGCAAAGTGTCGGGATATGCATTTTACATGAGAGACACGAGGCAGGATAAATCTAGGCTGACTGCAGAAGCTAAAAAGAAATATCTGAGTTATGGCCAGGGGTCAAAGGAGCCCTGGATGGGGTACAGAGCCAGGAGGGTGGGGTCTCTTCCCTCTCCCTGCCTGCTTAGGGACAAGAGAGCCAAAGCCTGATGTGCCTTTGCAGAGAGGCAATTGAAACCCAAAACATATCAGTAATGGGGTCCAGGGGATACTATGCAGCCAGGCCTTCCCTGGACTGCTAAGATAGGGCATTACCATGCCTGGCCTTACCAGGCACTGGCACTCAGAATAGCCCTAGCATTCAACCTCCACCTGTTCCACTCAAAGCCAGGCTGCAGTCACAACAGGGGAGCTGTCTCAGAATGCCTGCACCACCAGGACTTCCATGCACGACATCCTCGATTTATAGGTGAGGGAACCAGAACCTAGAGAGGGGTAGGGACTCAGCTAAGGCATAAAATATTAGCAAACACCGGAACTTGCATCTTGAACTTGAGCCTAGTGATCCTGGCCCCTGGTCCAGTGCCTGGTTCTGACCCCTGCCATTTCTGTACATGTAACCCTTTGTAATATATAAATGACAACTCTAGGTATTCAGAAGCCTGGATGAGAACCCAAGGAAAGTTCATCCATTCATGTATTCATTTTATCAACTTATATTAAGAGTCTCCCAAGTGTTAGCCCTGGGCTGGGTTCAGGGGAAGCAAATGTGGACCACACACATCAGTGGCATCAAGGAGTTCCTGGTTAGATAACCCCAGCAGGGCTAAAAGCCAAATACAATGCCAGGCCTGCACTCTTGGTTAACAGTATAATTTTCCATATATGTTATCAGTCAAATGGAGATTTTGCAAACCGCCATGTGGGAGTCCCATAAATGCTTCAGTGCTCCCAAGTTCAAGGTTGCTCATTTCTTATTGACCTAGAAAGAGAAAGCAATGTTCCTCCAGGTCATTTGGCATGTGGATAGCAGGCCCAGGGCTCAAACCCAGGAGTCTCACTTTAGCTATGATGTCAGGCTTACTAAAACAGGGTTTGGGAGCAGGGTTGCCAGGGTTGCCAGCAAAGAAAAATACACAAGGCCTGGTCAAATTTGAATTTTGGATAAACCATGGATAAAATAATGTCGTGATATAAGTGTGTCCCAAATATTGCATGAGACATACTTAGACTTAAAAAAAAAATTCGTTGTTGTCTGAAATTCAAATTCAACTGGGCATCCTGTACTTTCCTTAACAATCCTGTGGGGATAGGAGGGAGAAGTACTTGGTGCACAATGAAAGATGCCCGGGATCAGGAGCCAGAATTTCCAGGAGCCCAGTGGGTGTCCCATCAGTTCCCAGCAAGTCCAGGCCCTCCTTCCAGGGCCACCTCTCCCAACCCCACAGCAACCTGAATGGCCTCTTGCAGCTGTGCTAACGAGAACACTCTTCCCCAAACAACAGATTAATTGATTTAAAACTTTTAATGCCAGATGCTTGGTGGAGGCATTTTAATAATCCTGAAGTCAGAATTAATCATGTCTCCTGATCTTTAAGGAGGGCAGTTATTAAATCCTGCAGAGGCAGGGGATGCAGACGAGGGGAAGCTGTTTTTCCTGGGTCCTTCTCCTGCTGTGCTCTAATGATGAGCCCCAGGGCCCGCCAGTAGAGTGCAGGTAGGGAGCAGAGGCAGGATGTGGTCTGGAACAGCCCCTGAGGGGCAGTTGGTTAGCTCAGCCCTGGTTTCTCCCAGCCCAAGACCAAGGAGGGGCACAACCAGTGGTCCCCATAGCAGCTAGGACAGACTTCACTACAGAACCAGACACATTTGCTTAGCCCCAGGACATCACTGGTGGTGAGGCTCCTGCTGGTGAATTCCTCTCACTCACTGTCACCCCCCACACACTTTCTACTTCCAAAAAATATTAGAAGAATCCATTTCTTTGAATTTGGGGCTAAGGACAAGGAAAACATGTCTCCCCTATTGAAGCCAGGGGTTCCTTCACCCCTCCACGCTGCACAGTCTTCCTGCCTCATCAGCCTCCTCCCAGCATGCTCCCCAGTCCGTATTCCCTGCGTCTCTCATCTCACTGTGCCCAGGGGCACTTTGTCCTCTCCCTTCCTTGATCCAGAAGCCCCCGAATCCCTCCCGTGTGTCTCCAGACATGCATCCTCCACCCTCTCTCCTACTCATCCAGTCACCGGCTCTCTGTCCCAGTTTCCTCTCAATCTAGCCTCCGGCTTGTACAACGCACCAAGCATGTCACCAACCCAAGTCCCAATCTTTACGACCTTCCTATTCAGTAGATGGTTATTATCCTTTGCTTACAGAGGGCAAGCTGAGGTTCCAGTATGTTCATGGCTTGTCCACAGCCACACACCTGCACCATGCCAGCCTTGAGCACCCTCCACTCTGAAGGCTTTCTGGGCCCACGTATGTTCTTGGTTTCAGAGTTCTGAAGGAGTCGTGATCCGAGGGAGCTGATTTTACACTAATGATGCCAGGTGTTTGCCCTATTCAAAGCTCATAAGGGTCTGGGTCCATGTAATGTCCCCGTATGCAGGGCAATATATGAGAGCACCCAGAAATACTGGTTAAGTGACAACGGGAAGCTCATGGCTGGGGCAAACCTATCCAGGCGCCTGAGCCTCCCACTGACAGTGCTGGGCAATTCTACTTCTCCTGACAGTCATCCTAGTGAGGATGGCATCCCTCCCACCGCACCCCAGATACCCTCACATGCCCCTTGGCACCGTCGTGATGACAGTAAGCCCCGAGCAGGTAGGAGCTTGCCACTGGTTTCCACCACATAGGAAGTCCAGCCCTGAAGCAATGCAATCCCAGGTCGGCCTCAAGGATGCCACATTCTGCCCCTGTTAATGCTGAACACCCTTGGGCTCCCCTGGTCCCCTGATGCCCTACTGTCAAAGCTAAATCGATACTCCCTTTTTTCTCTGCAAGAACATCTCAGTAATCCTAATTGGTCACTATGGCAACCCCAGCTGCAGCTCCTCGTGGCCTCAATGAGGAGACAGAAGGATGAGAGGGGGCAAGATGGAGGTTAAGCCTACTTATTGTATAATGCTCTGTCTTTGATATCACCTAGATCCACATGCTAAGTACCTGGAAAGAAACAAAATCCCGTGTAAATTAGAATGATACCATCCAATCCCCTGCTTATACCCTCACTAGTAGCAGCCGAGAAGGCCATTGTCTGCAGCCACTGGGCCTGACCTCCGCTGCCTGGTGGCTGATGGGGTTTCGGTGGTGGGTCATACTCATCAGGCCTGGGGCCATGGATCTCACAGGGCAAGATGGCTGCACAGGGGCCACCATCTGCCACACCTCCCACCCCACCCCAGCCAGGAGCGGGGATCCAAGGGAAGAGGAGAAGCAGCAAAACCACTGCACAGAACTTTGCCAAGTGTTCCCTTCCTTGGCAGAATCATGGGGCTGCTACTCTGTTTCCTTGGCAGTTGGGTCACTCCCCACTTGGTTAGGGACCCTCAAAGGCCCAATTTTACAGTGAGCTCATGGTGAAGTCTCCCCATGTCTCTCTCTCTCTCTCTCTTTCTCTTTCGGGCACACACACGCCACACCCTGCCTGCTAATGTATCTTGCCATCCAGACACCCTCAGAAAAAGCCTCTATTCCTTTCATTCTTCAATGCTTCCTACTCTTCTTCCCAACGCCGCTGCTGCCTGCATGGGCAAGGCCCTCACACTGCGAACTCCGTGATCCCTCCAACGCTGTGTGGAGGTTGGCTCCACAGCTGCCACCCACATTCACCAATGGCCTCATGGTCCTCTAGCTCTGCCCCTTATGTTGTTCTCAGAGCCAGACTTCCTCTCTGTCTGGGCTTATGCTTTCTCTCTCAATACATTGCCCTGCCTATGCTCTCCCTGCCCCTGTTCCACCTCTTGCAACAGAAGACCCCAGATTCATATTCTACCACAGTCAGAGTCTGATTAGCACTTTTCTAAAGACCAGGACTCAGTGCAGCTTCTTTTCTCATCCCTGCTGCCCCAAGTCTATTTGAGAAGAACTTTGGATCCTGCCCTGTGGCCCTCAGAGAAACCTCCTCTGCTGAGAACCCCTTCAAATATCCCTGTGGCCCATTTGGATCCTCTCTCCCTGGGAAAAGGAGGGCCCAGGGACACTGGATTTTTCTTAATATTAAACAGAATGTGAGGAAACTGTGTCCATTTTGGCTCTTTTTGTCTGCCCCTTTCATAACTTCTCCCTCAACACACCAATGGTCAACCATCCATTCCTGAACTCTGGTCAACACCTAAGGCTTTCTCTGTCCCTTTCCAGTTCCCTCTCTCTACCGTCCATCTTTTAATAACGATGTAGGAGCTCTTTGTAGCAGGCACTGGTGTTTTAGAAAACCAGAGAAGTGTTCCCATTGTCTAATCCAAAAAGGATTAGTGAGCACACATCTGTCCATGACTAGTCTGTAGAAGATAAACCTTTTCTCTTGGTTGTATCTGGGAACAGAGAGACCGAACAGCTGCGGTATGGTGGGAGGAGATGCAACTTGGAATCCAACAGATTTTGTTATAGAACCTTGCATGAATTACTCAACATCTCTGAGCCCCAGCTTCACAAAGATCATAATGCCTGGTTCAAAAGGTGACTGTGAGGGCTGAATGGGACCATGGCTAAAAGAAGCCTTTGTAAATGATACAACATGGTACAAATATATGGAATGGTCATTACCATAGCAATGATACGGGCCCTGAGGACTCCTGGCCATGATTGGGTGATCTTCCCACTTCTCCCTTCATGGGACCTATTCTGGGAGAAGAGGAGGCAATAGTCCATCCCTACCAGGCCATGACCCTATGTATTCTTGCCTTCTCTTCCATGGGCTCCAGAATTGGTGACTATAGCAAGAGAATTTAGACATGGAGACATTCTTACCACCCCTTGCCCATAGGATACCCCTCTCAAGGGATATTCTCTTAGCCTAAAATATGATAATTGTCTATTCACCTCTGAATCCCAATCCCACCTGCCTGGCATATGTTCCCATGTTCCCATTAGGTAACTTTGGATCAGGAATGTAGGAATAGGCATACTTCAGATACATCTTTTGAGCCCCAACACCTCCTGTGACATAGATAAAACAGCATTGTGTCATCCTCATTATGCCAAGGAGGAAACTGAGGCAAGAGAGGCAAAGTGACTTTTCCGAGGCCATAGAGTTCATGAGTTGCAGATTTGAGATTTCTAATCCCCAAATCACAAAAACTCGCGCTCTCTTCCTCTACATTGCAGCTGCCTGCCTCCTGAAAGCTGCTCCCTGTGGCCCACTCATCTGCTATTCTGGCAGGGTAAACACTCGAAGAAGGCCCTTTGCTCAGAGGGCATGTTGAGTGGAATATCAGGTCAGGGTTCATCTGCATTTTTGGCGACAGAAGGCTGCTGAGATAATAGGAGCCCCTTTGTGTTCTGTGGGGCTGGGTGGGAGTGAGCGGATGTCTGAAGGAGATTACAAGCAGTTATGGATATTGCTTGTCATGCTACCATCAGCAGACGCCTTTTTCAATTGACTAGTCGCTTGTATTTCCAGAATAGGGAATGCCAGATGTATTTACTGCACTGAATGAGAGTGCTGAAGGCCCTTGGAAAGGTACCCAGCTGTCGAGTAGCAGTGGAAGCCAGGGTAGGTTAACCCCTGGTGGCCTAGTCATCAGAATTGCTGGGGAGCCAAGGACAGACAAGGCAGCCGGCATCTAACAAATGCACGGAGACTCTTAGAAGTGCTTTCTGAGTTGCTTGTTTGGAATTCAAAATTCACTTTCCTGTGTAAACAATGTTATTAGAACGAACACTTATTAAGTCCTGCTATGTGCTAGATGGGATCGAGGCATTCCACCTGCATTTTTTTTTTTCATTACATCCTCACCTCATTATAATCTTACAAGGTAGGAGTGGCAGACACTGGCTTGTTGTTCACCACATCAGTGACCCTTTCCTCTTAGGCTTGCAGTTAACTTAGTCATTCCTTGGCTTCCTTATATTAGCTGCAGCCATGGGACAATGGAATATAGATGGATATCATATGCACCACTTCCTAATCTGGCCCATACAAATGCCTCCTGTTCCATCCTCCATGCTCTTTCTCCTCCTTTGTCCATCCACCTGGTGCAGAGGATCCAGTGGAAGGCTCCCAGGCCCTAGGGAATTATATCCACTAAATGGAAGGATTCAGGGTCCATAAATGACTGCATGGAGCCAGACTCCACTATTGACCTATGTTAGACCACGACATGTGTGAAAAATAAAACTTTGTATTATATCACTGAGATTTGGTGGGTTTTGTTTGTTTCTTTGAAGTTCATCTACCCTAATGAATTCAGCAAGTCCCAGTATATAGCAACAGCCCACACTGACAACAGGGAAAAGGCTCAGAGAGATAGCATGACATGCCCAGGATGATACAGCAAGAACACTGTGAAGCCAAGATTCAAAGTCAGACTCCAGAGCCAGTAATTTTCCAAGTTGCCTACACAGCTGGTGACCAAGTTCCTAGGCCAGCCACAAAAATCTATTTTACCAACAAAATAGCCAGTGCATTTTTCAACTACCATTAGCTGTTGCCCATAGTGGTTTCTATGGGACAACAATTAAAGCTCAACACCTGACTCAGAACATATCCCATCACCACCACATCACCTCCATGTTTTGGAACTCACATCCAGGCCTAGTAAAAGAGATGCTTCTCCATCAGTTGCTCCCTAAGGACACTGAATTAAGATTTAAAAAGCATGGGAATGGGAAGAGGTTACCAGCATTCAAACTTCCCCTGTGCATCCCATATTGCCTTTGCTAGGTCAAATCACTAAGTTAGGACTTTGCTTGTGACCTAGGATAAGCGGGTCATTTCTGGTTCTTAGTACATGTCTATATTGATCCTAGCAGAGTGGATTCTAGAACCATTTTTTTTCTAAGCCGGAAATCCAGCTGCATGGTCCAACCAGCTGAGGTACACTTATGGTAACAAGAGGAAAGAATATTTAAAATTGTAAGTGACCTGGAAACCCTGAGAACTCTGATTGCTGTAGACAGAAGAAAACTCATGCTTCTTTTCTGAATGCATCTTAGCCAGAGGAAACAAATCAATTCTTCAGTATATCCTGAGTGTGTGATGTGTGCCCACCAATGTACCATCCATAGAAGGGAGGGAGGCAAAGGAGGCACCATGCCTGTCCTCCAAAGGACAATAAGCTGATCAGAGAGACCAAGCTGAAGCACAGGAGACAAATCCCTAGAAACTCTCCACTACCATAACCAAGAAAATATTCTCCACCAGTTAATGTTAATTTGCAGGTGTTCATATGTGAACACTGACCTCACTGTCCCTTTCACCTTCTCTTTGAGCTCTCAAATAAATCCAGCTGCACATAATCAATGGTATGTGACTTCCTGAACATTTGGTAGGGAAGATGAAGATTTATTTCACACAACCCTTTGAATATTCTTTTACCATTCCCCTAGTTCTCTCTCTTTACCCCAACCTCCTCTCTTCCTTGTCCCCATGTGGGACCCCTCCTTTCTTTTCTGACTACCCACATACTTTCTCACCCCTTAATCCAACTTAACTTCCAACTCTCTCACTGCTGCTTTATTTTGCAAAAGAATGTGACCCTCTCCCAGATCCTGTCATCAAACTTTTACATTTCAAGGTGCCTCCTCCCCTCCGCCGCAACCAAAAAACACATACATACTGTGAGGTCTTTAGCAAAAAGTGTCCCCTGGTTACTAGACCACATTCTAGGAGAAGAGGTGGGTACATTACAAATAACCGACTCAAAAACATTTCTGATATCCTGCTTGCGCAATTTCATCCTGCAGAATCTTATCTGGACTTTGCCTGCCAAGAAGTCTGCTGTCCGTGGTGCTGACCTGGGAGGCTATACAGCGGGGTCATCCTTTCTCCAGTATATCCTGAGTGTGTGATTCACCATTCAGGCAGGGATTTGGATCACCTTGCTGTCTGCTCTGAACCTCACTCCCGTCACCTCTAAAATGGGGTTATTAACAGTAATTACCACATGCAAAGCATTTAGCATCAAACTTGGCACAGAGAGCTCAATAAACGGTAATACGTATTATTATTATGCTATTATTCTACAACCCCCAGCAACTGTCCCAAACATCCTATTTACTCACTGCCAGTTCCCAGACATATTCTTCCCTCTAAAATACATAGCTAAATGGTATTTGCATAAATGATGCCACTCTCATCTCTCTTCCAACACTTTACTTTAGAGTGAATACAGGTTTTCAAAGGTTTTTTTGTTTTTGTTTTTTGTTTGCTTTGTTTTTTAAGATTTTATTTATTTATTCATGAGAGACATGGAGAGAGGCAGAAACACAGGCAGAGGGAGAAACAGGCTCCATGCAGGGAGCCTGACATGGGATTTGATCCCGAGACTCCAGGATCATGCTCCGAGCCGAAGGCAGATGCTCAACCGCCACCCAGGCTTCCCTCAAAGGTTTTTTGCTTTAACAAAACAAGAGTTAACAAAACAACTAACTGACTTCACTGGTTGAAATATAAGTGAAGTTAACTCTACACTTTTTTCAACTTTGGTTTAAGTTCCTCCATTGATTCATCTCTTGGATCTTTATTAGGGAATAAGACTCCCCTCAAATGTTTCTCTTTCTTTCTTTCTTTCTTTCTTTCTTTCTTTCTTTCTTTCTTTCTCTCTTTCTTCTGTTTTTGTTTTTGAAAACCTGTGTTCCCAAGATTCTCTGTGTTTATCTCTCTCATAGTACATCTCTCATAGTACATCTCATGTTCTACTGAAATTGTCTCTTTATAAAGACTGTCTCAAACACCATAGTATCCTCAGTAACTTGCGGAATTCAGGCACATTATTTGGGCCTGAATAGATAAGTACATTAATAAACAAATGAACAAAGGAACAAATAGAATGTGATGGGTTGCAATTTTTTGCCCCAATCTTTGGTCCTTCTCAACATCTACATGCTCTTGTCTTTGCAATTCTTCCCACTCAAGGAGTGGAGTATATTTTCCCTCCTTTGACTTTGGGTTTACATAGGTGAGTTTCCTTGGGCATATAATGAGACAGAAATAACAGTGGGACAGTTCCAAGCCTAAGACTTCAGAAGCTTTGCACCTCTGAGTTCATTACAAAAAGAACATGCTCCGGATAGCCCATGGTACCAGGAGTAGGAAAGGAGCCATGTGGAGCAGAGCTACCAATGCTGCCACAAACTGTGGCAGAGCTGCCCCAGCTACCCATTGATCTGAAGATCTAAAGTGAAACCATCCAGCCAAGCCCATTCTAGATGAACCACATCTCAGCTGATGCACAGAAGCATGACTGATAAGTGACTATTGTTTTAAGCCACTAAGTCTGGAGTTGATTTGTTACACGGCATTATTTGGGCAATAGCTAACCAACACATAGAGGAAAACATACAATTTTTTAAATCCGAAGATCATGGTTTATGAAGGTCAGCATCTCACCTTCTCTGAGCCTTAATTCCTCTTCTATAAAATTTGGACAACAATTTCTGACCAATCTAGTTCACAAAGATCATGGTCAGTTTCAAGTGATATTAAGGGTAAGAGAGCACAGCAGTGAATTAGCCAGCAACACAGAAATAAAGGAATATTATGATTAGGGACTGGTATTCATTCATAAGTCTCTCCAACATCTTGGTACATTCATAGTCTCCACCATGGATCCTGTATACTTAACTAAAATGGGATACCAGACAGCGAGGGAGGAGTATTTGGGTTACATTGATAAAACTCCTTAGCTTCCAAGGGGAAACTTGATACTACCTCTTTCATGTTCAACAACAACAATAAAAATTCAGCTGAATTCCTAGATTTGAAGAATAAGAAACTTCCCCTCTGCCCTACCCAGGGCTTAATGCACTTCACAACACCCCCATCTAGAGTCTTCCAGCCTCCACTTAAACCCTTTAGTCAAAGGAAAGTCAGTTGCAAAGCAGCCTATTTCAACTTCGGACAGTTCAGATTGTAAGAAAGCTCTTCCTTATCTTCCCTCACTCCCAGGGTAGGTCAATTTCCCTATTTATAAGCTTTTCATAGCACTCTATTCTTTCAGAGTATACGTTACAAATTATAATTTCAAAGTTATTTGTGTGATAATTTGTTCAATGTCTGTCTCCCACACTTCACTATAAACTTCATAAAGGCAGAGACTGCATCTTTTTTGTTCACTGTTATATCTTCAATATCTAGCATGATAACTGCAAATTAATAGGCATTCAATAAATATTCACTAGATAGATGAACAAGTTGTTTTTCATTTTATTTGACAATCTTTCATGTAGTCCTCACTTAACAAAGATGAACTCACTTAACGAATGAATGAGTGGATGAACAAACAAACAGAGGATAGTATCTGTTCCTGAACTTCCTCCCTCCCAAATGGTATTAATTCTATCTTTTGGGGGTCCAACAGAACAATTCTCCTCCCTGTATCATTCCCTCACATTCCAGAGTAGTAGAGAACTGGCCCCTAGGAGTTTCTAAATAGAAGAGATAAGAGATTGAGAGTAAAGAATGTATAACTCATATAACAAATATCTGTTGAGCATATATTATATGCCAAACATATTTATGGTTTTAAATACCATAAATACCAAAATACCATATCATTTGGTTTTAAATACCATAAATACCAAAAAAGTCCCTTTTCCCTCATAGAGTTTATGCTCTAATGGGAAGAGAGAGATAACAAACAAAAAAATAAATAAAGCATTCAGCCTACCAGATGGTGAAAAATGCAACAGAGAAAAATAAAGCAGGGAAGGAGAATAGGAACATGAGGGAAGATTGCTATTTTAAATGAGGTGGTCAGGCAAGGCCTTCTTGAGAAGCTATTTGCACAAAGCTCCAAAGTTGGGGAGGGAATGAACATGCTGATACTTAGCAGTAAGAAGACTCTAGGCAGAGGAGATTGGCAAGTAGGGAAGGTCCTGTGTTAGGCGTATGCCTGGCAGCATGTGAAAAAGACACAGAGGCCATTGTACCTAAATCAGAGTGAGTAAGTTCTTACTGTAAGAACAGTAAGAGAGAAAGTCAGAGGGGTCCTGTGTTAGGCGTATGCCTGGCAGCATGTGAAAAAGACACAGAGGCCATTGTACCTAAATCAGAGTGAGTAAGTTCTTACTGTAAGAACAGTAAGAGAGAAAGTCAGAGGGGTCACAGGGAACCTTATAGCCATTGTAAGGGCTTTGGTTCACACTCTGGGTAAAATTAAAAAGTAGAATATTAAAAAAAAAAAAAAAAAAAAAGTAGAATATTGAGACATGACCTGAACTTCCTGGCTGGTAGACTGGTTCTAGATTGTAGACCAGCAAGGGCAGAAGCAGATCAGTTAGAAAGATATGACAAGGGACACCTGTGTGGTTCAGCGGTTGAGGGTCTGCCTTCGGCTCAGGGTCTGATCCCGGGGTCCTAGGACTGAGTCCCGCATCAGGCTCCCCAGAGGGAGCCTAGTTCTCCCTCTGCCTATGTCTCTGCCTCTCTCTCTGTTTCTCTCATGAATAAATAAATAATTTTTAAAAAATATGACAACTGTTTAGACTAGGGTGAGACTTATTCTCCTCTGTATCCCAGCACCTAGCACCTAGAGGACCTGAACAAATGTTGAATGAATGAACACTTGGATAGATGACAGACAGAACATGCTCAGGCTTTAAAGTCAAAACAATTGGATTTGGAGTAAGAATTTCACAGGTAAGTCTTGCCTATGTCCCTTGAATTTGTTTTCCTTAAAATCCTGTCTCTAGTCTAAAGATAAGAATTAAAGCTATTAAAGCATGTGTACGAGTGGCTGGCTCAAGACACCAGAGGCCACATCTTGTAAGATTCTATTTATCTGAAATGTTCAAAACAGGCAAACCCATAGAAACCAAAAATAGATTAGTGTTGCCAGGGACTTGGGGGAACGGGATCCTGGACAGAAAAAGGACATCAGGTAAACACTAAGGAAATCTGAACAAAGTATGGACTTCAGTTAGTAACAACGTATCAGTATTGGTCCATTAACAAGTGTGCTGTATGCAGGGTATATAGGAGCTCTTTGTACTATTTTCATAATTTTTATAAAACTAAAGCTATCTTAACAAGAAATCATATTTGTAAAAGTCATGGCCATTCAGGCTTAGGCAATGGAAGAGTCTCACTGGTTTATCAGCCAGGAAGCATGAGGTGCCCCCCTCCCACCTGCAGATCTGGGCCAACCCTAGAGCTCCAGGCTTCCAGGAGGTGCTCTGTGTTAGCTATTTTTTCATAATCCATTCTTAGAGCTGCTCCTTTTCTGTATGTGCCCTGGGCAGTAAACCAATTGTTTAAAATAATAATAAGGTAAGAAAAACTTGATACAAAAAAATATTTCTCAATGACTTTAACTAATGTCCTCTGGGCTTCTGGGTGAGTAATCTGGACCCCTTCTGTGTACAGGCAAATATGATTACACCAGGGCCTGTATTGGCCGGTCTCTGAGCTCCCAGCCCCCCAGGCTGTGGCCTGCCCTAACCACATTAGCAGCACTAGAACCATCCATCAGACTAATAGGGGCCTGGGATTGGGTCTGGCTCTCCTGCCAGTAGCTGGGCCCTGCCATCAGGGGACATCTGGCTCAGAGTTCTCATAGCCTCAAGATCAAGGATGTGGCTGAGGAACTGACCTGCCTGTCTTGCCCCTTTTTCCTGATGGCTTCAGCCACTGCACTGCATCCTCAGAACTGCTTAGTGGGGGCTGTGGAGGCACCTTGCTTCCTGTGGACAGACCAAATCTGGCTGGGGTGAGAGGCCATGCTTCTAGCTGCCATCTGCCTCTCGCCCCAATTCAGCAGGTGCCCTCTCTTCTGCCCCCACCTGTGAACTCTCCCAGCCTCCCCAGCCTAAGCCTGTCAAAAATAGAACTCGCTGGCAGCAGGAGCAGGAGCATGGAAGGGGCAGGGGGTCTTGTTTACCTAACACTGTGCTAGTTGCTACAAAGGTCAAGGCCCATCTGCCAGGCAGTAGGTGCCAGGAAACCAGCTGCCTTTATGGCACAGGCACCAAACGTTACTGAGGGGCAGGTGGACAGACCAAGTAACTGCCCCCTGGTGCCCTGGCCACACACACACACACACACACACATCCAGAATCGACTTAGTAGGCCATGGGTAACTCACTTGCTAGATGACTCACAGCAAATGTTGAATCCTGTGTTGGCTTCTCCCTGTCATTTACCATGCCCACAAACCACCATCCTTGCTCCCTGAGCAAGCACAGAGAATCCATTTTAATATTAGAGGAAATTCAACATAATCATGAAGCTTAATCAGCTTTTGTTTGGGGGAAATAACCAACAATTCTATGACCAATTTTAAATCTGAACAGAAACAATTTGGGAGCACTTTGGCTTTGGGGATTAATTTCAGTCATTTGAGAGTTGCTTTCCAGAAGCCTATTATTTCCCATCTTCCAGTTCTATCCCCCTTCCCTCTGCTATCCTGCTTCCGACCCTGTGAAAAGTCAGCTGAACAGGTGGTGTTAGGTAAGAGTAAGGCCTGGAAGACTGGAGCATCCTGAGGGCAAGTGAGGATGTCTCCCAGCCTCAGAGCCTCCATCAGAGAAATGGAGCGGACTCCAGCTTGACCCTAAGATGAAGAACTGACTTTGGGGAACTTATAAATGAGTTGCTAATGCAAGTTCCCTGTAGGCCTCCACTTCCCAGGACCGCGAGTTTGGGCTCAGAGAAGACAGGAACCAAAGTGATATCCCAGCAGGAACCATCTCCTTCTTCAGAGTCCTTTTCACATATAGGTAGGAGAGGCTAAAGAGCACTCAGTCCAGGAAAACAGCCCCTGGGTTGACAGCAAAGGCGGGTGCTCCCTGACAAGACATGTTGATGTGGCTTGCTATACGGAAAGAAATCCTTAAAGGTGGACCAAGGGATCCCTGGGGTGCACACACATGTGGAAGTGCATTCTAGGAGCCATGGGACCCCACATATGTGTGAAAACAATCACAAAATCAGAGGAAGGGAACCAGGGGCTCTGCAGTAGGCTCATAGCTACTGTGGGACCCCAACAAACCACTTGCCTCCTCTGAATCTGTTTCTAATCTGTAAATTGCCAGACTAGGTTCCCAAAGCTTCAACCTTCAGTGTGCATCAAAATCACTGGGAAAGCATTTTAAAAACACATTTGCCCAAGCAAGCCCAGAGAGCTGGAGTTAATTTGTGGTAGAAGGGTCAATAGTAGTTTTTTAAAACTTACCAGGTCATTCTAAAGTCTAGCTAGGCCTGAATAAATAATATTGCCACTTAGCTTGTATTGAACCAACTGTCTGACCTATGGAAATACAGATTCCTGGGCCTTGCCCTGATAATTTATTATGCAGTAGTTCTGGAGGGGGGGTGGTTTGGGGGAGCTGCGAATTTGCATTTCTAACAAGTTCCCAGGTGATGCTGATACTGCCATTCTGGGGACAATACTTTGAGAACCATGGTCCCAAACCAACAGCATTCAAAGCACAGTCCATAGAGCAGAAGCAACAGCATCACCTTGCTCATTGGAAATGCAAATCAAGGTGCCTAATTACACACTTTAAGATAATATGCCTTCATTTGATTAAAAAAAAAAAGGATGGTGGTGATGCTGTGGATGATGTGGATGGAGGAGCTGAGGGTAGAGGAGGGAACTTCAGTGAGAGAGGGGACATGTTAGCTGGAGTCAGCGCTGCATTTGGTATTGGATGCAAAGGGAAGGGGAGGAAGCTATCAAGCCCAACCACTGTTGCTCCTCTTGGAGATCTCTTCTCCCCCCTTGCCTTTCTACATGATCACGAAAGGCTTTCATGAAAGACCCTCCCCCAGCCCATATTTCTTAAGGAGTTAGATTTGCATAAATCCCTGGCTCAGCATCCCCGTAAGCCATCATGTCCAAGTCCTACAAGTGGAAAAGAATATGTAATTTGAATGGCTGCCTGGAGTCCCCAGGGCAGGGCCTGAATTCACCTCTGCCCCTGGATGGGTGGTCTGTACTGATGCTATCCCCACTGGCATGGACAGGCTGGCAGGTATACTTCCTCGGCCTGCTGCCTGGTATCTAGCCACAGCACCTCCTCAATCCCTGGGCTGCATAATGCCATGAAACATTAAGAAGAGAGCAGGTAACACAGGCTGGTTGGGAGTGTCCTAGCCTGGGGGCAAGTGCCCTGGTGCTGCCCTAGGCTCAACTTCAACTATGGTGACCCTGGCCCAGTTACCTACTCTCTGTGGGCCTTAATTTCTCTCTCTGCAAAAGAGAAAAAGAAATCCTTGCTGGTTTCCCAAGGATGGGGTAGCAAGCTACCTCACATCCACTAGATTGCCCTTTATTGAAGGTTTTCCCTTCTAGTCACTATTGGGTGTCCTATATTTGAAGAACTGGGGAGTGTGGGATGTGCATCATTTGGAGTGTCCTTACATCCCATCCTTAGCATCTTTGCTCTATGGAACGAAGCTCAGCCATGTGACTGATCTTGACATGATATAAGATAAGCATCAAAGTGAGACCAGGGGCTTGTTCCAAATGCGATTCCATGACTTACCCGGTTACTCAGTTCCCATCCTGGGAACCACCAGAAGAATGTGTTACACATCACTTTAAATAACTTCATTGGTGGTAAATCTTAATCCTAGGAAGGTGGATTTGCTTGTTGGAAACAGCCCAAAGCTATCCAGAGCCAAGAATGGTGAACGGAGTGGGAGATTAAAGCTGGGAAATACCACTTTTAGTCTAAAACAAGGTGCAACTATAATTAGATCGATCTGGGGGTTGGTCAGGATGGCCTCTAATGTCCCAGCCAGCTCCAACACACTATGATTTTCTTGTATAAATAGAAAATGGATTCTGAAGGCAAAGGAAAAACATTCCACAGGTGTTTTGAATGAAGTTGCTTCAAAGGAATCTGTATACAATCACTCCATCCAAGAGGACTACTTTAAAAGATAGTTCTCCTTTAGATACACACCTTATTTTGTGCATTCGGAGACACATTCTTATTTTCACATTTTATCTCTGAAATCAGGACACAAATGACAATGAAAGGGTCATTGTTTAAATGGCAACACTTTTCTTTCTCAGTGGTACATAAAATAATAGTGTATCTTTCTCTTAATGGCTTCTTAAATTCTACGAAACTGTTTTTGGTTTTACCTTTCAGTACCAGTTCCTTCAGGATTTCACTTCTTACATTTTTTTCACCTCTAAGATTAGTCTTGATTCTCAACTTTGGCAGCACACCCCAGACCAATTAAGTCAGAATCTCTGGGAACAGGATTCAGACATCATTAATTTTTAAAGCTCCCCTGGCACAAGGCCGATGACACCTTAAGAGAGCTACCGCTGTCTTGGAACCCTATAAGAACCTTGGCTTGTGGGGAAGCCAACACCATGGCTGGTGGATCAGAGAATGGAAAAGTCTTAGAAATAAATCATGTTGATCACCTAGATTGAGCCATGCCTGAAGTCTCCTATCACCTCTGGACTTCACAGTTTTGTAAACAATAATTCTTCTATATTGTTTAAGATGGTTCAACTTGAGTTTTGTTACTTTCACCACACATAAAATGAAATACCAACAGTGGTGTGCTGTATGCAATTGACTGAGCTGAGGAAGTAGAGAGGAAGGCAGTGGAGGAGCCTCTACCCTGGGTCAGGAGGTTGCTAATCCTTGCTCTTTAGGTAGTAAAACCGTTAATTTAACTATGACCTTAAAAAACGAAAACAAAAACAAACAAACAAAAAAACACCTCAAACTATGTATTTGTAAGGATTCCTGCATTCCAGTATTTGTTTGCAGGAATTCAAGACGTTAGAGAGTAAAGACTACTTTTTGAAGCCTTCAGTATGACTTAAAACTGGTCCACCTGAAAATAGCTTTGGAAGAAAATATAGATTTGCTAAGAAAGGCCCTTTTTAGCTTCTGGTCTGCAATACACATTCCCCAGGGGTCTGGCAATTAATAATTCGCCTTTGCAGAGTCCAAAAAGCCACATTCACTACCTCAAGCTCAATTTCCTGCAAGTGGAGGTAGGAAGTAAGAAACTCAGCAGAAGACAGATTAGGACCCAGGAGAAGTCTAATCCGCCAGGTGTCCCTCAAGTACACCTGCTAAGCATTGTCTGTCTAGGAAAAGGATTTATCACTCTCCTGACTAAAATGTAGCTGCAAGCCAGAATCCTTAGAGGGTCCTCCTCACCACAGTCTGAGGTCTTTTAGGATTGAGTTTAGTTGTCTCTGCAGAAGACTGACTATGCTGGCTTCACCAAAATATATTTTTTACTTATTAAAGATGTGTCCCAGGCATTGAGCAAGCATTTGACATATGATGGAATACATGGGTGAATGAATCCAGCCTAAGCACTACTGATGGCATACAGATGGTGCAAAATAAAGCAAAGGGATAAATGGTGAGAGTAGAGGCCCTCCATTTGGGTTGGGAAAGAGGAAAACCAAGATGAGGGATTTGAGCCTTAACCACTTAGGCCTGAAGTGCCTCTTCCTCATCTCTCAGATGGAGCTCTGCTTTGCCAGGCAACAAACACTACTGCTGAGCCCTGGAGATTTATACTGAACACCAGAATAGAGTCCCACTCCCTGAGAACCTTTAATGTGTTAGGTGAAGGACAAGATGGATACATCCAAAAGTGTTCTTTATGGGTGACAGACACAGAGGAACCAGGGAAACAGTGAATCAAATTTAATGGAAATCCAAAGGACCCAGAGTAGCCAAACAGTCTTGAAAAGAAGAACAAAATTGGAGGAGTCACACTTAACAATTTCAAAACTCACTACACTGCTAATAATAAAGACAGTGTGGAACAGACATAAAGATAGGCATATAGATCTGTGGGATAGAATTAAGAATCCAAAAATAAACCTATATACTTATGGTCAATTGATTTAGGCAGTGGTGCCAAGGCAATTCAATGGGAAAAGAACAGTCTCTTCAACAAATGGTGCTGGGACAAATGGATATCCAGGTGTAAAAGAATGAATCTGTACCCTTAAATCACACCATAACACAAAAATTAAATCAAAATCAATCACAGATTAAATGTAAGAAATAGGGACACCTGGGTGGCTCAGCGGTTTAGCTCCTGCCTTTGGCCCAGTGTGTGATCCAGGAGTCCCGGCATTGCGTCCCACATCGGGCTCCCTGCATGGAGCCTACTTCTCCCTCTGCCTGTGTCTCTGCCTCTCTCTCTCTCTCTCTCTCTCTCTCTCTCGAATAAATAAATAAAAATCTTTAAAACTTTTTTAAAAATAAAATAAATGTAAGAAATAAAACCACAAAATTCTTAGAAGAAACCATATAACTAAATATGTGTGGCCTCAAATTAGGCTGGGATTTCTTAGATAGGACACCAAAAGTACAAATAATAAAAGAAAACTAATAAACTTGACTTCATCAAAATTAAAAACACTTTCTCTTCAAAAGACACCAAGAAAATACAAAGATAGGCTACAGATTGGGAGATAATATGTAAATACATTTACAAATCATATATCTGACAACGGACCCTCTCTGCAGGCAGAATTATGACCCCATCTCAAAGATGTCCATGTCCTAATTCTTAAAACCTGTGTATATATTACCTCATGTGACAAAAGGAACTTTACAGATGTGATTAAGGTTAAGGATCTTGTGATGGGGAGATTATCCTGAGTTATGCAAATAACTTCAACCTCATCACATGAAATCCTTAAAATCAAAGAGTACTTCCAAGTTGCAGTCAGAAAAAGATGTGACAATGGAAAAGGGGCCAAAGACATGACATATTTCTGGCTCTGAAGATAGAAGAAGGGAGCCACAAGTCAAGAAATGCAGATAACTTCTAGAAGCTGAAAACAATTAAAGAAATAGATTCTCCCCTAAAGTCGGCCAACTCTTTGATTTTAGCTCAGTGAAACCTGTGTCAAACTTCCAACCTACAGAAGCATAAAATGATACATTTGAGGAAATTTGTTAGAGCAGTAAAACTAATACACCAAAATATACAAAGAATTATTCCAGCTCAACAGTAAGATAAATAATCCAATATAAAAATGGGCAAAAGATTTGAATGAACACTTCACCCTTCACCAAAGAACACACGTGAATGGGTTAATAAGTAGATAAAGGGTTGCTCAACACCATTAGCAATTAAGGAAATGCAAATCAATACCACAAGGACATGCCACTTTATACCCACTAAGATGGCTATAACCAAAAGGACATACAGTAATAAGTTTTGGTGAAGATATGGAGAAACTGGAAAGCCCATACCCTGCTGATAGGACTGCATAATGGTGCAGCCACTTTGGAAAATAGCTCAGCACTTTCTTAAAATGTTTAACAGAGAGTATATAATAAATATAAACATAGAAGATATAAATATATGACCCAGTCATTCCACTCGTAGGTATCTACCCATGAGAAATGAAAGCATATGTCTACACAAAGACTTGTTGTAAATATTTATAGTAGCACTATTCTTAATAGCAGAAAGTGGGAATAATTCAAATGATCAACTTAGGCAAACAAAATAGATAAGAATAATAACAAGTAATAAGGAACAAAGTATTGATACATGTTACAAACTGAATGAAGCTCAAAAATATTATACTAAGTCAAAGAAGCTAGTCATAAAAGACCGTGTATTGTAGGATTCTGTTTAAGTGAAATGTCCAGAATAGACACATCTATAACAGCTAAAAGTAGATTACTGATTGCTCAGAGCTAAGAGCCGGGGAGGTGGTAGGATGATGGCTGAGAGCACAGGTTTACTTTTATGGAGTAACATAAATGTTCTAAAATTAGATTGTACTGTAGCAGTGCTTCTCTGTAAATATACTAAAAATCATTGCATTGTACACTCAAAATGAGTGAATTTTATAGTATGTAAATTATACCAAGTAAAGTTAAGGAGGAGACAAAGGATCAGAACTCTGTGGACCTCTACCAACAGGGGTGGGGCATCAACCTCAGGAAGCTGTGCTTTGAGAATTCACATCTATAGTGAACTAGTTGGGATCCTCGTAGAGATTAAATATAGAATTTGATTTTATTTCAGTAGCCTACAGCATTGGACAAGATTGGTCAGGGCTTCCCAGAGATAGGAATCTCTGCCGGAGAATGCTCACTGAGGGAGGTGAGACTGGGAAGTGAATTTGGAGAGAGGAAAGGTTAGCTATAGACCCCACAAGTTCCAACCAGAACACAAGGCAAATGCAAACATATTTGAAAGACAATGGGACAATTTATATGAAACCCATGCCTACCAAGAAGACCCCCAGCCCCTAGTACAGACGTATTCATCTTTGCCTACAGCCTGTCCCTGCGGGTACAAGGAGGACAATCCTGGGCTAGGGCCTGGCCTGGTTCTTCAAGGGCTAGGCCCTCAGGCCAGCACGTGGGGCCAGGGTCACTGCGGAGAGAACAGCATCATCCAAACAGGCAGGGAACTCCCGTGGGAACTGGCCTGTTAGAAAAGCAAGGACCTGGGCTGCCTGCCTTCTGGGTACATGAAGCTCATCCTCATCTATCTATCTTCACACCTGAGAGAGAGAAGGTGCCTCGTAACAAGCATCTTGATATATATACGTCTACAATCCAGTTATGAGGTTATCAAGCAAGAAAGACGCCCCTAGGGAATGCATATGCTTTTTTTCATAGAGAAAACTGTGAGTAAATAGCTGGAATTTATCTTGAGGGAGATAATAGAAGCACTTTTTTAAAATGTGGGAAAAAAAACAATATTTTTCCCCAGAGCATTCAAGCCCTTCCAGGTTTAGATCATGTCTCTCATTAATGGGCCTCCTGGTTAGATTCATCTTAGGTCCATGGGACAAGAAAGGAAGTGGATCTGCCTGGTCAGTGGTTTTGATACAAGCCAAGTTGAGGAGGGAGAGAAGAGGAACACCAGCCATTCCAAAACAGGCCTCCACGTTGCCGAACATCAAAACTTCTTGGAGGGTGACCCAAGGGTGTCCACTGCTAGAGATCTCAGGGGTGCAAGAGATGTCTGGAAGAAGGTATGGCTTCTGAATCTGTCTGCTGGGATCTCTTTATGTCATTACTGTCTTGGTGAAAGACATTGCCTCTTTGCCTGCATAAATGTAAATAGTAAATGTATTTACTGACCTATTTGTGTAAGAACTGTCTTTGCTGGCTAAAACTGAGAGTCAATGAATATGGAAGCCTTTGTGAACCAAGAAGCACTGGGGTCGAGGGTGCAAGGGAGGTGGCAGGTGCATGCATTTATTAAATGCATTCAAATGCCAAGCTCTTTCCTTCTGGTTATTTTTTTAAATTCTTATTTAAGAAAACAAAATTCCCAAGGCAGGCATTTCCACTTACACATGGAAAAACTGAGACTTACAAACTTGACATGGCATGTCTGACCTGGTCTGTAAGTGAGGGTGCAGGACTTGAATCTCAGGTCTATCTGACTCCAAATCCACAGCTGGTCCTGAAGGCTGGCCATGGACACTAACAGGCTAAGATTGCCCTTGGGGCTGGGGCTGCAGCTGGATCCATTTTTTGGAGCCTTGGGTAAAACACAGTGCTGCCCTGATTGCAAGAATACCTCCCATGTCACTGTCATAGCAGTCCTGGTACCTCTGACTCACTGTTTAGAAATCCCTTTGAGGGGCACCTGGATGGCCCAGCAGTTAAGCATCTGCCTTCAGCTCAGGTCATGATCCCAGGGTCCTGGGATCAAGTCCCACATTGGGCTCCCCAGAGGGAACCTGCTTCTCCCTCTGCCTATGTCTCTGCCTCTCTCTGTGTCTCTCATGAATAAATAAATAAAATCTTAAAAAAAAAAAAAAAAAAAGAAATGCCTTTGATCTCTTCTTCCTGCCTTCCAATAAAGGAGTCCTCACCGCAACACACTCAAACAGCTCCTTCCCCTGGAGAGGTACAGGAGAGGACAGACTCTATCCCTGGCTAAGCCATCATCCGTTTTTAGTAGTGGCATATCCTTGGCACTTAACCTCTCTGAGCCTTGATCTCCAAATTGGAAAACTGGACCAGGTCATTGGTTTTCAAATTTATTTTACCATGACTCACATGGTACGTAAATATATAAGAAATATATTTTCTCTTATGACCCAGTTCCCATATTAATATTATCTTTTCACAAAACAAAGCTTATCCATACTCTATGTGATGTATTTCGCTATTTTTTCTATTTTATTCTATTTTTTTAATGTTGGTCACAGCCCATTAACTCAGTTGATTGCACTCCTCTAAGGGGTCATGACCCACAATTTGGAAGATCCCATTCTTGACGTTCTTTAACAACCATCCCAGCTGCAGCACTTGATGAATCTTTACCCAGCTTCCTCTGCCTCCAGAGGGGTTCCTTCTGAGCTGATAATCTCCAGCCTGCTGCTGCCTCTCTGTCCCCTAGAATGGTTCTCCTGGCAACCTGTTTCCCATGCGTGCAAGTCTCCTTCATGAGCCCCCATGGAGAAATGACTCACTCAAGGTCATACACTAGGAGCTGGAGCAAGAACTTGAAACCAAACAACATGACCACATGTCCAGAATCTTTCATGCCACCATCTGCCTCGTGAGACAGGGACCCTGAAGTCAAGCAACACCCAGGCCTCCCAGGAAAAAGTCCTCCACCTCACTTGCCTCTGGCCCATCAGCCTCCTCAAAAAAGCAGAGCTGTTCTTGTCCTTTTGCCTCCAGCACTCCTCACTTTTGTGTTGCCTCTCAGCACATGCTCCCAATCCTGTCACTGACATCTGTTTGGGTACACCTGGGTCATGAACGTGCTTGGGAACGAGGGGTAGGTAAGCCAGACCATTTTGATCTGTCTTGTCCATAGGCAATGGTTCTGAATTCTTAGTCCCGAGGGTGCAGACATTCTACCTCATGCAGGCTTTAATTGATCAAACTGAACCTGTGTCATTTAAAGCTGTGTCTCTCCTCCAGTCCCATAAGTGGATCTTTGACTCTTGCAGTCAAAAACTCCCCTGAATCTGTGGTCGGGTAGTCAGGAGTCTGGCAGATGCACATGGTAGGGATGCTGCACGGAAAAGAAAGGGTCTATGGATGTTAATATTCAGGATCCACCATATATAGTGCCACTCAAAACTTATATGGTGGACAAGAGTCTCTCCCGCCCCGGAGGGATATCTATAAGCAAAGTTCTGGCTTGAGATTTCTAATGGATATTAATTATTGTGTATGAGCTTAGGAAAAAAGAACAGATGGAGAATGATAGCTAGATGGCAGCTGATGGATGTTAAATAATAGATTGTAGCTGGTAGATGGTAGGTAACTATAGATAGTAGAGAATAAAAAGTAGCTGATAGATTGTAGCACACAGCAGATAATAGATAGTAGCTGATAGTAGATCACAGATAACAAATGGAAGATACTAGATAATGGTTGAAGATAATAGAAGCTGATAGTGGATAATAGTGGATAGTTGATAAGAGTAGCTAATAATGGATAATAGGAGCTAGGTGATAATAGTAGCTAATGGTGGCTAATAGTTGGTAAGTGATAATAGTTGCTAATAGAGGGCAGTGCTAATAGCAGATAATAGTGGCTGGCTGTAGATCACAGCTGATAGCTCATAGGCAGTGGCCTGGCAGACCATGAAATGCTGAGCATTCTCTGGTTCCATCTATTATTCTAAATGGCTTTAGGACTCACAGGGACACCCTTGTGAAAGCCTGTCCTGAAGTCTCTATAAGTGCCCCCAAGTTGGGGGCTGGTGGAATGGGGAATACTGAGCCCAGTGGCCACAAACCCTGGTTTCCAGTAGAAGTTCCTTCATTAACTAGCTTTGGGATCTTTGGGCCACCATGTAACTCCTATGATTCCTCATCTCTAAGGTGGGGGATGGCTAATATTCCCTGCTCTATCCACTGCAGAAGGCATGAAGGTCAATGATAGAGGTAGGCACGCTTTGACATTTCAGTGCAATACGGAAGTTATATGGTTAGCAAGCTGGCGAAGGCGCAGCCACAGGAGGCCGACCACCGGTACCCAGGTTATGGACCAAAGGATAACTGATTTTTCCTTCCTCAGTGTCAGCAGGCTACATGCCCAGGGGTAGGGACAGCACATAGTTTACAGGCTAGCCCAACTTCAGGAACGCCCTTTCCTGGCCTTGTGCAAATGCTCATAATCTGAACATTCTGTTCTAATATCATCTGATGGTTTCTGTTGCTTTGCTGATGGCTTCCTCCATTGTGCTTTGAGTAATATCCAAACAAGCCAACCTCATTCCTGTAGGGTCTTTCACTTGATGTTCCCTCTTCTTTTTTACGTTTTTTTTTTTTTTTAAGATTTCATTTATTTATTCATGAGAGACACACAGAGAGAGGCAGAGGGAGAATCAGGCTCCCTACAGGGAGCCCCATGTGGGGCTCAATCCCAGGACCCTGGGACCATGCCCTGAACAGAGGCAGACACTCAACCACTGAGCCACTCAGTTGTCCCAAAGCTCCCTCTTTTTAGAACATTCTTCCTTAAAAAAAAAAAAAAAAAAAAAAAAAAGAACATTCTTCCTTCACATCCATACCTGAGCTGTGTGCATGGCCCTTTCTCAACTGTCACCCCTCGGAGAAGCCTGCCCCACTTCGAGTCACTCTTTATCATATCAACCTATTTTATTTCCCTTGTAGTGCTTAATTCCCATCTCAAATTAAAACCCATCACTCTCTTCATATACTTAAGTTCCCTACTGTATTGGAACTTCCATGAAGTCGGAGCTCTTGCTGTCTCTTCAGTGAACATTCCCCAAGACCCAAAACAGTTCCTGGCACATTGCAGTGTATCATTATTTGTTGAATGAATCCATGAAATCAAGGAAAGGCCCTCACACTGCAATAAGATGGCAACTTTGGAACCAGACAGACTGGGATTCTGAGGCATCTCCACTTGAAACTGGTGATGAGCTGTTGGGCAAGGTACCTAACCTTTCCTACTATTTTTAGTTTAAGACCCACCTCCATTCTTCCTCATGACTTCTGTAAGATTTACTGATGGTTTCCATGCCTACTTGACTCTATAAAATTAATGCCCCTTTCCTTTTCTTTGAGACATTCCTCATTAATGACCATTCTCCCCATTGCAAATAGTCATTATAAAATCATCTTCTTATTGCCTAGTGCATCCTGACTTCCGCAATATTTTTCCCTTTGCAGAGTTAATATGAAGATTCAATGAAATAACATGTGTGAAAGTTGTATTGCACGGCACTCTCGATGTAATTTTTCCCTGGCGGGATCTGAATGATCTCCAATGATTCTCTGGCTTGAGACAGAGTATTGGTGTACTCACAAGTCAGAGAGAAATTAACCACAAAATATATTCATAGTATTACCCAGGACTCCAACCCCCATTACCTCTGCTCCCATGAAAACAAGAACAAAATCCCTACCCTGTTATATGTGTGTGTGTATATATATATGTGTATATGTATCTTCATGAATATGAAGAGGGTGATGGGTTTTATGGTTTTGTCATAAAGAGAATATAAAAGATAGTTTATACAAATGTTGCCCTGCAAAAATTCCCAATCTAGTTTCAAAGTAAGACAGACCCCAGAAACCACAAGGAGAATAAGGAAGGCAGGTCTTAGCAAGTCAAGGCTCCAAGGAGAGGTTCAGAAAAGAACAAGATCAATGTGCACTAAGGAGGCTGGAAGCACACTGCTTTCTGTGTGCGCTCAATAAATAGACTACATGCATAAATGATTTAATTAATGTTTACGGGGTACAGAGGGCTTTAATTTGGTCTTTAATTAGGACTTGCCCCAACATCTCTGGTCCCTCCATTGCCATAAAGATGAGAGTGAGGAGAGTCATTTGAACCTCAGTGGACTTCTCCTCTGTGTATTTTCCACCTGCCACCACTCCTAGGAAGGCTGGATTTGCCCTCCTGGGGAAAAGACACTGACCCAAGAACGCCGATCCTTTTGCAGGTGATTCTATTCCTTCCAGTTTCCCACATGACTGTCTTCTAAGAGCCTCCCCACTCTGCTGAAGATTTTTAAGTTATGGAAATTAAGGAGCAGGCATGTTCCTCAATTCCCTGCATGGCATGATGGCCATTAACCAATTAATGGCTGGGCAGGTGCCAGGCAGTAGGGTAATTATTAGATGGTAATTGCCATATCATTACAAGGTAAATATAGGGTCGGACTGTCATCCACCCCAAAGAGGGCAACTGGGAATTCATTTTATTCCTATTAAGCATAATTATTCCCCAGTCTCTGGAAACCTGTGATTTCCAATATAATTATATAGTGTTTGCCAACTCCATCCATGAGGGATGGGACTCAAAAGCAGACAATGGGAGCAGCCTGGGGAGGTATGGGACAGGATCTTGAAACTCACAGCAGCATCAGGGTTTAGAAGCTAAATCAGTTGGGCATATCTGAAGGGAAGGGGAAAAAAAAGAAAAGAAAGAAAAGAAGAGAAAAGAAAAGAAAAGAAAAGAAAAGAAAAGAAAAGAAAAGAAGGAAGAGAGTTTCATTGATATTTAATAGAATCCTCTTCTCCGAATGTTTGAAAAAAACAAATTATACAGGTCTTCATCATCCTAAACCTCCCATAGACAGTATCATTCACTCCTTCACCAAGAGTCAGGTACCATGCATAGCATTGGATATAGAAGGAAATAGAACAGGAAACCTGCTTTTAAGGGCCAAGCAGTGGCAGGAAGCACACTATCCTCATTCCTCATTTTACAGGTTTAGAAAGTAAGGTTCCCTTATTGGCTACATTTGCTCAGCTCTCTCCAAGAAAGAGAATTAACAGTCCCAAAAAGCAGAAGGTCATCTACAATGCCAAAGGGTGCAAACCGAGAACTTTTGATGCGTGACAGGAGCTGTGCAGGTGTGACAATTGAGACATAAAGTTGACAAAGAACTATAAGTGCTGCTGGGCGAGATGATGGAGAGCAATGTTCCCAGCCATGGAAGACGTGAAGCTCTGACCCGGTGCAATCTGCGGGATCCGGAGACACCACTTTTCATGCTAATGTGTAATAATGCCATATATCACCTTTAAAGAGAACTTGACTGTAATAAACATTTACACCAAAACTATTTCCCATAAATCAAGCAACAAATCCCTGGCCTATCTGAGACACATTTTGTGTCTGGGAGTCTTGCTATTAAATCAAGTATTGTAATTTGCTTCAGAAATGTTTTGCCAAAAGGTTAAAATATACATATTCGTAGCTCGTCAATCTCATGGGTTGGTGGGAAAGCCCTTTTGGTTTTTCTTTATAATTCAAGCTTTCTTTCCATTTCCCAACTGTAGCTCTCTACCGGTTATGAGGTAGACTCTAGGGCACTAGATTTAGAGAGATAGGTTGCTGGCTGAGGCAGGAGAGGAGGCAGAGGGATTAAGCTACATCAAAGACTTTTGATTACCTACCAGTGATATAAAGTAAAATAAATTATAACAACAACAAAAATATTACAACAGTAGGTAAGTTGATAAACCTATTACAAGCTAGGCACAGAGGTAGCACGAGGGACAAGGGACAGGAAGGACAGGGGTCCTGCCTTCATGGAATTTATAGTTGAGCAGTCATAAGAACCTTTTCATTTAATCTTTGCAGCCTGGTAGAATGATCCTCATTTTGTTCATTTTTTAGTATATGTGCTGCCGAAGCAAGCAAATCCTCATTTTGTTCATGAGGTTATGTGAACTTCCCCTAGTTAGAAGTGGGCAAAAGATGGCTGGTTACAGATGGCTGGCTCTTTCTACCATCCCACGTCACTCTCTGAGTACAAGGAAGCCTACAGTAGCCCCCCCAACTCCCTCATCCTGCCATCTGCCGTTTTGCTTTCCATGATTTGTTTATCTGTGGTCAACCACAGTCTGGAAGCAAATGATCCTCCTTCCGACACATTTCATCAGAAGAGCAATAGAAACCTAATGCTGCGTCACAACACCTACATCATTCCCCTCACTTCATCTTATCACATAGGCATTTTACCATCTCCCATCATCACAAGAATAGGAAGGGCAAGTACATACAGTACAAGAAGATAATCTGAGAGAAGAAAGACCACACTTACATGATTATTATGACAATATATTGTTACAGTTGTTTTATTTTATTATTAATTATTGTTGTTAATTTCTTACTGTGTCTGATTTACAAATTAAACTCTATCATAGGTACATACATATAGGGAAAATCATAGCGTATATAGAGTTCGGTATTATCCGCAGGTTAGTATATCCACTGAGGGTCCTGGAACATAATCTCTCCCCACCCACCTCGGATAAGGAAGACTACTATACCTAGTTCTCAAGACACTAAAAAAACCTTCCACCTCAAGTCCCAGCTGGCCCTGCATGTATGATGTGTTGTCTACTGGGCTTGCCAATAATCACTCTTCGATTGTGTTTATTATCTTTGTGGCACAGAGTTACCGTAGCAGTAAAATTTATACTCAACAATACAGTACTCCTATGATTTTCAACTAAATGGAATTACTGTTTTTGTTTGTTTTAAAGCCAGAGCAATAAAATAGGCTCCAACAATACTCTTGTAGTTTTTTATGTCTATAAAATTTACTGGAAGTGATAACTATAATAACAGAATGCCTGTAAACAAAACAAATGGCCTTCTCAGGAAAAGGGGGGCTTTGGTTTCCATCATGGTGGGGTCCACAGAGTGATAGATGGATGGGAGCGTAGAGAGGAAGGGTTGAGAACCATTATAACAGTGGAGTCCAGACGGTTCTGAGCCATAGGTATCAAATCCTAGATGTCTGATGATGTAAAGAATAAAGAGCCATCCCTTCTCCCAGGATGTCCAGGGACATCCAAGAAGGTGATTTGTAAAGAGAAAGGAAGTTGAAGAACAACTGGATGTGCCAGGCATTCTGGCTATTTGTTACTATGTTCCTCCTACGGGAAGGTGGGTATGAATGGTATGAGCCATGCCTCTCATTCCTGTATGCCACACCCTAGTCTCTAGGCCAAAGTATGAAGACCAATGGAAGGACAAAGGCAAACAAAAGAACAAACAGAGAGTGAGCACGATGGTAGGCCAAATCTGGAACACTCTCTGATATTAAGAACACCTGAAATATGAAGAGTTTCAGAAGATGTCCTCCCTAAGAATCTCAATCTATGGCTTAAAATTTTGCCTGGATTGCTTCCCATCTCATTGGGTTAAGACATACCTTCAGAAGGGCCATGCCAAATTAGATGTTACTGCTGGCATAACATATTCACCTTCTGGTAGGTGTCAGTTTCTCAATCTAGCAATCTGCAAGAAGAACCCTCTTCTGGAAGAAGACTCCAGACAAAGAAAACTCAGTACAGGGTTAGAGAGCAACATAACTTAGAAAACATTTCCGAGTCCAGAGGGAGGAGGGCAGGCTTGGCTGAGCCACCAAATGGAGGATGGAAGAAGCCTAAACAAAAGGAGGGTGGGAAAAGGGACATGGGTTCAAGAAGGTGGTGAATGGAGGAGAAAGAGGGACATCTCCCTCACTTGAAACAGAGGCTCTAAATGCAAAAGTGGGAGAGAAAGTAGGGCAGTAATACTGGAGTATGGGGCCACAGTGGACCTGGACACTTCACTGGAGAGCCTGGAATAGAAAATGGGATCATCCAAAGCCAGACTTCAGGGAGATGTGCAAACAAAGAGTGCTTTAAAGGCATATTTGTTCAAGAGCCTAGAAGGACATGGGGACTAAGTAGCCCAAAGTTCAAGGCATGAGGAATAAGTTGGCCAGCCTATAAATGTGTCATCAGTGTCACAATAAATTTTGTATTATATCAAGTTTGTGATTATGGAACTTGCCAACCAGTACATATTCTATACCCAGGATTCCTTTACACACAACTGATGGACCTACTTCCATCATGGGTGCATGGATGCCTTGCTAGGAGACAAGACAACGTATTCACATGAGGGGGTAGAAGTCACCCAGAGAGATCCTTGGGCCCAGCACAGACATGGAGTCAAAGGAAGTAGCTGGGGGACTAGGGACCTGCTCTCTGATCTCCCCACCTTCTCCAGCATGCACCCGTCCTCACTCCACTCTGAGCTACCCACATCTTGCTCATATTACCTTCACCTTCACCCTCATCTTGATCCTGGAACTACCCAAATCCACTCTATTTCACCAGCAACATCCAAGACTGACTCTGCTTATCTCTACCATTGGGCTTCAGATGGCAGGGAAGAGGCCAGGCCCTATGCCTGCTCTGAGAGCCTTCAGGACCCCAGGGCCCAGCAGCATACAGTCACCTCCTCTGACCCCATCACGTTTGGTCACGCTGAGCCTAACATTTGAAGAGTGAGAGGGACAGGTTGGGAGCCGTTGGATAGGTTGCTTTGAAGTGACAAAGCAGACGTGGCAGGAAGAGATTTAATGCCTGGTCTGCTGCAGTCTTCCACAGAAAAGAGGGTGACTCTGAGACAAGCTGGGGCTCTAGGGGCACATGCCTGAGTACACCCTGGGATATACACTGGCATCTACTACTAAACTGATTCATGCAAGTAACAGCCAACTCTCTATAGAGCCACGTGGAAAATAATCCACAGCTTAGACACCCATTAGACACATTAGACACATTTAGACACATTTCTAGGGCTCTCCCCCACCATTAGACACATTTCTAGGGCTCTCTCTGGGTGGTCCAAGTCCCCACCAGATTTGTCCCCCACCACGTTCTCCGCCTCTTCAAACACTATCCATTCTTTTAAAGCCTACCCCAAGTCCCCTATCCTTCATGACCTCCTGCCATGGTCAGCCCCCTCCTGATCTTGAGAACTCATGTTACCTGTCTCCATATGTGGCTTTTGTCATGGGATTCCCCTCTCAAAGGCTGGCTCATTTTTCATGTCCTATTATGACAAAGGGAATGTAAGCTCCTTGACCCTGTCATACGCTGCTCTAGTGTCCCCTGAGGCCCCTGTAAGTACATGCTCAATAAAAAACTTCTTCATAAATCTCTATCAGTAAAACCAGTGGTATCTTACAGGTTCTCACAGAGAAGGAACTGGTAAAATGGTTCAAACTCTGGCTCTTTTTTGCTAGGTGAGCCCAGCTTACTTAGTATTTCTGAGCCTCCATTTCCTCGTGGGTGCAATGAAAAAACTGACAAACAAATAAATAAGCAAACAAAACAGACTCATGGATACAGAGAACAAATTGATGGCTCACAGAGGGGTGGGAAGTAGGGGGACAGGACAGAGAGGATGAAGAGGTACAAACCTCCGGTTATAAAATAAGTAAGTCACAGGGATGAAAAGTACAGCAGGGGGAATACAGTCAATACGGTGTAATAGTTTTGTGTGGTGACATAGGGTAACTATGCTTAGCATGGTGAGCGTTTCATAATGTATGTAATTGTTGAATCACTATGTCGCACACCTGAAACTAATAGAATATTATATGTCAAATATGCTTCAATCAAAACTACAATAAATAAGTAATTGAGCCCTACCTCATGTTTTGAATTCAATAAAATCATATGTGTTTCCACCCACCCCACAAATTTGTTTGGTACTTTTAATGTAACAAAACTCCTTCCTATACACCACCTTACGTGAGCCTTGCAACACCCCGCATGAGGTATATTCTGTTAGTATACCTGTTTTACAGGTGGAGAAACAGAGGTCTGGGGAGTTGATGTAACTCTAACCCAAGATGACACCACTAGTAAATACTAGAAACAGCCTTCCAGTGGGGTCCAGCTGACTTCAAAGTCCAGGCTGCCTGGCTGGGACCCCGCTGACAAGGCAGTGCCTAGAGGTGGTGCCTGTTAGGGTGTACTCAGGGTCGTGTGCAGTGAGAGAATGAATATAGAAAGGCAGACAGAGGTTCAAGGGCTGTGGTGGTATTCCAGCTGGGGAGTAGCAGCTTTCTCACACTGAGCATCCATGGCAATAAGAGTACAGGGCTAGCAGGACCTGGGTATGGCATCCCACATGGGTGGTTTTGCCTCAGTCAGGATGCTAACAAATTCAGTTATAGCCAGTCGCCATGGCGATAGTGATGGAGAAACATCAAGCAATGAGCTCTTCAGGACCCAGCCCTTCTGCTACAGACAGAGAAATAAGATTCTGCTGGCAATTCTTGATTCCCCAGCCTTGAACCACAACTCCCCCCCACACACACACACCAGAAACTAAGCCCTCCTTCTACCAACACCATCACAAGACTATGGGAAGGGGAGACAAAATAAGCGAGGGAAATTCAGGAGAGCCGAGAGAGTGTCCACTGCCTCCAGTGTCTCCCTCACCATTATAAATGCCACCTGCAGATATTCATTGTAAGGCTTCAAGGAGGTGAAGGAGGGGGCAGGGCATGGGTTGATGGACCCTAGCTTGTGTCAGGCATTGTGCTACAACCTCGAAGTCTGTCTCCTTTGATGATCTCACCACATCCCTGATGAGGAAGGTATTGGTGTTTCCGTTTTACAACTAAAGAAACTGAGATTCAGAAGTTGAGCACACCCCAGGGCTTAGCTCAGCCTGACTTTGAACCCAGACCGGCTGGACTCAACATCTGTGACTTTGAAGAAGTAACACGTGCACATTTTATCATCTAACCCTGTGGGGAATGGAGCTGTGGCTGCTGGTTGGGAGGAAAAGCTAAGGAAATGGGACATGTGTCGGGGCAGGACAGGTGCACAGGTGGAAGGTGGGGACTGCTAAGGGCAAAACACCAAAGCCTAAGTTCAACTAAAGTAGCCATGATCCAGCCTAGCCTTCTCTTCCACCCTGGCCTCTAATCCTCCCCAGTGTCTCCCTCTCACACCCCTTCTCTTGGGAACATGGCAGGATGAAGCAGAAAGGTGAGGTGGGTATATACCCTGGCACCCACTTGGAGAGAGCGACTGGGTGGGTGAGGACAAGAAGGGGAAGCCAAGCAGAGACCATCCCCCTCCTCGCCTGCAGACTTGTACTTAAAAAATCAGGGAAATAATTCAGGGATGGAGAGGATTTATTAAATTGGATAAGTCCTGGCTACAGCCTTCTCTTTAGGCTTTGAGTGGTGTGTGTATTTTTTTTCATTAAGGCTGCATAATAAAATAATTGCATAATTAGTGAGGAATTTGCTACCTTTCAGGGAAGAGTCTTTAATCCCCCTGAAGAACACCTCCCCTCCCCAAAACTCTGTCTCTGTGAGGGCTGAGGAGGAAAAGGAGGGTGGGTGGGAAAAAAGGCTTCCTTTCCCATGGACAACCTCTAGACATGAGAAATGAACATCACTCCTCACCCTCACCCTCACCCTCACCCTCCCTCCAAACCTGGCTCACTATTCCAGCTGCATCGCTGCTGGCTGGGGTTGGCAGCACCTCCTGGGGGTCATTCTGTCCACCTTCACTCTTGACTCCTGCGATGGCCCCCATCTATGTTTCCCAAATGGCTGCTTCGCAAGCTCCTCAGAATCTTGATAAAAATCTTGATGGGTGTCTCTCATGAATAAATAAATAAAATCTTTTTTTAAAAAATCTTGGTGGATTGCTGGGCTCCCTTCCAATATAATCCAGGGGAAGAACAGAATCGCTGGCTGCTGCGTTTAGCATTACCTGGAGATGGTTATTCATACTCAAGTTTGATTGCCACTCTCCATTCCTAACCTTGTGCGCTGGGGCAGAGTGTCAGGAAGAGGAGGATTTGGTGCTAATGGGGGAAGAGCCCAGGGAGGAGAGTGCAGTCCCCTCAGCCTCTCCAGGACATGAACAGGTGGGGACATTTATTTCTTACCCAGCCTAGCTATTGTCCTGTCTCCCACGTATATTTCCCATCTGTATAATGGGGATTGTGCAGAGAGTCTAAGGCCCCTTCCAGCTGACAGTCTGTGATTCAATGGCCTGTTATCAACCAAGTGCTTATCATCTGTCATCTTCTACTCTGACCTATTATCCCTCCCAGGTCCAGACAAAAGTGACCCTACGATTTTGATGAGAGAAAGGACAAGTCTGGACAGGTTAATCCTGAAAGGACTCTCCTCTTCCGATCCCAAAACTAAAAGCTCGGGGCCTCAACCAAACAGAAACATCCCCGGGAGGAATAAGCAGCCGCTGACTTCTTTAGGCTATACAGCAGGTTTAACAGGAGGAGGGCAGAAAGAAAAATCTAACACTGCCCAGAGACAAAAGAGGAGAAAGAACAGAGAAATGGAGTGACGTCAGTGGTGTGGGAGCCCAGAGTCCTGAGTGCAGGTGCTGCCTCTGCAGCTATGAGCCTGGGAAACTCTAGAGGTGAAGATGCCACCCATCTTTGGTGTTCCAGAAAACATCTTCCTGCAAAAACCCTCCTTCCTCATCTGGGTCTTAGAAGAGACCCAGAGATGCCTGGCCCCCTTCCTATGACAAGGCCAGACGCAGACCCTCAAAATTCTCTTAATTTGCCTCCTAAATGATTAGCCAAACTGCTTGTTCGCACTGAGCAGTTGGAACAAAATGCTGCTTCATCAAACTTTGGTTCTGCTTCTCCCTCCAGGCTCCCGAACTTCGGTCCACCTTCACTCTGAGCCAGCAGACAGCTCCTCCTGAGGACAGGCCAGCCTCGAGGTAAACCATTCTCTGGTCTACTCTCCCATCACATCACCTTTTGCCTCACTGCCCCACACCTGCTTCTTTTAGTCTGTGGACTCCTGTCTGTGAAAGAAAACCCCTGTTGCCCCACTCATTGCGGCTTGCGGTTCTTAGGATCAGATCATTATCCCGCCCCTATGCTAGGAGGTATCCCCTGCTATCCAAAAGTAAAGCATTCCCATGAAATCTTTTCTAAGTGGAAATGGTACAGTGAAGAAGCAATTAATATTAATTTATATGGAAAAATTTTTTAGCATTCCCCAGACCCACAAAATAACTTCTTTAAGGCTTTTCTGATACCTTAAGACACATCTTGTTAAGAGATGCACAAAATAAATGGAGATAATGCTCGTGGACGATTCAAAGCCCTGGCAGCAGGATGCTCAGATGCCGAGTGTAGTTCCCGGGAAGGAGCTTTGGGGGGACTGCTCTCCCCCCTGCTCACGTGCAGCTGCCTCTATAATGGCTCGCCGCAAAACAAATGCTGAACAACGCTTCGGCTTTTTGCCTTTTCTCATACAAGCAAAATTCCTCTTTGGATGCTTTCGGGTAGTGAAGACAGTACTAAAGCAGGTCTTTCGCAAACGTTAAGTGGCCTAACTCGAACTTCCAGAAAGCAGGGGCACCTGTCCTCCCTTGCCTACCCAGGGAAGAATCCTTTCGAATAAAATGTCTCCTTCCCACATTCGGATTTGTTTTTTTATTTGACAATGACCACGGGCAAGTCATTTTACTAGAGTTTCCACATCTGTTCAAGTAGGAAAAATCTACCATAAAGTCATAAAATGAAAGACAAAGTGTATGTAAAAGCACTTTAGATGCATAAGAGAATCGAGTTCTGGAGGGCGCTCAGGTCGCCCACTCTTGGTTTCCCTCCGAAGAAGATACAGGCCAGAGGCCACCCTGCTTGTGCTCCACCCCTGCTAAAAGGTGCCACCCAAGCTTCCAGGGGCAGTTTGGCTGTACGGTCTCAATCCAGAAAGCCACCACTCCCTTCCCCAGGCATATCCATCCCTCATTCATCACTGTCACATCCCGCAGAGGGCTTTTATTTAACAACCAATTTATTTCCAATTTAACTAATCTGGGGATGGGCATCTCTCTCGCAGGCACACCAACGACGCCTGGGTTGTAAATAGACTCTCCGACGAGTGTGCTAGATAATATAAACTCTCCTCACAGCGGCATCAGAAGAGAGGGGAGGGGGTTGCGGGGTCAGGAGATTGCATGGTGATAAAATATGCAAACCCCCAAGGCAAACAACTCCTGCCACCCCCCTCTCCTGGCCCTGCTCTCTGTGCTGCTTAGAATTATTTATTTATTTGTCTCACTGATTCCTGGCTCACCTTGAGCCCGGACAAAGGCTTCATAAACAATGTATGAGCTGCTAACTGGGGGCTGGGTGGGAGCACACAGGTGGATCAGGAGGTGGCCATCGGTCCAGCCTCAGGCCAGGCTCCCCTAACCCGCCCCGCCTGTAGCCAAGCTGCCTGCACTTGGGTGAGACAAGGGCCCCAGATGAGAGAAATCTTGCTCTTGGAGAGGAACGACTCATCAGCAGTCTACACGGCCCAGGCTGCTCAAGGAATACATATTGATCGCTGGAGATATCCGAGAGCAGAGGGCTTTGTTTACAAGGCCGACAGGGCCTGGGTGAAGCTGGAGGCTTCCAGCGGCCTAGGTGGGCTGAGGTAGATCACCAACAGGCCTGGAGGCCTCTGTATCTCTGCTCCCCTGCTCTCCCCCTTGCCCTAGAGTTCCCAGGCTATGTAACAGATCCCCCATAATCTCACACAGGGCACCCTAGAGACCCACAGAGAGGGGAAGAGGCGTTGCATTAGGAAATCGAGTTTTAGAAAGAGTGGTGGTCACTGGCTGGGTGATTTGGGCTGAGTCACCTGACCTCCGGGCTCAGTGCCCTTCCCTGAAATGAAGACCTTGAAGTACTAGATCAGATGATTTCTGAGATGTCTCCCCGCTCGGCCGCTTACAGGTGGAGCCACGGAGAAGGCCACTGTAGGCTGCGGAGAGATTTATCCTCACCCCAGCCGCACGCGGAGGCTTGCCAGCGCGACACTAAATTACACCTCCTAAACTCTGCTTAACTCGGCACTTTCTCGGGTTACCTCAGAGGGCAGAGCAAGTTTATGTTAAATAAACACCACTAGGTTATTAGGAACATATTTATAGTGGTTGTGCAGCTCAGGGAATGGGGATGGAGTCCCTCCCAGGCCCAGCCTCCAGGGAGGCCTGGCCTCCAGGGGGGACTGTCCCGCTGAGCAACTCTCTCCGCCCCCAGGACAGGAGGCATCCCACCCCAGATCGATTGCTCCCTGATTTCTTCTCTCTGCTACTGCCATAATTCCATGACTGTATCATGCTCCCGGTGTCTGGGGAAAACCAGCTCGTAGGCCCGCTGACTCCATTTAAAAGGATGATGTATGTGGGAACGATTTTTAGCTGGATATCCAACTCAATCCTAAAGCAATTAGAAGAAGGTGTGTTTATTGAGAGAGCCGGGGGCATCCCTTTCAGAGCTGACTTTGGGATGCTGGTTGAATGTTAGAGATACGGGTGGTAGGTGGGAACCCTATCTTTAGAGCAGGGCAGGAGTGCAGGACAACAGGCCCTCCTGGCAGAGCCATCACTCTCTGAGGAGGCTGGGGACAGAAAGAAGAAAGAAGCAGCAAAAGGCCTCCTTGCCCCTCCCCTTCACCACCTCCCATTGCTACAGGGCTGGATTCCTCTAGTGGCCAGAAATATTTAATCGAATACTTTTGTTTGGATCTTGCCTCCCTGGTAACCTGAAGATGTTACCATGGCAATCCCTGAGTAATACATCTCGATTATTTATGGTCTTGAAAATAGGGTGAGGAACCACTCCAGGCCCCACAGAAACAACAGGAAGGTAGAGGCCTCACTTCCTCCTCTCACTGTTCCCAGCAGCCCCAGAAGAAAGGGAGAAAGAAGATGCCAGGTTGGTTAGCTAGTAATAGTTCAAGGCCATTCGGCATGGAAAATCTCCCATTTCCATTCCCCCTTCGTGCCCCTTGAAGCTTCCCTGTTCCCCAGCCCTTCCATCCAGGGATCCCCACAGTTCTCCCAGACCATGCCCCAAATCCCAGGAAATAGTAGGCCAGGGATGGACGGGGGGCAGTCAAGAGTATCTAGTGACTTGGGCCCCCCATCCCCTTCTAGTGTGAGCTGGGCTGAAATCCCACCCACACCACTATTACTACATCTGTGATCTCAGACACGTGACCTGGCCTTCCAAAGCCTCCATATCCTCAAGTGTAGAATGAGGATAAGAACGGGTCTTATTTCAGAGTGCTTATGAGGCTTAAAGGAAATATGCATATAAAGCTATTGGTATGGGACCTGGCTAGCAATTGCTCAATAAACCATAACTGTTCGAGCAGCCCGGGTGGCTCAATGGTTTAGCGCTGCCTTCAGCCCAGGGCCTGATCCTGAAGACCCAGGATCGAGTCCCGCATCGGGCTCCCTGCATGGAGCCTGCTTCTCCCTCTGCCTGTGTCTCTGCCTCTCTCTCTCTCTGTGTGTCTCTCATAGAAAGAAAGAAAGAAAGAAAGAAAGAAAGAAAGAAAGAAAGAACCCCAGTAGCCAAATCACACCTGGAACCCCTCAGTCCAATTCAGTAATTCAGTACCATACCATCACCCTGTTCCTTCATGAGCCCTGTACTGGGTTGAAAAGTATCCCCTTCAAAATCCATGCCCACTGTGTGAATATGGCCTTACTTGGAAATAGGATCTTTGCAATTACGATGACATCATATTTGGTGAGACAGTGTAGACCAAGGTAGCCCCAGGCTTTCCTGCCCTCAGTTATAGTTTCCTTGACTCAGCTTGGCTTCTAGGCTGTCAGAGGGCATCCTTTTTGCCTATGCTGGCCTGGCCCTTATTTATGATAAATCTTTAGTACCCAGCAACACCTGGCACATGCTAGGTGTGAAATATATTTCCAATGAATGAATGACACTTCGGAGTTCATCGTACTAGAATCATGGATTCATGGTATGAGAAACAGAACTCAGAGTATACACAGGTTAGAAAAAGAGCGTCCCTCCTCATGTATGCTGACACTTCTGTACACTTAAGGTGATGTGAGACTGGAAAGTTGTATGTTTTAGACTAAGACTGAACTACCCTCTATCAGAAAAGATGATGGTGCTCGTGTGTGTGTGTGTGTGTGTGTGTGTGTGTGTGTGTGTGTGTGTGATGTGTCTGCAGGAGTGAGTAAGGGGAGATTAGGGGTAGAAGACTATTGAAGAAGACCACATCACAGGACACCTGGGTAGCTCAGTGGTTGAGCGTCTGCCTTCAGCTCAGGGTGTGACCCCAGGGTCCTGATATCGAGTCCCGCATCGGGCTCCCCGCAGGGAGCCTGCTTCTCCCTCTGCCTGTGTCTCTGCCTCTCTCTGTGTGTGTCTCTCATGAATAAATAAATAAAATCTTTAAAATAAAAAAAAAGAAGAAAACTACATCCCTGAGGGCAGTGGTAGTAGTGTGGTGGCCATAGTGAGTGTGTGTGTGTGTGTGTGTACATGTGTATGTGCATGTGTGTGCATGTGTCTGTGCCTGTGTGTGTGTCGGGGAAGGACTGGAGGGAGCATCACACTGTTCACTCTGAAGCCCCTTCTGTGAAGGTCACAGACATGTGGAGGCCTGAGCAGAGCAGATAAGAAGGGTCTGGAAGATCTAGACCAGTGGCCCCAATCTGTGGTCCTCAGACTCCTACAGGTTCCCACAGGGAGTAATGGGTGCTCGGGAGCTGTTTTTAATATTTCTGTATGCCTAGCAGAAACGACACACTTACCAGAGATAAGGATGCACAGACTGCTAACTGAGACATCATTTCTTTGCTTTTGGCTGGAATTATATCAACTCAGTGTGATAACACTACTAATCTCACGCTGATCTGAACCCCTGATTGGCAGTCATACATGGCTTTGATTAATAAAAAATGGGAAAACAAATTATTACTTGATAAATGCAGTTTGTTTGGTAGACAAAAATCTCTAAAAATACAGGGTGCTTGGTGCAGAGGGAGGGAGCGATTACGTGACCATTGAGAATGCAGACTCTGGAGCCAGACACTCAGATTCAAATCCTGGCTGCACAGTACGAACCCATCTCTTAACTTTCTAAGCCTCAGTTTCTTTACCCACAAAATGGGAGTCATAACAGTATCCATCTCAGAGTTCTGATGAGGATTAAATGAGATCCTGTAGAGACAGTACTTAGCTCACTGTCGAGCACGTAAGAAGCATTTGGGCCCCTTCTGGAACACATTTCTGACCCCCCACGGTCCCCCAGCTCTCATCATCATATTCGCTATTACTGCTCTTACTACAAGTGTTCTTAGGATAGGACGTTAGGGGGTTAGGATAAAAAATCTGGGAAACCCTAGGTTAGTTCATTCCTGAGGTTCGAGATAATAGCCATCACCACTGCTCTCACGATGAGAACTAGGGGCAATTGACCCTCCACCCATAGGTCAAAACTCACCCAAGGGGTAGCAAGTCCTTGGTCCTTGGGCCCACAAGTCCTTGGGCTCTATTTCACTGAGAGGGAACCAGATTGGTCACATGAGGCCAGAAATCAGGAAGGGTGGATTCCAGGCCAGGTGACTGGATGTTAGAGGTAATGTGTTGTTTTCTACTGCTGTATAACAAATTGCCACAAATGTAGCAGCTTTAAAACATCACTTATTTACTATTTCTCAGTCTGTGGGTCAGAAGTCTGGATGGGCTCAATCGAGTTCTCTGGTCAGGTCTCACAAAGCTAAAACCAAAGTGTGGGTCAACTTGGTCCCTTACCTGGAGGCTCTGGGGAAGAATCCACTTTGGGTTGTAAGCCAAATTCAGTTCCTGTGGCTGTAGGACTGAGGTCCCCATCCCTTCTCTTGTTGACTGTCAGCTGGCGAATGCCCTCTGCTCCCACAGGCTGCCCACATGCCTCAGCCTGGGTGCTGCTCCATCTTCAAGGCAGCAGAACTCACTCAATCCTTCTCATGCTTCCCTTTTAAAAGCCCTTCTTTTAAAGGGCTCCTTTGATTAGGTTAGTCCACCCTGATAATCTCCCTATCTCAAGGTCAACTGTGTCATAATATAATCCCAGGAGTGATGTCATCCTCACAAGGAAGGGTGAGGATCTTTGGGGTCATTCTTAGGATTCTGCCTACCGCATGGAAGATGTTAGGGGGTTAGGATAGGATATTAGGGGGGTAGGATAGGACATTAGGGGGTTACATTTAGGATTAGGACATGAGGGCTCTGTAGGGCCCTGTTAACCCCCTGGGGATGGTGTGTTTCCTTCAATTCAAGGAGGGGAAAGTCACTATGAAGGGCTATTGCTAATGCAGGTCAATACCCTCCATCCCTGGTTTCCCCCAGGGGAGACTGGAGAGTGGGGCTGATCTGGGTGTTTGTCACCCAGCACTGTGTGCCCGGGGAGGCAGATGCTCATTTGGCTCCTGGTTGCACTCCCTTTCCCTGGTTTTCCCGTTCCTCCTTCCCAGTGCAGGCTAAGCCACCTTGTGAGTGCCCTTCCCATCTGGAGGAGGAAAGCCTTTTGTTAGTTAGCCATCTTCTTCCTCTCCTGTGCTGGCTTCTGTTCAAGACCTCGTGACTCCTCTGTGGCCATGGCTGGAGCTCCGACTTGGGTGTTCTCTCCTGTCTCCTAGGCTGTGGAGTAAGCTCACCTCACGTTAAACCTTCACGCATCCAAGACCCCCGTCTCTTGACAGCCGATATTCCTCTAAGGCATTTGTTCCCAATGCACCCTGCCATCATCCCTCCTGCCTCCTGTGTACCAAGCCACATTTTGCATGCCCCAGGACCAGCCCCTTCAGGTCTGGGCCCATTTGGGCCCCTTCTGGAACACATTTCTGACCCCCCACAGTCCCCCAGGCTGGCTGCCCTCTGTATTGTCAGCGTCATGCTACATGGCTCCCAGTCATCTCTGCAGGCCTACCTCCCTGCTTCCACGCTTGTCACATGGGGGCAGGGACAAGACATGATAAGCAGTCCCCGGTTCTGGCTATGTATCAGAGCCACCTGCGGAATTGGTAGAAGCACAGATTTCTAGGTCCCACACTGGGAGGAGTGATTTGAGACCCTGCTGGCTCCAAGCTCTACTAGCAAGGAGGCAAGTCTGGGTGGCCAGCCAACCGGGGAGCCCTGGCCCTTCCAGATCTCACCTCCTATGTTCTGAAAACCTCCAGGCCACGAACAAGCCAGACAACTCGTGCCCCCCCACCCCACCTGAGGCCCCTCAGCTGGACACAAACACCTCTTGAGGAAGAGGCAGGGGCCTTTGCCACCAAGCTCTCTAGAGCATTTTAAGTCATTTCCAATGTCTGTTCCATCTCAGCAACGAGCCTGCCTGAGTGTAATGGCATCCTCCTTGTTCTCTGGGATAAAGGAAAGTGTCCTTTCTGTCATGCCGCCTCGACAGGAAGGGGCAGGGGACCATTCCACCAGAGCGGTCCACCAGGACCTGGCCCCTTCCCGCTCCGGGGTTGCCGGGAAGCAGCTTCCAGCCAAGGTGCTCTGAGCAGCCGATTGTCTCGTTTGCCTGGTTGTTATGGAGAGATCCGACACACAGGCAATCAAACCCCTTAGCTCACCTGCCAGAGGAAGAGAGCGAGCGACAAGTGTAATAGTGGGGAGAGAACAGATATTCCATGTCACTCGGCTCACATTATCCCCCATAATGAGCTCTGCCCGACAGCTGCTCACACGGCTCACGCAGGTACCGCAGTGCAGGGAGCCCAGAGGAGGCGTCTCCACTGCTGCAAGTCTGGGGCCGCGCCAGCCTCCTTCCTGGCCCCAGCCTCCCTCTTGCTGAACAGGCCCGGAAACCAAGCCAGCCACGACGTTGGAGGTTTGGCTCCCCGTGGGAATGGACAGAGCTACAAGAGCCTTATGTCCTCGCATCCCTGCTTCTCGGCGGAAACTGAGGCAATCCACCAGTCCGATAGGAGCTGTAAAGGATCTGGCTCGACTCCTGTGTGTGTGTGTGAGAGAGAGAGAGAGAATAGAGAGAGAGAGAGAAGGAGAGAGAGAGAGAGAGAGAGGCTGAACTTTGCTGCCCATGTCCAGGAGATAGAGCTCGTCCATCACACAGTGCCTGATGAACAATGCACATTCCAGGAGGGCCAGGCTGTCAGGGAGGCTGTCAGGGTGGAGGCCATAGGGAGGACAGGGGAGCCACACCTGGCTCCAGAGGAGACACCGGACCCTGCTACAGGTATCAGGTGGTGTCTGAAGTACGGCAGGGGAGTCACTCTCCACGGGACAGCTGGTGCCCGCTCTGGCTTGCGGGAGGGCCAGCCGGGTCACAACATCATGTCCCTTCCATGAGCTCCTGTCCCACTTCGGAGAAGCAAGGTTGGGGCTGGGAGGGGGCAGGGCTGGCAAGCCAGACTTGGAAACAGGTCTGTAAGTTCTTAGAGATGTAGAGGTTTCCTAAAGCCTCACAGGTGGGATCAGGAGAGGCGGGTCCCAGTCCCAGCCCCCTTCTAACTGGCCTTCTGGCCACTCAGCCTCCATGCCCAGCTCTTGCCAGCTGCCATTTCCAAGGCCCTGGGTGTTGGGCTGCTCTTTGAACTGGGAGGGAGATCAACAAGGGCGCAGCCTTGTCTTCTCTGGGGCTAGGTTCTAGCCCAGCCAGGGCTGAGAAAGGAGGCAGGGAGAGGCAGGGGAAGCTTCCTTCTTTCACTAATACAATGTTGATTCGCCCAGTGGCTCTGACAGCGAGCTTAGTGTCCCCTGGAAAAGAAGCTCTCTCCCCAGCTCCCACATGGGATTTCCCCTGGAGCCTGCGGGTGGCAAAATAAAACAAAACTATCAATTCTTTAATTGTATTCTTTTTCTTCCCCAGAGCACCATAAACCCATTCTTGGCTAACTCCTGGACCTGCCGTTCTCCTCCCACTCTCCGCTGTGGCAGGCAGCCTGAGAGACTCAGATGAGGGAAAGCTCTGGAGAGCTCAGGAAGGGTCAGGAGCCCAGAGAGGAAGACAGGCCCACCCCTCCCGCTGCCGCTGCCCAGGCTGCAGATCTGTCTGCCCCTACCTCCTCACCGGCTTCTCTCCTGCCCCAGCCCGTGGTGGGGCTCCTCAGGCCACTGGGCCCAGTGATTCTGAGCCCCAGTCTGCTGGGCCTGTCCAGCTGGACGCTGCAGGATGCAGGAAGGGGAGGGAGAGGGAAAGAAATAACCTAGGGAGAGAAAGAAGCAAGGCCTAGGAAGAAATCTCAGTGGTTTCTGAGCATTAAATGAGTTGGTGTTTAAATGAGATGCAAATGACATGCAAATGAGCCTCTAGTACTTTTGAAAAGAAGCACCAGCGTTTTAGCTTAGAGAATAGCTGTTAATGTCTGCAGCCAGAGACATCAGAGTGACCTCTCCTCCAGGACTCTCCACCGCATTTAGGAGTTGCCTGAGCAACCCAAAGCCAGGCCCCTGCCCCCCTAGGGCCATCCGGGAACCAGCTGCCCCTGTGCCCCAGACTCCCCAGGCTCCCCAAGGAGCATCTGCCAACAACTTTTCTTTCTTTGATCCCCCACAAGTGAAAAGGGTGAGGGGCAAAAGCACACTCCTAGATCTAGAAGTCCCAGCACCATACAACTCCAGTGAAGGGACAGTCATAGGCTCTGACCAAGGCCCCACAGCAGTTTTCCATGCCGTGACCTAGCACTCGGGTCTCTGAGACCCACCTCACTCCTGCTCTAGGTCACCATCTCACCGTGACCTCCCTGCCCCTCTGTCCTGTGAGATGGGCAACTGCATGTACGAAACAGGGCCAGACAGCATCCAAAGGAGATATCACCTGGGTCTCGCATCTGGAACTTCGGCCCGAGATTTCTGTCCACATCTGAGGCCCAAAGGAAGCAGGCTGACACAAGGGTAGCTCTCCCCACAGACTCCACACAGTTCCTAAGCACCTCAGAGCCCCCACGGACACCCCACCAGTAATGCCTCCTGCTTTCCCCAATCCTTTCCAACTCAGACCTTGCCCAGACATTCCTGGAACTGGGTCTTCACGCCCCTTCCCCAGGACCCTCCAAGTCTGTGGCTGGAGTCTGGGAAAGCCAAAAGAGGAAAGTGATCAAGTGGTAGAGCAGAGAGAGAAAGGCAGAGAAGAGTGTCCCTTGCTGGTGCTTGGGGCAAACTGAATCAGCCTTTCCCAGATCTCTTAGGGACTTGAGATGCCAGAAGAGACCTCCAGAGGGCAAAGGGGAGCTGGCTGAGCCTGCAGAAGACGAGTAGTCTGGGAGAGAGGTAAGTAAGTAGGGGAAGGGGAAGTTGGGCCACTTGATAGAAGAGACTAGCACAGACTACATACAGCCTGTTCCTCTGGAGGGGCTCCCCAGGCCGTGAAATGCTGGGCGTCCAGAGGAAGAGTTAACCCCCCACTCGTGTCTCCTAGCCCTTGGCAGGCTTTGGCACCCCTCTTCCCCCCCTCAGCTCTCCTGCCAGCCCTCCTGTGCAGTCAGCGCCAACCCCAGGATGCAGGTCCCCCAGGTGAGCACAGGTCAGAGATGAGGCTGGGGATAACGAGGCATTGGGCCCTGACATTCGTGCACTCAGAAGCTCTCTCTGACAGGGGCCCCTTTAGCTCAGAGCTGGGCCCCTGGTGTGCCTGGTAAACGCCTGATAAATGAGTATGAGAATTGATTGGCTTATTAATTATTGCTGAAGACCTTCCAGCTAGCAAATTCTTGCCCCCTTCCTGGGCCCTGTAGTCACCCCACAGAGCCACTCTTCCCACCCAGTCTGCGCATCCAAGTAGCAGGATCAAATTCTAGATCCAGGGATGCCTGGGTGGCTCAGCGGTTTAGCGCTGCCTTCAGCCCAGGGCTTGATCCCAGAATCCAGGGATCGAGTCCCACGTCGGGCTCCCTGCATGGAGCCTGCTTCTCTCTCTCTCTCTCTCTCTCTGCCTATGTATCTGCCTCTGTGTGTGTGTGAGTGTGTGTGTGTGTGTGTGTGTCTCATGAATAAATAAATAAAATCTTTAAAAAAAAATTCTAGATCCATAGCTAGCAAGAGGAGGTGCACAGGCCCTAATGACGGGCACATTTTCTGAATGATGAGCCTCAATCCTGACCTCCGAGCAGGCTCTAAAAACGCAGGCGTCAGATGCCACCTTCCCGATCGTCCAGGCACCTGATTCTGTGGCCAGAGTCTCACTTACTCCTTTAGAGTCTCCCCTTGGGACAGAATACAAATGACAAGCTGCAAATTCCATTTCTCTCATCTTCAGATTCAGGCCGAGAACCTGAACCCCAGATGACAAGGCCCATGGCAGAGTCTTCTTACTAAGGACATCAGCTCTCCAGCAGTGTGAGGTGATTATCCCCACCCAGGAGGGCCAGGCAGAGGGGAGAAGGTGGGGCTTCCGGGAAGATGAAAGGGATAATGGCTAGAATTTTCCATGTGCTCCTATCCCCCCACATACACCCTGAGCTTCGCTTTGCTTCTGTTCTCAAACTTCTGTCAGCACTGGGAAGAACAGAAGCCTCTTTGTGGGCAGCTACTGGCCCAGGGTCCAGGTAGATTGCTATCATCCAAACTGGGGATCTTTCAAGAGTGAAAGGGAGTGCTATTAATTGACCAGGACAGCAGGTGCAAACCTGAACTGTCCTGAGCAAATGGGGATGATGGTCATCCCGACCACGGCTACTCCATGGCCCGGCTCTCTCACAGATCATCTGAATTATCTGAGTATTGACAGTGATGGCCACTGTGGCCGCATCTGATGGCTTCATCCATAGGGGTGTGGAGATCAGATAGTCACATGATACTGGGGACCCTGCCTAGCAAAATAGATGTTGGAGGAGGGAAGACAGAGAACCAGGCCACTGTCTGGCACCCAGTTGATATTTTCCACTCATTAATTTGGTAGGTATTTACAAGGCTACAGTGTGTCCAGCAGAATCCGGGGTACTGGAGAAGTGTCGGCAGTTAACACGGACAGTGACCCTGTCCTCATGGAGCTTAGCGACCACTGTAACTATTGAACATCGGTTATAAGATCAAATCAGGTTCTAAACAAGGAAACGCTGGTGTCCTGGGATCAGTCAGGAAACACAAGGCCACACCTTGTCTAAGGGAGGCCCTGACTGGTTCTACTTTTTTTTTTTTTTAAGATTTTATTTATTTATTCATGAGAGACACAGAGAGAGGCAGAGACACAAGTAGAGGGAGAAGCAGGCTCCCTGGGGGGATACCTTTGTGGAACTGGATCCCAGGACCCCAGGATCCCAGCCTGAGCCAAAGGCAGACACTCACCTACTGAGCCACCCAGGTGCCCCCACTGGTTCTATTTTTATTCAAATCAGTTCAGTATGGAAGATCAGCACTTGGTATGTGACTTTGAGCAATTTATTTACCCTTTCTGAGCCTTGATATCCTCCTTGAGAAAAGGGGGATGGATGATACCTACTTTATGGAGTTAATCTGAAAATACATTAGAAGAATAAAGTAGTAAAAGAGTACAAGCATTTGACTCAGTGTTCCTGAGTTTGAATTTTGATTCTTCCAATTACTGTGTGACATGAGGCAAAGCACCTAACTTCTCTGTACCTCACTTTCCTCCTCTGTTTCCCAGGACTGTCATGAGGATAAAACGTGTTCATAAGCATAATGCACTTAGACCAGTGTCTACAATACAGTAGGTACTCTGTGAATCTTTTTTTTGTAAAGATTTTATTTATTTATTCATGAGAGACAGAGAGAGAGAGAGATAGAGAGAGAGAGAGAGAGAGGCAGAGACACAGGCAGAGGGAGAAGCAGGCTCCATGCAGGGAGCCTGATGTGGGACTCAAACTCGGGTTTCCAGGATCATGCCCTGGGCCGAAGACGGCGCTAAACCGCTGAGCCACCTGGGCTGCCCTACTCTGTGAATTTTTAAAAGGTAAGAGAGCCACCTATGATCTCTGTTAGCTTGAAAAATCTGAAATGTTACTGAATTAAGCTGATCTCATGGGCTCTTATCTGTAAATGATCCAAGCCATGGGCTCCCGTCCACATGGCCCCCGGTTGGCCTGTGCATCATGGGCCAGAGACCAGGGGTCAGCAGACAGACTGTGAACTAAGAGGAGGAACCAGGGCAGGAGCTGACCTGGGAACCCAGGATCCTGAATCCAATCCAAACCCCAGGCCTACCTACTCTTCACTCTCCACTTACCCATCTGGGGAGTTGAAAAACCAGACAGATTCTCCTCTCAAATGGGCTTAGGCACTGTCCTTTTGGGGACAGCTTCTCAAGGTCATTGCAAACAGGGGATCTGTTGGCTCCACTCTGCAGCCTTCCTCTCCAGAAGAGACGCAACAAGTCCCGAACTCCAGCTTCAAGAATTCAGGATGTATTCAGTTGACTTGTAGTCAACACCGCCCCCCACCACCACCACCACCACCCCGCAGCCCTGCATCCCCTGGGGCTGGGAGGCAGCCTCCGTGCAGCAATGCTGTCAGGAGAGCCCATCTAGCCCGGGCTTGACATTTCAGCAGCCCGAGACCCGAAGATAAAAGTTGTCACTGAACAAAGTTCATTTCCCCCTCCCTTTCCTTTCTGGAGGCTCGATAGGCATCAGTGTGGGCGCCAAGATGGTCCTCTCTACCTTGCTGCCGCCAAGATTCCTGCTTTTGGGGGGAGGAAACCTTCACAATTGATGATTACAAAGAAGCAGTTTATCACCTGTGCTTTTATGATTGCAGCGACTAAGGGGAAAAAGATGTCCTTTCAGATAAGCATTTGAAGGAGGGGGAGAAAGATTTTCAAAGCCTCCTTTGTTCTCCTCAAGAGCCGTGCCATGGAGCTCTGGCAGGCAGCCCGGGAGAAAGGAGAATTTTAAAAACACAATCTGAGCTGGCTTCCAAGCCACTGCACCATCCCTGTCATCAATTAGGGCTGTTACTTAACAAGGGGTATGGACCATTGTCTCATCCAGCGCGCTCTCCCTAATTGAATGTAGACTTGTGATGAATTCTCTGGAAAAGCTCCGTGCAAGGAGGTTGCCACCTCGGCCCCCTGACACTCGAGGCCAGCTCTAGCGGGGGCTGGCGTGAGCCTCTGGGGCCTGGTGCTGGCAGGGAGATAAGAGAGGGACCTTTCTGAGGCCCGTCGGTGCAGGCAGGGAGCACAGACCTGTAACTCAGAGGAGGGCAGGCTTCCAGTTCACGCTGGGAACTCAATTTGGGAGCCAGGGAGAAGATGGGAGGTGGAGTCCGTGCCCCCAGTGACCTCAGCCCTGCCCGGCAAAGCCCCCTCCCCCCAGTTGTGAAGATGACCCTCACCAGGGCACAGAGAACTTCTGGGGCCTCAGTCCACAAACAGGTGGGTTGAGCTGCTACCAACTTAATAAATATTATGTTCAAGAAGCCTATACACTGTCAGTCACAGCCCTGCCACTGCCAACAACCAAGAAATGACCACTTGCCTTAGCAAACTAAAGTTCTGCTCCTCCACGGCGTACAATGGAGAGAGCCCTTGGGGATGAAGGAAGCTGGATCTCATGGTGCCCTGGATCACCTAGACCTTTGGGAATGATAAAGTCCTGGTGTTCAGGATGCTCCCCACTCTATCTTGCAATCCCAAGTGGAGGCATGAACATTTTCTTTGCTCTCTACAGTATAGCTAAGATCAAGCTGAAATGGTTAAATAAAACTTTAATCAAAAGCTCCGGAGAAACAAAAGAAAAAAAAAAACAGAAGAATACAAAACCAAATCATCTGGTTCATGTTCAGTTTGGAGATTTCATAGGGTTTCTCACCTCCAGGATGGACTCCTGGCTTGGACCCTCACTGGAGGCCATCTTTCCCCTGCACTTCCAGGATCCTGGAGGCCCATATCCAACTAAGTGGGATAGGATTTACCCTCCAACCTATCTGGGACCTGCCTTCTGAGTTCTATCCCAGAACCCATCTCTTGCCTGGACAATTAAGGCAGGGACCATCCAGCAAATATCTCCAGGAGGGAGCACATCTACCCACCTGACCTTGCAAGCCTCCGTAGCCTGAGCATATAGGAATGCAGCCCCATGACCTCACACAGGGTCAAGAAACATATATTTAACACAAAGGATTAAGACTCAGTCTTCAGTGTGGTTTCCTACCCATCATCACTCCTGTTCTCTATGGCAATAAAGCCCACCCTGCTTGGCTGGAGTCCTAATGTACCTGGCTAGCTCTCGCCAACTCCCTGCCCCAAGCAGGGGTCTGGAGGCACTTCTCTAGGACTCATTATCTGCTGGCAGAGTCCCGACACTAACCAGATGAACCATCCACATCTACAACCCCTACCTGATTTCTTGTACTAACAATTCCTGACCGCCCCCCCCCCCCCCACGGCTGTTCCCCACCCCAGCTCAGTGTAGCTGTTGACACCAACCCAAGTAAAGCCTAGGGTCATCCTGAGTCTTCTTAGAATCTATGGATGGAGTATCTAGTGGCCTTTACCAGCAGCCAGCCACACTTCTGAGTGAGTGATAATCAAGAGGTAACCAAACAGAAAGCTCTTCATTCTCCAGAATTTTCCTCCAGAAGAACATCTTACAAATTTCTATCAAAGAAGAAGAGGCCCCCAAGAGGTCTGGAAGTGAACAGAACTGTTCTACATGAAGCAAAGTTTAGGATGTATTTGATACTCTGAAGAGGGAAGAGGAAAAAAAGGAAACAAGAGAAAGAGCTGGCCAGATCGCCACAAGTTCTGTCTCACCTACTGCCCTCTCTTCAAATCTTGCCTCCCCTAATCTTCAACAAGGCTACAAAACTCAGCAAATTCTGGAGGGGATAAAAGGCATACAGAACCGAATGAGGGAGAAAATACAGATATGCCTAGGGAGTGGAGCATCAGACACAGGAAAAAAAATAAGCAAAAACTCAAGAAACCCCAAGTTCATGTCACAGAATTGAAATTCCAGTCAAATTTAATAGATTTCTAAATATCAAGAGGTCTCAGCTCAGATGTTACGGTGTAGTTATCACAGCCACCATTTTCCTGAGCACCTACTATATGGCAAGTTTTTGCGTGCTTTTTTCAATCCTCATGATAGCCCTCTGAGGTATTATACCCATCTTAATGATGAGGAGACAGAGGTTCAGGGTGGTTAAGTAACTTCCCCCAAATCACTCAACTACTGCATGGCCGAGCCAAGATTGCTACCCTGGCCAATGGAATCCAAAAAACCACGTTCTCCTCTTTGATATGTTAGACTCTGGAGATCTTCCATGTTCATCTTGGTCTCCTCCCATCTGCTCCTGACAGCCCAGTAGGGAGCAGTAGTGAAATCAACTCTGTCAGGCCACAGGCAGTCAGTCACTCAACGAACATTTCACAAAATCTTACCATTTGCCAGGAATTATGCAAGAGATGGAGGACACAAATACAACACAAACAATGGCCCAGGGCTGGGTGTCCTGGCAGACAAGCATCCACAGAGCTTTGGGATGGCATAAGGTTCTGTCTTGGGGCAAATAGCAGAGAACGGGGCCTTTGGAATACAGGGAGCTTCTTTGGCCAAAATGGACCACACACAGTCTCCTGATGCCAAACAGCTGAGCCAAGAGACCCTCTAGGGAATAACTTCTTTTTTTTTTTTTTTCCTTTTAATATTTTATTTATTTATTCATGGGAGACACAGAGAGAGACATAGAGACACAGGCAGAGGGAGAAGCAGGCTCCCTGCAGGGAACCTGACATGGGACTTTTTCCTAGGACCCCAGGATTGTGACCTGAGCCAAAGACAGATGCTCAACCACTGAGCCACCCAGGCACTCCATGACTTTTCTTTTTTCCACTTTACCTCTTTGCCAACAAGGAGAGAAGAGAAAGTGTAGGTTCAACCCTACATGGAAGGAAAGGAAAGATGAAGCTCACATTTTCTGAGTATCTCCCATGTGCCAGGCACCCCCTCCGACCTCACAGCAGCATTTTGCTGAAGGAGACGCAGACTGGCTCCGTAATTTAACCTGGGTCATTCGGTTGGGAAAGGCAGAGCTGGGTTGTAGCCCAGTCCTGCCTACCCCAAAGCCCGTGAATGCCTCGGCACCTCCGGGCGGAAGCTGCTGGATGTCCACCTGAATCGAATGGTTGATGAAAATGTGGCCCAGCAGGTAGCACATGTTACAAGGAATCATGCCAAACCCACTGCTGCTGGGACCCTCCCCAAGTCAGAGGATAAGAAATAATGAAGTGTGTGAGGCCTGGGGTTGCACGCCTGTCCATGATCTTTGGCCTCCTCTGCTTCAGAAGACCATCCCCCAGGCTCTGTTGACTGCCCTCATTCCCACCTCCCCTTCCCACTGAGGAAGTCTAAGCACCAGCCTCAGGAAAATGTCAGCCAGGCCTGGCCAAGCATATGCCTGTGTCATTGGCACCCGCAGGGAGCTCCAACAGTTGGAAGGTGGAGGGACCCAGTGCCAGGGGCGGGGCAGATGGCATCACGACAGCCTCGTCACTGCTCTGAGAACCCTCAGATCCACTCTTGGCTAACTCTCTGAAACAAGGGCTGCCCACGAGCCTCATCCCCCATGCTCATGGCAACCCACCCAGCCTGCAATGCCATGCCAACCCATGAGCTGCCAGAAACACTACCACAGTTCGATTCCCTCTGCCACCTGCCTGTTGTCACTCTTCATTGAGCATCGTCGGCCTTGCACGGGGCTGCGCTCCCAGGCTCCAGGCTTCCAATCTGCTCTCTGGGAGGCTGACAGAGGATGAGCAGGGTTGGGGGAGGCCTCCCTTCCTCACTCCCACCAGCTCCTTGCCCAGGGCCTGGATGTTGGAACAAGTGCTAGGAACCCAGATGGCAATAGCTGCCATCTAATTATGCGTGCATACGATATTAGCCAAAAGCATTTGACTATCTCCTGCGGTCTCCTGCAGATCAAATGGAGAGGCGCACAGGTTCGAGGATTACTCCGGCAGGGTAATGGCTGACAAGACTGCCTGCTGCCACCTAGGCAGCCACCGGCAGGCTGTCTTCCCCTCATCAGAACCCTTACTCCTCACCTGAAGGAGAAGGAAGAACTGGGCGCTCAGGCCTCCTGGGACCAACACGGGTTGGAATCCCTCATGGCTCATGGCTCCTGGCCTTTCTCTGACCTGTCCTACTAGTCACCATACTGAAGAGAGCTTGCACTTCACCGGGGCAGGAGCAAGGGATGCGTGTTTTCCAAGAACGGCATTTATGTGCTCGGGGTGACCCTCATCTTCATCTAAGACTACCATCTCTATCTGCCAGTTGAGAACCCCTGGTCCAGAATGAATCTTCAACCAACGTGACACTCACTTGCAGTTAATGGGAAAGAATCCATGTCTTTGCCCAGCCCTGGGACAGACACACTTGACCAAACATTGGGGCAAAGACACCCTCCGTTTCCTGAAGCTCAGATACCCTGTCCGGTTCTGTTTTCTTCCTGGAACCTAAACTACTTAGGTACATGTTTTGCACACATTAGGGGCTCCAGACATGATTCTTGAGCTCAGCTTCACAACTCTGGTCAGCTGTTTCCTGGTTACCTACTGTATGACAGGTTCCATGCCGGAAGATGGGATTCACACTTGAACCGAGCACTGTCCCTGCCCCCACAGAATTCTACATCCAACTCATTGACATGTCACTAGGGATGATTAGAGTGAAGGGAAGAAGGACCCCCAGGAAAGGGAAGGACAGGTAGGAGCTGAAGGTAGACAGTGGCCTGAATCATCACAACAGGAGAAGTTGAGGTGAAATCTCAGCAAGGACTTCCCAGGATGTCAGCATTTGCATTGCAGACAAGTGTTCTTTGTACCCGTTGTGTGGGAGGCAGGGAGCTCACAGATCTGAGGCACTCTGATCCCAGGTAATGTGTGGAAGTCCAGGGATTAGAACATATGTCAAAGGTAACTTGGCTTCCTGTACTCATCTCGCTTAAGAAGCAAGAGAGTGGCATGGAGGAAGCACTATGGACCACAGCAGTTAGGAGGCCTCCTGAGCTGTTAGAACGCAGCAGACAAGTGCAGGTCCCTGAGAGCAGGATGGGGAAGGCAGGAAGGGACTGGGAGCCAGCACTTACCTGCCCCCAGGGGTGCCAAGATGCTGTGGAAACTGATGTTCCGAAGATGAAGGCTCCTGATGCTCAGTCTGGTGAACAAGCAGGTACCACGGGACACAGCTGTCTCCAGTATCCTTCCAGGGTGAGTTCCAAGATGTAGAGGGCATGACCTTTGAAAGGTTCCCATTTAAGGACTGGGATTCAACTGAAACCTGGAATGGAGACTGGTGGGCACAGAGCACAAGGCTTTAAGCCCACTGCCAGAACAAGAACTCAGGCATGTAACCAAAGTCATCAGAACTGACACATGACATCGATGTGGGACCAGCAAAGAGGAGGCCAGGGTCCTCACACAAGGCCTTTTGGAGCAGCCCTCCTGCTCACAGATTTACTCTGGCTCCAGACACAGGATATGGCTCCCCTTTATATGAAGGACCAGCAGGGCAGCTATGGACAGGACCTGCTAGAGGCTGGGGTCCTAGGCAGGGTCCAGGCACGGTCTTCCCAGAACAGGTGGGACTTCAGTTGAGTGTTAAAGGAGAAAAAGAGAGGGGAGAGCATCAGTAGAGTGAGAAAAGATACAGAGGTGGGGGGTTTATGGCATTCTTCTGGTCCAGTCAGGAAAAAAAAAAAAAGACATTCTGCTAGAACAGAATATTTAGGACAATGAGTAAGAGCTAATCACATCTGGGAACCAGGGCTAGATCACAAGGGGAGATATTGGGAATTCTTCTGGAGGAACTCTAGAACCAATGAAAGGATATATAGAGGGTGGAGGTGGAGGAATGTATATAAAGGAAGTGGCCCCATGGGGTCTCACATCATCTATGGAAAATCCAAGGAGAGAGTAGGAAACCTCTCATTGCAGCTGCTGACCAGGTGGAGAGTTCAAGGTAGGAAGGGATTGACCCAGGCCTTGACCGTGTGTGTGTGTGATTGTGTGTGTGTGTGTGTATATAGGACAAGGTGCCAGAGAAGCAGAACCATGCTTACATGCCACCCCACACCTGGCTTTGGGTCTAGGGCTCGGCTTTGGGATTAGCTGTGGGATAAAGACAAAGCAACATCAACTGCCAGTTCCCACTTTCCCCTCCAACAGCCATCTCCTCCCTACCCTCCTCTTCCTTTTCTCCTGGTCTCCACAGAGGATGCGTTCCCTGCTTCTCCCGGCTCCCCCTGCTGCATGACTGCCTTCCAGCCACAGGGAAGCGGGTGTGTCAGACTGTAGATCACCACACAAGGGTTGACACCTCGTGGGTAATGAAGAGAGAAAATGCATCAGGGGTGTTTAGGGGAGATGACAGGTGATCACAGAGGCCTCCTCCTTACCCAGATGTATTTTGTCAACTGATCACTCAGCAGACCAGAGAAAGAGCTCAGTCAAGCCCCCTGGGTGCTCTGGAGGGATGGGGGCTCTTTTGATCCCAGACGTGCTTAACTCTGGCCTTAGCCACACTCCTGCTGCTCCCCTGGTGGGGTGGAACTAGGAGGGGACAGGCTCCCTTTGAAGCTCATCCTGAGACTGGGCAAAGCTTCCTTTCCCTGTAAAAAATGAGAGCAACAAGCTGTGTTGTGCTTGGAAATCAAATCCCCAGAGAGCAGGGCTGATGCTCCGCCCAGGGGTACTGTGGCTTTCCACATAGCCGTACTTTTCCAAGGCTCCTCCAGCCTGCAGAGACAACATAGCCATGTGACCTTGAAAAGCCACCAACTCTGAACTTTAGCCTCACTCTCTGCAAAAGAGGGATAAGTCTATATTTTGCTAAATCTAAGATACCATTGACTAGAAGACCTACCATTCTTTTATGTACCGCTAAGAGAAAGTAAACACTGCCAATTAAACTATGACATGCCATCATCTGTAAGACCCACCCTGATGTCAGAGATATAAAGATGAGAAGAAATATCAGTGTGAAAATCTGTAAAATGTGATCATTCTGCACCAGGCTCTGAAGATGATCAAGCTATGATGAGCATCAGTGTGCTTTGCAAACTACGAAACATGAAAACATGAGCCATGTGCGGTATCAGAAGGCTGATTCTGGGAAAGCGATTGATTGCACTAGAAAGTGAGCTTCAGGAGGAGAGGCATCTTGGTCTATCTCCTTCACCACAGTGGTCTCAGGGCTTTGGGCACTGCTTGGCACATGATAGGCTCCCAGTAATTATTTCTGAATCCATAAATGATGAGTGATCTGTAACATTCCAAAACATGACAGTTTCACACGGCGACAGGTCCATCTTGCAGCCAGGCCAGGGGGTGGTGTTGAGTCTGGGGTCTGAGGCCACTGCTGCTCCACTTCTGGACACCTTGGGTGTCCATGAGGTGAGGGTCCAAGCAGACTCAGAGTCAGGCTCCCTAAGACTAGCAGGGTGCCACCTCTCACAGCCTGGCTCAACTTTCATCCAACAAGGCTGACAGGCTACCCCAGTGAACAAGTAAGAATTATCCCGACTCCTGAACAACACAAACATCAGACGCATTTATTGAGTAACAACTGCATGAACGCCCAGGGGGCTGAGTCAAGGTGTCATCAAAGTTGGTTTCTTCAAGGCCTCTCTCCCTGGCTTGTATGTGGCCCCCTGCTCCCTGCATCTTCACATGGACTTCCCTCCCAATCTTCTCTTCTTGAAAGGACACCAGTTGTATTAGACCAAGGCCCATCCTAGTGACTCATTTTACCTTCGTTACATGTTTAAAGGCCTTGTCTCCAAATATATTCATAGTCTGAGGCACTGGGTGTTAGGGCTTCATCATACAGATTTGTGAGCACATAACTCATAACGGTTCATTAGCTCAATAAACATTTAATAACTACCTACTACATAGCAGACACTGTCCCAGGTGATGGGAACACATAAAAACTCAGACTGCCCTCAAGACAATCACAATCTAGTGGGAAAAATAGACACAGGAACAGGTAACTGTTCTCTTTGGTGGAAGTGCAATGAGAAATGAATCGACCCAGTGGGAGTGCCAGCAAGGGCCATCTGTCCTAGCCTGAGGGGTGGGAGGTGGTCAGGGAAGGCTTCCTGGAATAGGTGGTATCTTAGCTGACTACTAAGGATAAACATAAGCCAAATTGAGGTTGGGGAGAGAGGGAAAAGAGGATACTCCTGAGAGAAGAAACAAACCCCCAAGTGTGTTGAAGTACAGCCATGTGGCAAGGCAGAGACTAGGGTGAGATACCACACGGCATCCTGCAATTGCCCATTGATGTGATTGAGAGTAATGCTTCCTTAAATTCTGTGCCCTAAGGATGTCACTGCCTCACCCCCATTCCAGCCCTGCAGAGCCACAATTGGTTCAGTGTTGCTGGAGCAAGAGATTCAAAGCAGAGGCTAGTGAGCAATAAGACTAGAGAGAGTTGGGGCAGGTCCTGGAGGGCTGTGTGCAGAGAAGGGAGATTGGCCTTCATCTTATAAGTGACAGGCGGGTGGAGGGGGGGTTGTGAAGGAATCTGGGATGGACTTCAGTGCGTGCCCGTAATTCTTAGCCTCTCAAACTAGGTGGGCACATACCTCACGGGTGATAGTAAGACTCACATTGAAGTACATCACGCAGTGCTGCCCAGGATGGTTCCTCATCTGTGGAGAGGGGCCAGGAAAAGCATCACCTAGGGCTGTCACGGGAATTAAATGAGACAGCCTGTGCAACATGCTCAGGATCAGGCTTGAAGCATAGTAGGTGTTCAAAAGCACTTGTTTCTTCTGAGTCCTTTCTGTGTTTGTCACATTCTGCCATTAGTATATTTACTTGTGTGCTAAACTTTCTTATTCTTTACGGAGCAAGGGCTATGATTTATGTTCATTCAGCAGAGGCAGGATGGAATTGTGGCAATAAAATGGGTTTTGGAGCCACACAGAAAGGCCTAGATCCAAATCCAGGCCCACTGCTTACCCACCAGCCCTATGACCTTGGACAAACTTACATTTTGTTAAACATCCATTTCCTCGTCTAAAAATACTCATCTCTAAAAATACTCAGGTGGAAGTGCCTGGCTCCTGAGACACGATCAGCAAAATTTTTGAGTGTGTGAATGAATGAGTGTGTGAGGAAAGAGAGAAGCTGTCTGCCTTGGCTTCCTGCCCCATTGCCCACGCAAAGACGTGGTCACCCTTGACTTTTCTGCTCTCCTACCTCCTCACCTAATTAATCACCAAGCTCTGGTCATGCCATCCCCTTCTTAGTTTAAAATGGGTTCACTTATCTTTCTCCCTGCCGCCTTGCTCTGAACCTCTTCATCCAGGCCACATTTCTAGACTGACTTCCCACAAAAGCCACCTTCTGTAGAGTCATCTTCGGTACAGATGCTGTCAGCCACCTACGCAAGTATCCGCCTCTCTTCCACATGGTGCAAAGGTAAGTGGATTCATCAAAGTCAATCACGGCAAATTCATTGTCCTTGTGGGTGATTCATTTGGGAAGGGGCAGGGAACCCAAACCTGGTCAGAGAAGAGTAAGGAAATCTGCTGGAGCGCTTCAGGGAAAGTTTTCCTTGCTGATAAATAGAGACACACAGGAAGAAACATGGCACCTCTCCTTCCACTGGAAAGTATCCTGTCTGTGTGGGAAGCATCCTGCATGTGAGGGATCGTGGCCCACATCCTGAGGACTGTAGAGCAGGAAGATGGGAAGACCCTGAGTTCTCATGGCATTGTGCGGCTGCCCAATTAACCAAGCCTGGATACTTGCTGCTGCCATGCTTCTCTCCATGTGAGATAAGTGGCTCTTAGTGTCTAGCTGATTTCATTTGGGCTCTCTAGGACTTGCAGCATCCTGACTAATACAGCCTCCCACCCCCGGTGTCAACTCTCGAGTCCTTCTTGACCACACTTTAGAGAGATCTGGTGGTAAATCTGGCCATGTCAGCCTTTCTATGGCTTCTCGTTGGCATCAATTTCAAGTCCAATTTCTTAGCATGGCCTTTGGCACCCTTCCTGATCCAGCTTCTACCTCCTCAATAACCCTTCGTCCTTTTACTTGTCCCTCTCCTGGGCCCTCTTGACCCCTCTTACCCTCACCATTGCTACAATCTACTCTCAACCAACTGTACAAGCCATTTCACCTACCCATGCTCAACATCGTCATCTGTGAAGTGGGAATACTAATCATATCTAATCCATACAATTGCCATGCAAACTAAATGAGTTAATGTATATAAAGAACTGGTGCCCAGATTAATCTGGAAAGTGCTACATAAATATTATAATGTCATGATTACTATGATTTCCCCAAATGTGCCTTCTATTTTTTTTTTTTTTTTTTGGCTTCCTGTTTCTTTCCACTGACCAGAGGCAGAAGACCAAGCCCTAGAGGATGGCAGAGTCACAGGATAGAAGGAGCCTGAATCCCTGAATCACTATATAGGCATGTTGAGCTATTATGTGTGCAAGCAATAAATCCTAGTATGAATGTGTGTGTTGCACCAGCCACACATGAAACTCCTCTATGCCATGCCCCCAGCTACCCTGTGATAATCCCTGTTCTCTCCACCAGCAGGCTGTGTTGCCGTTGTCTGTTTACATTTTCCTTTCTCTTCCTAACTAGAAGCAGGAATGAGTCAATTGAGCTTTGAGTACTGTTATGGGTTGGACTGTGTCCCCCCTCCAAAAAAAAATATGTCAAAGTCCTAACCTCCAGTACCTTAGAATGTGACCTTATTAGATGGAGGTCATTGCTGATACATTGGTTAAGATGAGGTCATATAGGAAAACAGTGGGTCCCTAATCCAATATGACTCTCCAGCCTTACAGGAAGAGAGAAATGGGCACAGGCATGCACAGACAGAAAACAATGTGAAGACAGAGACACACAGAGCCAAGGCCATGTGATGATGAAGGCAAAGGCTGGAGAGAGGCAGCTACAGGCCAACAACACCCAGGGTGGCCGGCAGCCACCAGAAGCAGGAAGAGGCAAGAAAGGATTCCACCCAGAGTCTCAGAGGGAGCATGGCCCTGCTGACACCTTGATTTTGGACTTCAGGCTCCAGACTGTGAGAAAATAAATATTTGTCATTTCAGGCCACCTGGTTTGTGGCACTTTGTTCCGGCAGCCCTAAGGAACTCATACAAGTACCAGCTTTTACAACAGTTCCAGAGCTAGAAGTTCATCAAAATTTGTGGGTGGAGTGGAGGAAGGAAGGGAGAAACAGGAGGAAGGAGAATAAGAAGGAAGAAGATGAAAGCGACTTGTTCCTGTTTGATCTCCTTCTAGACACTTACCAGGAGTTTTTTTTTTTTTTTTTTTTTTTTAAGCTCTGGGCACAGGAAGAGATTTCTTCCAAAGAATATCATAAACATGGGCTTCAAGCATGCTCCTGAAGGAAGTGAGTGAAGCTGAGGAAACATCTTCTTCAGATCACCAATTGACAAAATAATACGAGGTTATAAAGCTGGAGTATCCCTATAGCCTCGTAAGCTTGGAGAGAGAAGGAAACGCATTTTGAAAAAAGATGGTGAGAGGCAGCATTGCATCATTTCTGTTAGGTGTCTTCTGGGTACCAATAGCTTATAAATAGACAGTACATCTAGTGTGGGAGCTATCATGGTGAGGAAGAGTAAAGACTAGGGTACCATTCCCAGGCTACAGGCTCTGGATCTTCCCAGAGTAGTCCAGATGTGGGGTGGTGGGGTGGCCTGTGTCAAAGAGCTGAGGGCAGCACCGAAACCCCTGAGAGGGCAGCTGCGGGGCAGGGGTGAGGTAGAGGCTGAGTGCTGGGCTTGCTGAGCTGCCACATGGCAGGGGAAGAACAAACCCTCTATCCCAACATTGGTGGCCTAGCTGTCCACAGTCCACCCCTGGGAGAGATGCAGATTGTGGTTTCCTATTGCTGCTATAGCAAATTACCACAAATTAGGGGCTTGAAACACAATTTATTATCTTACAGTTCTGGAGGTTGGCTCAGAGAGGGTTTCACTGGGCTAAAATCAAGGCATCAGCAGGGCTGCATTCCCTTCCAGAAGTTCTGGGGGGAGAATCCATTCCCTGGCCTTTTGAAGCTTCTAGAAGCTGTACAGTTTCCTTTGTCTTCAAAGCAAGCAACACTGACTGAATTCTCTGGTTCTCTCTCTTCTACTTCCTTCCTCCACTTTATTTAAGGGCCTTTGTGATTACATTGGGTCCATTTAAATAAGCTGAAGTAGTCTCCCTATCTTAAGAGGACCAGATTAGCAGCCTTAATTCTCTGTGCAACCTTAATTCCCCTTCGCCATACAAAGTAACACAGGCACAGGTTCCAGGGGTTAGAATGTGGATATCTTTGGTGGCGCATGGACATTATTCTCTTCGGTCTCTGATCCCCAAAGATACAGGTCCATCCTACAAGTAAAATACTAATGCATTCACCCTACTTCTGGTACCATGATTCGTATCGGTCAATGTTGGGCCAGAGAAGCAGAATCAGCAGGAGGTATATATTAAGAGATATATTGCAAGGAACTTGCTTACAGGATCGCGGGAGCTGGCTGGGCAAGTCTGGCATCCACAGGGTGAGCTCAGGAATGGACTGAAGCTGCTGTTGGTGAGCAAAATTTCCTCTTCTCTCAGGTTGGTCTCTACCCTGTCTTCCAGATATTTCAACAGGATCAAACCTACCCGGATGATCTAGGATAATGTCCCCTATTTAAAGGCAACTGACTATGGATTTTAATCACATCCACAAAGTACCTTCACAGCAACACCTAGATGAGTGCTTGATGGAATAAGCGGGAGCCGTAGCCTAACGACGTAGATGTGTTGAAGAGACCATCACACAGATGAGGTGGCTCACTAAGGACCCAGTCCTCTGTCGCAAGCCTCTGTACATGTTGGAGTAGATGACAATTTCTTAGAACGGCCCACTCCGTGGAGTTAAATGGGTCTAAGGAGCCCACAAAGCCAATTCTGCTGCTCTGTTCCACTGTTCTTTAAGATCAGCAGCTCCTTAAGAATAAAGGGTAGGATTTTGTATTTTATATTTGTATCTAGCAGCACCTAACCTAATGTTCCTTGTATAGAAGAGATGTACTCAAGGAATGTTGGTTGGAAGAATTTTGTCTTTGTTGAGTAAATATTCTCTCCTGTTCCCAACCTGCCAACTCCCTTGGGCAGCTGCCAATTTGACTGCATTTCTAGCTACTAATTCAAATGTCGGTACAACTTGCATCCTATCGCAGTGTCATATGTGGCCAGGTGGCATTGGGGGGATAATGAGAAATCATCCTAGGGGTGGGCATAGGGTGGAACACTTGAGTAGATTAGAGGAAGAGGCCATGGCATCTCTTCGTAGAGACATTTATAAGCCTAGTCAGTATTCTGGGTGAATATTGTTGTGTCTAGAGACAAGTATCCTCGAATGGCCCAATAGTCAGAGAGATCTCTTATTCCTGAGTTTTCCAGATCTTTTGGGGCTCTAGGATGCCCTTGATACCAAGGACAAAGAGAAGGATCTAACAAGCCAGGCTTTAGAGAGCACTTTACCCTAACCCCTTAATTTACAGAGATTCAGAGAGGGTGAGCAATTTGCTCAAAGTCACACAGCCAACTACCGGAGAACAGATCTGGAACTAGAAGCCAAGGTTTGTGATTCTGATGCACTTTTTGGTTTTCACTATGCTGTTGTGTCAACCTCAGAGATGTCAAATACCAGGATACTCAGAACTCAACCTAAGCCTCCAGAAGAGTTAGGCATATTTTTCCAAAGTTCAAATAATACATTCACTGGTGGGAAATCAAAAAAATAACTTGAGACATCTTTAACATCTGCCTTAAGCATGCATGCATTCTAAATAACAACTGCTGCAACATAAGAGAGGTTTCCTGTCAGTTCTCTTCAGCCGAATTCTCTCCCTGAAGTCCATCCAATACGGGAGTTCGGGAACCCCCACTGTCTTCACAGGATCATTGGATACTTGTGATTCATTGGCCTGAGCAATCTCAGGAAAACCAAGCCCAAGTGAAAGTGTTTCATTTGCACGTAACTGGATCACTACCCAGGAATAATTCACGGGATGTATCATAATTTATTTTTGTTTCCCACCATCCCTTTAATGACTTATTTAATGGGGTTAGTTTTCCCTTTGTCCATGGTTATAATCTTGATCCTGGACATGTTCCATAGACTGGTGGCTACTAAGAGCAGATTGCCACCCAGATTGCCACCCAGATTGCCACCCCTGGTGCAAACATCCTGTATCCCCTCCCATCGAGTGTGGGCAGGACCTGCAAATAGACTGGGATAGTCACTCCCTTGAGTACATTACACTACGTAAGCCTCCTTCCTAGCAGACTAGATGGCGATTCTCCTACTAGGTGCTGAGGACCCCAGGCCTACTGCTAGCAAGAAAATGGGGACCTCATTCCTACAACCACAAGGAACTGAATTCTGTCAGTAGTTTGCAAGAAGTTCCCAAGCTTCAGATGAGAGCACAGCCTAGCAGATACCTTAATTTCAATGCCTTGTGAAACACTGAGTAGAGAACCCAGCTAAGCTGGGGCCGACTCCTAACCTATGGTAACAGAGATAATAACTGGGTATTGTTTCAAGCCACTGGGTCTGTGGTAATGTGTTACACAGCAGCCAGAAACTACAGCTGACCCTTGAACAACACGGATTTGAACTGCACGGGTCCACTTAAATGCAGATTTTTTCAATAAATGCAGTACAGTGCTGCAAATGTACTTCCTCTTCCTTACGATTTTCTTAATGCCATTTTCTTTTCCCTAGCTGACATTCTTGCAAGAAAACAGCATAGAATACATATAGCATGCAAAAATATGTGTTAATTGACTGTTGATGTTATTGGTGAGGTTTCCAGTTAACAGTAGGCTATTACTAGTTAAGTTGTGGGGGAGTCGAAAGTTCTGTGTGGATTTTCAACTAGGCAGGAAATTGGCACCCCAACTCCCCCACATTGTTCAAGTGTCAACTGTAATGAAATAGCTTACTGGCATTCTTTCTATGAAATCATACAGGGAAAGTAATATTTATATAGGACAGTGAGATAAATGGGCAAAGCCACCCAAGGGGACTCTGACTCCCAGGCCTCAGTCTGCCACTCTCAGAATTGAGGGCATCCATGTCAGGAGCTCCATTCAGAAATCTGAATGTTTGGAAGCACCCACAACGCTCAGTTTGGTTTGGTGTCAAGTCCCTTTTCCCCTCCTGTAGGACCCTGTTGCCTCTGGAGTGCTAGCAGTGGGAGGGGGAGCAAGATTCCCACCTTTGAGCAAGGGCATCAGTCCCTCGTCAGCCACAGACTGCATCCTTCTCTTCCCAATTAAAGTGCCTCTCCCAGGCCACCGGGCCCCCACGGCCACCACCAGGCCCTTTGCGACAGTGCCCAGTCCATGCTGGAATGTGAGGATTCTGAGAGGCAGAGGCCCTGGCAGGCCTACCTACACATCTTCACCCTCTGTTCCAACACCACTTAGATGTGGTCCTGGGGACACAGGTTACACTCCTGATGGCCAGGCAATCACCCTGGTCCTCGAGGACCCCCTCAGGCCTGTCTGTGCTCCTGCCAACACTGCAGCCTGGGCCGAGCGGGCTGGAGTGTGAAGACTCTTGCCAAGGGACCCACCGGTTTAAACTTGATAATCAAGTTCTTTCCAGTTCTCCCTCCTTCACTCCACCGCAGCCCTGGGTAGAAATCTTATCTCTTTTTGGGCTGAGAAAGAGACTGTTATTCTCCACAGTCTGGTTCATGATATAAAATCTGTGCTCTGAGCCCTCTGGCTTTGGCTTTTGATATTTAAAGCCAAGCTTTAGAAATTCAAAAATACCCTTTTTTCTCTCAAGCACCTTGCCCTTAGAATTGAAATCCGTGGCTCTCAATACCATTGCCTCTACAATAGATTTACAAAAGGCTACTTAAGAGCTCAAAAGCCAGGAAAGGGACTCTTTGTTCTCTCTGTATGGTCCCTACCCTCAGGGCAATGCCAGAGAAAGCCCTGCCGCACACCACAAGGTATAGCCAGTAGTGAGAGGGTTAAAGGAGTTAGCGAGAGCCCCTTTAACATCAAAATTTGACTGCGAGGCATTTATAAAATGCTGAGGTGTTTCCCCGAGGCTTCACTAGGTGTGGTTTTCAGGACTCATTCCAGCAAAAGTACTAATAAAAATGAACAATAAATATGATAAATATTGACACAAATAGTTGACAGGTAAATTTATTATGTTCATTTGGGAGCATTTGTTAACTTAAACCTTTTGAAAACAACCTTGGAGTTTCTACAATGGGTAACTTTAAATGTATGTTTATTTTATACTTGAAAGACTGTATAAAAATATTTATAAGAGTCCACACATACCTGGAAAACTAATTTGTGATAAGGTACAAAGGCAAGCCAGTGAATAAAGGATGATCTTTAGAAAACGGTGCTGGGACAATTGGGACATTCATATTTTAAATTTATTAAATTTTATCCATGTGTCCCACCATGTACAAAAATTAACTCAAAATGAATCATGATCCTAAATGTAAAGCCTGAAACCATAAACTTTCTAGGAGAAAACATAAGAATAAGTCTTTGTGACCTTAGGTTAGGCAAAGACTTTTTATCAAAATAAAGAGCTCAAAAACAGTAGCATCAAAAACACTACCCATAAAAAAAAAAAAAAACTTTTTCTGATAAATTGAACTTCGTCACAATTAAATTTCTGCTCTTTGAAAAACACCCCCAGACAAGGAGAAATCTTGGAATATATCTGACAAAAGTTTTGGATCCAAGAAAAGGGAACCCTCTTGCACTGTTGGTGGGAATGTGAACTGGTGCAACCCCTCTGGAAAACTGTATGGAGGTTCCTCAAAGAGTTAAAAATAGACCTGCCCTACGACCCAGCAATTGCACTGCTGGGGATTTACCCCAAAGATACAGATGCAATGAAACGCCGGGACACCTGCACCCCGATGTTTCTAGCAGCAATGTCCACAATAGCCAAACTGTGGAAGGAGCCTCGGTGTCCATCGAAAGATGAATGGAGAAAGAAGATGTGGTTTATGTATACAATGGAATATTCCTCAGCCATTAGAAACGACAAATACCCACCATTTGCTTTGTGGATGGAACTGGAGGGTATTATGCTGAGTGAAATAAATCAATGGGAGAAGGACAAACATTATATGGTCTCATTCATTTGGGGAATATAAAAAATAGTGAAAGGTAATAAAGGGGAAAGGAGAAAAAATAAGTGGGAAATATCAGAAAGGGAGACAGAACAAGAAAGACTCCTAACTCTGGGAAACGAACTAGGGGTGGTGGAAGGGGAGGTGGGCGGGGGGTGGGGGTGACTGGATGGTGGGCACTGAGTGGGCACTTGACAGGATGAGCACTGGGTGTTATTCTGTATGTTGACAAGTTGAACACCAATAAAAAATAAATTTATTTAAAAAAAAGTTTTGGATCCAGCATAAATAAAAAGATTTTAAGATTCAATAATAAAACAAACTGATGTGAGAAACAAAAAGACAGATGAAAAATTATTAAATTTCCTTACTATCTACAGTCCATTGACAAGTCTTTGAAACAGGCAGAGCGACCTCGTCTAGGATTCAACTGCCTCAATATTAATACTTCGCTAAGGGCAAAAGATAATCTTAGCCCGACCCCCAGGATCCTGTGAGTCTACTTTAACATATAAAAATCCTTTAGAAATTTCCTTTATCTCTAAACTCCCCAAGGTACATGTTGGTGATCATCCCCCAAGCATATGACCCATGGATATACATCTGAAGGGTCTCATGACTCAGGTTTTTTTAGACAGTAATAAATGACCTTTCCCCAACAATAGCTAGCCTAGCCTTCTTATGGTCCTGGAAACCAGGCTTTCAAATTCCTTAGAGATTTAGAATGTCCCTAATCCTCTCCCAATTTGAAAGTACAGGCCACTCCTCATGACCCCAGGGCAGCTCTTTCTGCCCCTGGGGTCCTGTCCCCATGCTTTAATAAAATCACCTTTTTGCTCCAAAGATATCTCAAGAATTCTTTCTTGGCCATCAGCTTCGAATCCTAACATCTTTTCCTACATCACAAACCACACAATTTTTTTAAAGGAGCAAAAGATCTGAAGACAGGAAGAGATGCTCAGCATCCTCAGTCATTGCCGAAATGCTAATTAAAACTGCAATGAGATGCCACTTCATGTTTAGTAGAAAGACCTACACGAAAAAGGCTGACTATGGTAAGGAGCTCTCATCCACTGCTGGTGGAAATGTAGTTTGACTGCTCTGGAAAACAGCATGCCAGTGTCCTAAAAAGCTAAACACACCTACCATTTGGCCCGGCCATTCCTCCCTTAGGTATTTGCCCAAGAGAAATGAAAGCCCATATCCATACAAAGACTTTCACACTAACGTTCCTAGCACTTTATTTGTAATAGCCCCAAAGATCCACTTTGTTGGACCATGAACTGGGGAACTTAATAGACTGTGGTCCACCCGTACAATGGAATTCCACTCAGTGACAGAATGAATCTCTTATGCTAAATGAAGGATGCTGGATAAAAAGGAACACATGCTATATGATTCCTACGATCACATGTACATAACATTATCAAAATGCAAACTGATCTGTAGTAACAGAAAGCAAATCTGTGGGTGCCTGTGGGGAAAGCATGCCAGAAGGGAGGGGGCAGTGAGAGGTGGAGGGAAGGATTACCAAGGGGCGAGAGGTAATTCTGGGGGTGATGGATGTGTTTACCATTTTAATTATGGTGATGATTTCACAGGTATATAGACACACCAAAACTTAACAAATTGTACATTTTACATATGTGCAGCATCTTGCCTGTCAATCATAGCTCAATAAAGCCGTTAAAAAGATTTGTTTATAAAAACAAAATGTGTTTCTGGGTCTGTCACTTTGTAGACTTCTACCACAATCCATACATACCTTTCAAAAACTGAGCGTAGTCACATAGAACTCCATGGAGATCTCTCAGATTCGCTGGTTGACCTCTTTATAATGTGGTGCATAAAATGAACATTTTTAAATTTGTGTTTACAAGAAAATAAAAAACTAAATTTTTAAATGTCAGTATCTTTCCGGTAACTTTTAAAATCTGTGAGTTTTGGGGCAGGTACATGAGTAGACACGTCGTCTCTCATTACAGGTTTTCAATGATCTGTAGTCTGATACGGTGGGCAGGAGGGGAGGGAAAGGACAGGCGTGCAGGGCAGGGTGTGGTGGTTGGTGAAGATGAGTACCTTCACCCAAACACAACCCCAAATCACTGGGTCAGAGGAGGAGAGAGAGCAAGAAAGACTGAGAAAGGGCCAGGATGGGGAGAAGAGGGGAAGGCAGGAACAGGATGTTGAGCCCCACAGAGCTGGCAAGAATAATAATCCTGATGGTGACAATTTATTGCACGCTGTCTATGTGTTATCTCAGTTCAGCCTTAAAACCCTATGAGGTGGGTACTAAAATTAAACTCCTCGAAACACAGAAGAGTGGTGTCTGATAGAAAATTTAAATAACTTGCCTGAGGTTAGAAAAACCACAAGGGCCAGTTGGAGTTTCCAATTGTAAGTACTTTGCTCTTGTTGCCTTAACTAACTACCAAGGATTTAGTGGCTTAAGCACAAATTTATCTCGTAGTTCTAGAGATCAGAAGCCTGAAAGGAGTCTTGTGGGGCTAAAATCAAGATGTGGGCAAGTCTGTGTTCCTTCTGAGGGCTCTAGGGGAGAATCTGTCCCTTGCTGCTTCAAGCTTCTGAAAACTGCCCACATTCCTTGGCTTGTGGATGTCTCCCTTCCCATCTCCCTGACTCTCCTGTCTCCCTCTTATGAAGACTCTTGTGATTACACTGAGCCAAGCTGGATGACCCAGGGTAATCTCCCCAAGGCAAACACTTGATTTAATCACAGCTGCAGGGCAGCCTGGGTGGCTTAGTGGTTTAGTGCCCCCTTCAACCTAGGGCATGGTCCTGGGGTCCTGGGATCGAGTCCCATGTCAGGCTCCCTATATGGAGCCTGCTTCTCCCTCTGCCTGTGTCTCTGCCTCTCTCTGTCTCTCATGAATAAGTAAAATCTTTAAAAAAAAAAAAAAAAAAACTTAAAAGAAATCACAGCTGCAAAGTCCTTTTTACCATGTATGATAACATCCACAGTCCCTGAGGATCAGCTTTGGGGGCCATTGTTCTGTCTACCACTCCGGCTGATATGACTCCTTCAGTCAAGGTGGAAGGGCTTTGCTGATCTGTCCCCAGTCACCCTTTCCCAGCCTTTTCTCCACACTCCTTTCCCACAGTTGACACTGCAGCCAGGACTCACAACCTGCAACATACCAACTATGCTGTCCACCCCTCCTCACCTCTGCCCTCCCCAAAGCCATGACCACCCTCTGCTGCAACACCCCTTCTTCTCCTCATCAAGACTTATTGAAATCCCAGCCATCCTTTAAGTGCCAGCTCAAATGCTAGCTCCCTGTAAAACCTCTCCTAATCTGTAGCTGGGGGTACTTTCTGCTCCCCACCGCTGCCATGGCATTTGGGCATCACATCAGCTTTATATGGGGGCAGTGTGTGTAAGCTCTGTAGGCAAGAATCGTATTTATCTGTGTAGCCCCCACAGCCTACAACACAGAGCCTTGTACACAGGGTCTTAGTCGGTGTTTATTCAGCACCCAAGTAGATCAATGGATACACACATGCCGGGACCCAGGTAAAGCATCTTCTGTATCTCAGCCCCAGAATGCACTGGTCCTCCCTAGGGCCCCTGGAGCCTAGGGCCTGCTGTACCTCACTGCCAATGCAGCTGCACTGCCCCAGACCTATGCCTACAGCCAAGCTCAGTGAGTTCTCAGCGCTGCTTTCACTTGAAGCTTGGGCTCTTATGAGCAGATGGCATAAATAAGGGAAGGGATGGTGAATTCAAGGCAGAAAGCAGGTGAGGTGAGGAGGCATTCAAGGTTGATGGGCTCTTGTCCCTGCATCCACGTGGCTGGGAAAAAGCAGGGCAAAGATGCTCATTTTGGGAATGTGTGGTCTGTGACTGATTCAGCCTCCTGGTCAGCCTATTCCTGCCATTCAGGGTCTGGTAAGCGCCTTTGTATCCGGCACCAGCAGCCCCCAGGAATATGCTCCTGGACACTCACCCAAAACAATTCTCCAAACCATAGAAGTCAGAGTAGGCAATAGGAGCACACTGGTACAGACTTCAAAGTCCGTATGTCGAAATCCTAACCCCCCAGTGTGATGTTTTAGGGGACGGGGCCTTTGGGAGGTGCTTGGGTCATGAGGGTAGAGCCTCATGAATAGAATTAGTGCCCTTGTGAAAGAAGCACCAGACAGCTCCATTTCCCCTTCTGCCAAGTGAGGACACAGTAGGGAAACAGCTGTCTATGAACCAGGAAGTGTCTCTCACTAGACACCAAATCAGCCAGCACCTTGGTCTTGAACCTCCCAGGCTCCAGAACTGTTGGAAATAAATGTTGTGTAAGCCTCCTAGTCTGTGATATCTTTGTGATAGCGTCCCTAACAAATTAAGATCACAGAGTGCTAACATCTTTATTTTACTTTACCTGTTGAACTCAAAGCTCAAGGAAGGGAAGGCTCCATTCATTAATGGTACCACGACCATGTTTGTCAACCAACATTTGTTGAGACATTGGTAAACGGCATTAAGTTAGATACTGGCTCACCGACTCTGAATCCCTGCATACACAGGTGCAGACAGGTGTGTGTGTGTGTGTGTGTGTGTGTGTGTATGGAAGCCCCCATGGGGTTGGAAATAGAGGACCTCTGTATTCTTCTAGGTAAACCTTGGTTTCCATTTCTTCGTGATTAAATATATTACTTTGCTTATCTACCTCCTTTGTGGATGAAGGGGTTTGAGGCCAGAGATTTATCCTTTAAATTAAACAATAAAACAATGGATCATAAACAAAAATACTTCAAGATTTCCTCCAAAGAATGTGCAAGTACTTGGAGCCAAGGAGTGGGGAATTATTCTGGCCAAGTGTTTGGCACTTGCCTGAGTGTTGATGCTACTCCCAGTATGGAGTAGGGATAAGAAATGGATAAGAAAGAGGGGAAAGGAAATTTGACCCTCTTAGATAACTGTCCACTTCCTCATTAGTCAGATTCTCTCAAGTAGTTTGGAATCATGTAAATTTCCACCCCTAGTCACCCTCTACCTAATAGAATTTTAGAAATATATGCTAGTAGCAAACAAAGGTGGATTTTGGCATCTCAGCTGTTTGGGACTGGACAGAGCATTGCATCTTTCTCTTGTGATATCAGACAGTGGCCACTGCCCAGCGGATCCGCAGAGCCATTCCCACTAAACAACAGACCAAGACCACGTGGATAGGCAGGTGACACACTGACCAAGTCAAGGGGGCGCCATTCATGCCCTGGTCACGTAGAGTGGTATATTCATTGTGACCACTTTCCAGCAGATGGCAGTGATGCGTCTTGAGGAAGGAGCCCTTATTATAATTTGTACCAAGCACTGTCTAAGCTAGAGGCCATGCTGTAATACCCAGAGTGTTTGGTTCACCTACTTGACCTTGGGCACTTTTCTTTAGAGAAATGGTACTAGGAGTACAAAAACAGTCAGAAGGCCAGGCCGTCCCAACCTGTGTCCTGATGACATGTCCACTGTGGCCCGTGTTCACTTTGATTTGAGATAGAGACAGAGGCAAAGCGTCTAGCTGACTGCGTTCTAACCTCCACCCTGGTCCCTGATCACATCCTGGTGTGGAGGAAAGAGTGGGGAATGAATGTCTTTCTCCCTGCTCTGTCCCCAGGACCCAGCATAGCACCGGACACAGAAAGGATGCACAATACAAGTGAGCTGAGGGGATGGATGGGTGGATGGATGGATGGACAGGTTCAACAGACACCTGAGGAATGCATGGGTGTCTCCTAACATTTGGTGCATTTGCTCCAGCTGGTCCTCAGAGAGAAACAGCAAAAGCAATGCCCAGGGACTTCTCTGAAGGACGGCAGAAACTGCCAAAACGAATTCACTTAAAAGATCTCTCACCAGAAAGCAGCCCCTAGAGAGTCCCCTTTCTAGGGGAGCAAATCTCTTCCTTAATCACCACAGTGCTGCTGCTCCGCTACCACTCACTCCGTCCAGCTGTCTGCCCCACCTCTCAGCAAAGCCTATTTACCAAACCCATTTGCAAGTCTAAAATGTAATCACTGGCTTCCTCCTCAGAATGTTAATCTTCCAACAGGCCTTCCCCAGGAGCCAGGCTGGAGCCCCCGGCTGGCTAGCTGGGTGTGGTCCTGCCTCTCCTCCCGCACTGCTGCGGGGAAATAGCAATCAGGCTAAAGTCTAGGCTGCGGCCCACACACCTCTGCTGGGGATTACCAAGGGCAGACTGGCCTTGGACCAATCAGCTGGCTAGGCTGTGGGAGAAGGGCTGCCCCCCCCACCCCCTGGACAGGCTTTGGGTGCAGAGGGCTCCATCCTGCCCTGCTTGACCCGATGCCTGCCCAAACAGTGACTACACCGCTGCAGGCAGGTGTGCATCCCAGGAGCAGCCTGGGCTCACAGCAGTTCTCCATGGATGCTCCGGGAACTGAATGGCTCCAGGCAAGGTGGTTAGGGTGGAAGCGAACTCATTCTTTCGTTCTGGACCAGCCCACTATTCCTTCCAGTAGCCATTGCTTATGGCGCAGCTGCCATGCGGCAGGCACCGTGTTGGGTGCAGAACATGCCAGAACAGGCATGGCCCCTGCCTCAAGGAGTTTGTGGTCAAGTGGGAAATATAAACAAGAAGGTAAGGCACCGCCCGGTGCAAAATCAAGCCCCCCCCCCCCCACCGTCCCCCTCCACCTGATCAAAATTCCTGGAGGACCTAGCAAGTAAACCAGAGTAGGATTCAGCTGGCTGGGGCCAAGGCACAAGCACAGACCTGGCAACCAGAGCAAGCATGGCACCTTCCAACTCGTCAAAATTCAGACTAGCTGGATCTGTGAAGGGGAGGGTGGCCAGAGAGGAGGGTGGGGGGCCAGGCATGGAATCTGCACTTCCAGGGAGGTGGGGTGTCCCACAGGGAGCAACCACAGGGCTCAGGGGATATTTGAGGCCAAAGCAAGTTAGGGAGGAGGGCATCAGCAAGGCGGGGACAATAAATAGTTCTGGCAGCCTGGAAACCATTTCTGAGCATTTATGGAAAATTCTATCCCATTCCTCCTTGCCTGAGAGACCCACTTGGGTATAAAAGAAGGTTATGAATCACTGTCCCTCATACTTCATACTTCAGAAAGGATTTTCATGCCCATCTCATGTGGTTCTGTGAGGTGATAAGATCACTCTCCATATTACAGATGAGGAAACTGAGACTCAGAAGTTAACACAACTCATCTAAAACTGCATAATGAATACAGTTTCGTGGAGAGCTTCCTGTTGGCCTAACACTGTGTTGTAACATAGATTATGGATGGCCTCAGCTGGGGTGAGGGGCCCAGCGCTCACCCCCAGGGAGTGACAGCACAGGCCAGAGCATCTTTACACCCTATTTTCACATCTGCAGAGAAGGAGCAAATGGCCATGCCAGGAGTGGACTTCCAAGGTTCTAAGAGCTGGCCCGGCACCCTTGGCATGGCAGGCTGAGCAAAAGAAACCTCAGAAACCACCCTTCTTGGAGTCTGGGGGAATCAAGCAGAACCCCTACAACACACAAAACACTGGGGCCTGATTTGATTAGGTGTGGGCACCGCCCCTGCCAAGCCATTACCACCGCACGAAGACAGCTGGGAATTCCAAGGCCTGCACTACCTTCCTGGCACATCCTGCCTCCCAGACCCGGGTCCTATGGCACCCTAAGGGGGTGTACTCATGGGGCCTCCCAGAGGCCCAGCTGCTCTCATCAGCTTCTGGAAACTTGGCCTGTCCTGCTGTTAGACGCCCTGCTCCCTCTGTCGCACCAAGGACAAGGGCCAGCTCTCTTGGGCTTGCTGCTTATGCAGGAAAATAAATAATCCCACTTGGAACAGCAGCAGGGAACAGAGCCTTTGGTCAGAGGGCCTTTCTGCCCTGCTCCCAGTTCCTGGGGATCCTCTCTCCTAGAAATGCTTCTGGGGGCAGGGGGGAGAGATGGGGGACCAGAGGGTGGAGATGGACACCATTCTTAAGAGGGTCTTTGTTGCTGTAATTTCCATCTTTCTTCCAGGCTGAGAGCCCCCTGCAGAGCCCTGGAGGGCTGCTCAGTGCCATGGAGACAATTGTGATATCAAAAGGAGAGGATTAGGGCTCCGGCGGGGAGGGAGGAGCAGGAGCGCCAGCGTGAGCTGGAGACAGCCAAGAGAAGATGACAAGTCACTTAGGCCCGGGGTTGAGAGCTGGTCGCAGACTATGAGATGCAGAGACAGGTCTTGTCAATTCTGAAGGACTGTCAGTGTCACAGGAAACAACAATCTCTTTAAAAAGGAGCCATCCCCTTGAAGTGGGGGAGCCCAAACTAGAGTAGCCGGTGGTGGGGCTGGGGGCAGGGGTGGGATCATGCAGTGGCAGGAGGCTGTCCTGTAACAGCAGCTTGGCTAAGGCACAAAGAATGGGCCCGTCAGAAATGCCAGAATGAGGCCCACAGGACCTGAGTTTTCAGGGGCCGGATGATCTGGGTAAACTTGCACGTAGCAAGGGCTCAACAAGCAATTGCTATAGAGGACAGCCACCTCAGAGGTGCCTCCCAGGGCCATCAAGTGACCAGGATGTACCGTGAGCCCACCTGGTGCCCAGCCCCATGCTAGGCAGCCTGTAGGGACAGCACAATATGGGATGTGGCCCTGCCTTCCGGATTGGCTGCAAATACGAATATAAATGGTGTGACCCTGCCTGACTCCTTAGGGCTCACAGGGAATGGGTGGGCAGGGCGTGGCTAGGCTGGAGGGCGCCCCTCAGGACACATGGCAACAGGAAAGAAGCGCAGAGAGCTGGGTGATTCCATGGAAACCATCTATTTAAATTCTCTGGGCCTCAGTTTCCTCGTCTGTACAACAGAGCACCTTGTCCCCTGTGCTGCCTGGGGCACTGCACCAAAGGCACCGTCCCCAGCTTTCAACCAGGGTCTAGCTTCTCGTCCCCCTGCAGCAGCAGGGAACCGTCCCCGGTGTCCCTATCTATCAGAATTGAAAAACTGTGGGCCATGATTTATTACCAAGCCATGTCAGTATCTTTGAGGCAGCTGGGGACATCCTCCCAGAGCCCCCCCCCTCCACCACTATCCCAACCCTCCACACCCAAAATAAATAGGGGAGACACATTTTCCAGGCTCTCCCCTGACACATCTAATGGATATCAGATGGGAACGTCCGCATAGCAAATAGGAATCTAATCTATCCCCTCGTTCAGCCAAATGGAAACAGCAGGATATCCATGGCTGAGCCTCTAGCTTCTGGCGGGGGACACGTAAAAGGAAGATGGAAACAGATTACAGTCGGTCTGATATCCAAATAACAAATAGGTATCCCAGAGAGAAATTTGTTTTATTGATGTTCGGGAAGAGATCCACTGATTTCCTTGTCTGCTCTGCCTGCCACTTTAATTGAGGAAGGTGCTAGTTAAAAGCCAAAGGAAAAAATAAAATGAAAGAAGGTGCTTAATGTCTGGCAGGCATCTGTTCCCATGTACACACAATCATGTACGCGCGCGCACACACACACACACACACATGCGTGCTCTCTGGAATAAATGCTCCCAACAACCCAAAGTGTCAGTTGGAACTGGCCACTGATTAGGCACAGTTCATTCTCCCAGGGGTTGACAGGTGTTCTGGGCTTCAAGGCAGATGGATTGCGCAGGAAGGAATCGGTCACTGGGCCTGGCGCCAGGGGGCTCGCACCTGGGGATGTCCGTTTCCCCAGGGAGTCCCTGAGACTGGCCTCAGATTCAGGCAGAGAAGGAATGTGGCCTGGGGAGGCCAGGGAGGGCCAATGGGATCTTAAGAACAATCCTCACAAACATCTCAGCTCTGGACCTCCCTAACTAGGAAGGGAAAACGAAGCCAATAGTGGAAGGAAGGCAATCGGCTCAAAGGAAAGGAAAGAAGAAAAGGTATAAGAAAGGAAAAAAGTGGGTAAGGCCCTAACGCTACTCCAGCCCTGGAAACTTCGTTACTATCAGGAGCCACATCTGAAGATGCCAGGTAGGAAGGGAGCTTTTTGTGATACTATAAATATAGTTTATAGGCTTTGGTTTATCTTTATGACAGACCCAATAAATAATTTACTGGTCAGTAAAAGATCAAAGAAACTGCTAGAACTGCAGCCTGAAACATCAAAACCTCTAATGTTTATATGGAAGCTACACCAACCATGCAAATTTGTTACTCGATGGGGTGAGTTTATAGCCCTGTACCCTGGTCCCCAAAAGGTAAAATTTTCAAGAAAATAGAATAGATAAACTGGGGCCAACAGACAGGAGCAGACCTAATAATGGAGCTGGGGTAATGACAGGGTCAGTCATTGTCACTGTGGGGAGTTGCACTGACCCAGTTCCACTTTACCCCTGACCTGCCCCCAGAGAATCTCAGGGGGGACATGTATACTTATAGAAGCCAACAAAAGTTATGTGATCAACCTTCTGAAAAATCATTGCAGAGAAACCAAAGATCTGAGTGAGTGGAGAGTAATCCAGGAGGACTGGCTGTGCTGGTAGTTAAGGTCTGGGAATCCATGGGATGGACAGGCTGCAATAACAGGAGAAGGTGCTAGGCTTGGATCCTGGGAAAGAAAGCCCAAAGTAGGCCTTGTCCATTCTCTTCCTAGCTGGCTCTATCCTTGTGCCCAGGCCATATGTCAAAGCTCTGTCTCCCCTCCGCCAAATGCAAAACAGCTCCTCCCTGGCCACCATGAGCCTCAGGATGTGCACACTGGCAAAGGGTCTGGGGTAGAGGCCCTGGGAGCCAGCTTCGGGCTGTTTGGACAGGGAATTGCAAGGTCCCAGGTGAGAGGAGGGCCAGACACCCTGTGAGGCACAAGCTCAGGGCAAGGGCTTTATTACCTAGGTCTGTGATGGTAGTAGCCGGACGAACAAGTGTTGTTGGGGTTTTTGCTGCGCTGGCTAAAAGAAAGAGACCCAGACCCACCCAGCATTCCAGGTTTTGAAGAGCAGGTTGTGACAATGATGAGGTATCATGGATTCATTGGCCTCACTGTTCACAGGCTTCCATAACTCCCCAGTCCATGTTTCTTTGGGGCTGTTGGGTCATTTCTCTCTTGTTCTAGAACCAGGAAAAGCTCCAAATAGCAGATAGAAATTCTCCATCCACTGCAAGGAGCAGCCCCTTTCAAATCACTCCATTGCCAATCTTTCTTTCTCAGTTTCTTGATGAGTTAGCATGAATCAGCTCCCCTTGAACCTAACTGCCTCTGAGCGCTCTTGTCCCTATTGCCCTACCCTTTGCACTGGGCCAACTCCTGGCATTTGGGGTGGGATGAGTCTTTGTTGTATGGGACCTTCCTGCTCATCGCACAGTATTTAGCATCCTCGGTGCCTATCCACGGAGTGAGACCCAGAAGCTGTCTTTGTCATCAGCACAACCAACGTCCCCACAGCTCTAAACACCGCCTCTCCGGTGTGTAACACAGCCTCCTTAGTTGGAACCACTGCTCAAACTACAACTCGAGAAGAAAACCATGGAACCAGACATGAAGGATCAGCCAACTGAGAGACACGGACTTGGGAATGGACAGATACCACAGATCAGAAAGAAATGGGGACAATCAGGGAGGGGGGTGCAGCCCAGACAATTTATGATAAACCTCACAGACCCTTGCAGATTGATACCATCAGCAAATTGGTATCGTATTTTCTTTAATGGGAGTAAGAGGTGATGACATGTGTGAACCTGGCGGCCACCGTGAAAGAGACAATCAGCCATTGCCCTGTCTACCAAGGCTCCTCCTAGAATCCCCAAGGGATTTGGAAACCTGATTAGATTAAACAAACAGAGCTGTCTTTGCTCCCTTGACTCCATCCCAGCCTGTCCTTCTACCACCTCACAGGCTATCCTATCCCTAATGGAAGCCAATTGCTGATGAATTGGTGGCAGGTTGCTTTGCTGTCTTCCTAAAGTGGCTTCCCCCCACTTAGGGTAGGAGGCGGCTGCTGGCAGGGTCAGCAGAATGTCAGGCTGTAAATGAGCTGTCCGGCAGCTCCATTCATTAGAGCAACTCAATGCAGTGCCTCAGGCCCAGACGGCAGCAGGGGCTAGGATGAGTCAAAACGAAGGGTCTCTGGGCCTACACTCCCCTCTTCCCTGCCACACTGTGACCATCTCCCTGCCCTCCCAGTATTCAGCTCTAGGAAAGTCTTGCTCAAGGGGAGGGCTGAGGCAGGAGCACTTCAGGGTCCCAGGCAGGAGGACTCTTTCCTTCCACTATAGGGAGGGGACAGAGGATTGCAGAAGAAGGTTTAACTCTCTGTACCCTGCTTTGCCAGCTTTGTCTTCCTATGGCATGAACCCACTGTGGTCCTTGTTGGTATTACAGGCCCTATCCTTGCATCTGATCCAGACATTGGCCGAGGGGCCCACAGGCCCAGAATTCCCAAAAGGAGGCTAAGCGGAGGCCCCATGTGGTGAGTGGCATGTGACCAGCACCCACACCATCTGGGTCCTTTCCAACCTCGTCATCTAAAATTAAGGGAGAAGGAAGTCCCCTTGCTTCTGTGGGGACCATGGGAAACCAATTCGGCTTCCACAGCTTGTCTCTGCTCACCTCTGCTCTGAAACAAATCACTTGTGACATCATGTGCCTTCTCTTGAGAGTGCAGCCAAGCGCTTTACAGTCTCTGGAACTGTGGGCTCTGGCCCAATAGACGTATGTGGCACAGACATGGATGATTACTATCCTTACCATTGGCTGAGCACCCACGAGCACCAGTTAGTCTCTGTTCCCGGCTCTTTAGAGATATTATCTTGCTTGATCCTAACAGCAATCCCTCGAGTATAGGTATTATGATTATCCCACTTTTGTAAAGCTAGAGCAACCGAGGCTCACAGAGGCTAAATAACTTGCCAAGGGCCACCTCTGTGCCATGCTCGGCTCCATGGCGCACAGTACCTAGAGCAGAGACACCATAAATACTTGCCAAGTGAAAAAGTGAGTTGAATGCTCAACTTTGTCTTCAGCCATCCAACTTTCTAACCCCACCCTGCAGCCAAACCCGGCCCGCCAAACTATTTTGTTTATCCAATAAATACTTATTGAGCGCTTGTTCCATTTTGTTCATTGCTGTGAGGGGTTACAAAGAAGCAGCCACCGGAAAAGTTAATGGAAACATTCAACTAATAAAAAGTTAGCAACATTTAGCATTAACTTGAATGAATTTCAAGGTTATCTGTTTCCCCTTTTTAGCTAATTAAACGTTAGGGAAATGGTGCATAACTAGTTGACTACAGAGTAATGTAGCAGGAAGAATGCTGGATTCGAAGGGTCCTGGGTTCCAAAACCTCACCAGTTGCTCAGAACACGAACATGGGCAAGACCCTTGACCTTTCTGAGCCTCTGCCTCTGTTGCCAATCTGAGTCTGAGGATCACTCTGCACCATCAGTGTGGTCACAGGCATTTGGAGAGAAAATGCACAGCAGCAAGATTTATAAATCTTAAATCTTAAAGCTCCAGAAACATAGGAGATGTTATTCTTTTTTTTTTTTTTTTTTGAAGGTTGAAAATTAGTCCGTTGACAGTGTTTAATTTTTTTTTTGAAAGCAATAATGGGCAATTTGTCCATAAGCTCATAAATTTGCTTGAAACTTTCCCTGAAAACAATTTGTTCTTTCCACATAATTTGCAGAGTGACAATATAACAATGTTACTAGACTACCATGTCAAGGATTTTTTAATTTGGTGATAGCAGAGAAGGGAAACCATAATTAAAATAAGGCAGGACAGTGACATGGTTTAGTGCCAATAACCTGGTTGTTGGGTTTGTTTCTCATTTTCAACAGCGTTCACAGGGGAGGGGTGTGTTTTATAGAAGTGAGCCACCTTTCTTTCAGTCCAGCCAGACTACAGGTTTCCCTGAAGCAAGGATGGTGTCTCTAGTACCTTTTCACCATGGCCTCAGCACAGCACCTCGCTGGAAGGAAATGGTGCATTTATTGCCTCGGTCTCAATCATAAAGGAAGCTTGAATGAGGGTCACGTTCAACAAAAACACTAAAAATTACACATTTAGACTTGAGTTTTGGTTGAGGGATCCTTTGGGAGAAAGAAGCAAACATAGGAGGCTGATGTCTTTGGGGCAAGGTGGTTTGGGCAGGTGAGCCAAGCCTGCCACCTCACCATTGGCCGTTGTGATGCCAACAGATGATACTCAATGACCTTACTTCCTTTGTCTGATGCTATGCTCAGTTCATCTCATTCTTTCAATAAGAATACAGTACAATGAGTAGTTCTGCTTCACAGATGAGGAAGCAAAGGCCCAGCAAGGTCATGAAACTTGATTCTACCCTCTACCACCCCGTCCTCACAAAACAAAACCCATAGCTTACTAAAGGGTGACTGAGGTTTGCACTGACTCTAAAGCCCCATGTTCTCTTTTATTGGGGGGGAAGGGCGTTGGGGTGGTAAATTTTTTTTAAGATTTTATTTATTTATTAGAGAGAGAGAGAAAGAGAACACAAGCAAGGGGAGCAACAGAGAGAGAAGGAGAAGCAGACTCCCTGCTGAGCAGGGAGCCTGATGTGGGGCTCGATCCCAGGATCCTGGGACCATGACCTGAGCTGAAGGAAGATGCTCAACCTACTGAGCTACTCACCCAGGTGCCCTGAAGCCCCATCTTCTTGACCACTGTGTAATATGTCAGATACAGCAAGCAGAGCAAAAGTCTTCTTAACTCTCTATTCAAAATGAGACCACTCTCCAACTTTCCAAAAAGGAAAGAGCCAGAAAGAATGATTTTTTTTTTCATTCAGGTAAGTCCAGATTTATGCTGTGAATGATGAAGCTGAGCAGCACCTGGCTTCCAGCCAGTCAGTGTGGTTGTCTTTCCACCGACTGTGACTGATCCAAGTTGGGACATTGCGAACTTAATTCTGCAAACTCACAAGTGTACTAGAGACAGGGTGGGTGCCAGTGCCAATGTGCAGGTTAGCAAGAGGTTTTTCTTGGTTAGGAATTTCTATCCCTTCCAGTCGTGAACGGAGTGCAGTGTGGGAGCTGAAAGCAGGAGAAATTACTTGGCCTGTTACCAAGTATTTTTAATAGCAACATCCTTCAATTTCTCTCCCTGGGCTTGACCTAACCACAGGAGGAGATGGATGCCTGGCAAGCCATGAATCTTGCTCAGAAAGCCACTCTCTATAGCTGTAAATGGAGCTGTGTGAATCAAGAGCCTGGTACGGTGACCGGCAATCATGAGGACGCAGCTGCAGGACACGTGTGCGCACGCAGACACACACCCCAGCAGTCCTAACGGTGCTAGGGCCCCATGGCATTCATTCCTCATTGACTCAGTCTCAGTGAAAGACTTATACCCTCAAACCCTCAAACGAGGTTTTCAGAAGAAAAAAACAATTATCTAAGGATGCTGAATGAAGATTAATCATTTGTAAACTCAAAAAAAAAAAATCTAGTTCTCAAAATATTTCAAGTCTCAATGTGGAATTAAGTCCTTTTAAACTGTTAAATGCTTACCCTTATGTAACTATAACAATGTCATAGGTAAGACATGAACCTTTTAGCTTATTAGTTACTGGTTTATTCTTACTCTCCCACTTGTGAAATATTGCCTCTGCTCACAAGGACGTCGGGCCTAGTAGGAACGATGAGACATGTACCTAAATATTCTCTGTTCAAGGCACCGGGTGATCAGTGCCACGTGTACAGTGTGAAAAAGGAAACGGAGCATTTGCTTCCTGGTGGGCAATCAGAGGAGACTTCCTGGAGGAGTCTCCTAGGAGAGGAAGTTGAAGAACAAGCAGGATTTTACTAGGTCGATTTGGAGGGAACAGCAGGGAAAGAAGAAAGACTCAGAACTGGGTTAATGGAATGAAAAGTGGGCCAGTTTAACTTGAGCATGAAGTTTATGTAGGGTGATGAGTGGGAGCTAGCATTGGGGATGTAAATTGGGACCAGATTATGCTGAGTTTTGAATGTCAAGGTAAGGCTTATGGGGTTTATTTGGGACACAATGGGGAGCCGTTGAAGGTTATTGAGCAGGGAAGACAAATGATCAAATTAGTTTGTTCCCAGTCCCTGTTTTCTGAGATCATATGATCCTTTCTGGCAGATACTATGAACAGCCTTAGACGGAAGCCAAACTACTCTCCCAGGCAGCGGCTAACCTGGCTGTGCTTCCTGCCTGCTCTCCAAGCTCTTGAACAAGTCCCCTTTCTGGGCATGCAGCCTGGGTCAGCTTCCCTGAACTCCTCTCTCTAACTCTTGCTTTATGGAACACACTCCACATTTCTTAAATGAAGCTCCAGATTCTAACATAGCCATGATTCAGTAACAGCAAACCTTTCTCTATTCCCAGAAAAATAAGTTAATTGATGATTCCCTTAATTATAAATTTTTCAACTACAATTTTATTTTTAAACATTGGCCCCTGCTGCAGGTTGCCTTTAATAGAATCTTGTATGTGACGTTACTTGATTTCGTACAAAATTATATTCTTAATGAGCCTGGGCTTTGAAGTCGGGCTCATCTGGATCGGAATCCTTGGTCTACCATGTACTAGCTCTGTGACCTTCAGCAAATCGGTGGTCATTTCTGGGCCTCAATACACTCATCTGCAAAATGTGTGCAATTACGCCTTTCCCATCCGGGTGCTAGAAGAACTCAATGAAATCAAACACATGTGGAGTGCCTGGCCAAGTGGAGGCACTTTGAAGGTCTCAAGAATATCTATCTCCCACTCCTTCCCCTGCCTTGGGGCGAGAAGTGTGCTTCATACCAAAGCTGGACCTATCAGCATTTTGCGATGTTCCATGGAGAGGAAGACAGTGGCTGGAGTGTGGAGCCAACATGAACTTTAGGGGACAGAACTGGGTTCAAGGTCTGGCAGTTCTCATCAGACTTGTGACTTGGGTAAAGAACTGACCCTCTCCAGGCTTCAAACTCCTCCTATGAGAAGCCTCTCACTTAGTAGGTCTCAGCCCATGTTAGCATCAGAAGCTTCTGGCAGTCAACCTGAACAAGTTTGAGCACCACTGGGCTCAGGCTTTCCCCCTCTCAATCCCACCATTCTTCATTCCCCTTTCTTTTCTTTTCCATCCTCAATGGTCAATACCCTTCTTCCTAGAATAGGTGGGCAGATTAAACGAGAAAATGCAGGGAAGGCACTTACCTCTCGAAGGTGAGCCACACTAACTGCTGAATGTCTTTCTCCTGCCTGTGGTCAGCTTCACCAGCTCTGCCATCATGGCCTCTTCCAGGGCATCTTGGGGCCCTCTCCAAATTCACACTCACAAAGCCCACAGCAGGACCAATCCTCCTATCTGCAACAACAAAACCCAGAGTCCTCATAAAGCACAACTGGGGAGGGGAGCTCATTTCCCAGGGTCAGCACCCAGGACAGAGGAAGGCCAGGTCAGTGGGCCCAGCGAAGGAAGCTGAGCGGATGATTTCCTATTCCCTCTTTCCATTTTGCTTAAATCAAAGTTCATAGCCATCTCTCTCCCTTAATCAAAGCAATTGTTTCTGCTAACTCATCCTGCAAACATTAATTAACTCTCTACTAAGCATGCCCAGATCCTGCAAAAGTCAGTGCCCCATGAGACAGAGGGGTCCCCAAGTACCACCCCTTCATGCATTGGGGAGGAGTAGCTTTTTGTCCTCTGTCCCTGCGTCCTCTGAGGGCCCAGGAGAGCTGGCGACTTTGGCCTCAGAAATTCAGCCTCCAAGAAGGGAATTATCCTGTCTTCCTAAAAACCAGAGAAATGGGGGTGCCTGGGTAGCTCAGTCAGTTAAACATCTGCCTTCAGCTCAGGTTATGATCCCAGAGTCCAGGGATCAAGTCCTGCATCAGGCTCCCTGCTCAGAGGGGTGTCTGCGTCTCCCTCTCCCTCTGCTCCTCCCCCTACTCATGCTCTCTCCTTCACTCTCTCTCTCTCTCTCTCTCAAGTAAATAAATAAAATCTTTAAAACAACAACAACAGAGAAATGCCCTTGCTGAGGGAAGGATCAAAGTATGAAAATAATCAAGCATTCACAGATATGGTGTCCATGGGTCCTCTGCTGTCCACGCAGGTCTTCTGATGCAAGAAGACTGCCACAGTCATGGTACACTGTGAACAGGGCAACAGCCTCAACGAGGTGAATGGGCAACCGCTGAAGATGATGGAGCCACACACATAGTAATAGAAGCTACTGGAAACTGTTCTGCTTCTGGGCAAGGAGCAAGTTGCCTGGGTGGATTTCTGAGTCCTTGTGAAGAGTGGTGGTCACACGCCCAGATTTATGCAATCTGCCAATCCATCTCCAAAGTCCTGGTGGACCCTTATCAGAAATACATGGATGAGGGATGCCTGGGTGGCTCAGTGGTTGAGCATCTGCCTTGGCTCAGGGTGTGATCCTGGAGTCCTGGGATTGAGTCCCGCATCAGGCTTCCTGCAGGGAGCCTGCTTCTCCCTCTGTCTGTGTCTCTGCCTCTCTGTCTCTCATGAATAAATAAATAAAATCTTTAAAAAAATACATGAAAAAATAAAAAAAAAAATACATGGATGAAGCTTCCAAGAAGGAGATCAAAGACCTCATCATCCAGTACAACCAGACCCTGCTGGTAGCTAGTCCCCCACATTGCAAGTCCAAAAAATTTGGTGGTCCTGGTGCTCAGGCTCGCTACCACAAATCCTACCAATAAGCCTATCAGGAGGATCAAGGTTTATCTCTATAATAAACTATTGTCATGGGACTTAAAAACCTAAAGTTTGAAAATAATCACTTCTGGTTTTATTTGCTTTATTATTTACCACTCATTGACCCCTTACTTCTTTAGAGCTAGAAAGACCTTAGAAAAAAATCGTCTGGCTTTTTGGTTTCACTGTGGGAAATGAGACTCTAGTGGCTATGAGACTTGCCCAAGGTCATCAGAACTGCATTTGGCGAAGGGTTCCCTCCACAGCTCCCTGGGGGGGGACTCAGCCGTTACTCAGCAAGCAAACACTAGCACAGAAGTCGACATTGAGTCTATCCATTCCTCAGTGAGATTTACATTGAGCATCTATTGTGTGCCAGACACTGTGCTAGTGACTTTCGTGTATATTATTTCATGGGATTGTCTTGTTCAGTGTTGGACTCCCATCAGCATTGGCACATAGTAGTTGCTCTAAAGTTTCCTCTTTGTCTTGTGAGCTGAGGACGGAGTAGAGAGAATTGATTTAGAATCTGTCTGGATTTGAACCTCATCCCTACCTACCACCTGTCAGCTTTTTGGCCTTTACCTCTCTAAGCCTCTGTTGTCATATCTCTAAAACGGAGGTAATAACTAATGGAGTGTGGTGGTAAGTTTTAAAGTCATTGTATGTGAAGGACCTCTTATGCATAGTAGGTGCTCAGCCAATTATAGCAGTTCCTGTCATTGAACATGCTACTATTGATCAGCTCCTTGAAGGCCGATCATCTCAGAAGTTAAGACACATAAATACAAAGCAAAGCAGAGAAGAGACCAGCAGTGGGCCATGGAGGTTTCAGGCATGCCCATACGTCTGGGGATGATGGAAGGTTTCCCAGAACAGGTGCCAAAGTAGTTGAAAGAGTTGCACAGATTGATGGGGAAGCTGTGATGCTGAGAAAAGCAAAGATAAGGATGAGGAGGCAAGAGAATGCAGCAAGTGTTTAGTTCCAAGAGCATAGGGACCTAGAATTTTGGGAAGACTGGAAGTTTAAGGGAGTGAAGATAAATCTGGAAAAATAAATAGGGGTCAATTTGTGATGCTAAAGATTGCGGATCTTATTCTGCTGACAATGCAGAGTCAGAAAAACATTTCAAATAGGGTAATGGTATGAAAAGAGCTGAGACTTAAAATGATTCATTAGGCCAAATGTCTAGCATTACTTGGAGGGCAGACATGAGAGTAGAAGCTATTGCAATGGATTCAACTTGAGCAAATGAAGGCCTGACATGGGGTGTAACATGGAAGGGAAAGATAAAAATGAAGACAAGACAAAGATCAGAGGTAAAAGAGAGAGGACTGAATCACAGATTGGATGTAGAAATGAGGGCAAGGGAGGGCAGGAGGAAAGGAAGAAATGGAGATGCCAGGAATCCGTAGCAAAAGTTGATCAGAGGCGCAGAGAAAGACCAGGAGGTTACCTTGGAAGAAGGGCTAGGGAGACCCGGTAATGTAGAAAGAGCTGTGGAAAGTAAGACACAGCAGATGCAGGAGAGAGAAACTGGTAAAGTAAGATCCTGTATGAGGCCAGAAGCCATCCCAGGGCCCTAGGTTAAGACAAGGAGTAGGGGGAGTGGCAAGACAAAAGAAGACACGGAAGAACTTTAAGCTGGGAAGAAGGTAAAACAAATTTATTCATCAATATTCTCATTCTTTCCATAATCATCACTGAGTGCCTACTATCTGCCATTCAGAAAGCCAGCCCTTCTGAGCTTGTATCAGCCTCCCCAGCAAGTTAGAGGCAAGGACAGCTGCTATGGGGGCAGCTGCAGGGTCCTTGGGAACTTCTTAAAAATGCCAAGTCCTTGGTCTACCCCTAAAGATCAGTCCAGGATCAATCTCGAGGTGGCTCTTTGGGAGACTACAGTTGGAGAAGCTGAGTAAGAAAGTTCGTGAGAGTTTTGGGGTCGTGGCTGAGGCTCCAGATATGAAGCGGAGCCAGGCTGAACTTCATAGCCTCAGAGTATGTGAGCAGTGCGTGGGGTTCCCCATCACTGTGGCACTGAGGGAAGAGCAGGGGAGGGGAAGGGGTTGCTGCAGGCATCACTAAGGGAGCATTGCAAATGGCTTGACTCTCAATCTCCATGAGGCTTGCACATCTTCATTTCTGACCTCATCTTCCAACTTTCGCCAATCCTTGAGAAACTTTCCAGGAGTTCCAGGGAACTAGACACCCTAAGGCTTCTAGGCTTCCTTCAGCTCTGATATTTAATTACAATTACATTTAACACATTCAACAATCAGATCCGTTCGAATGGGGAGACAGTCCTCACGATAATGCCGAATGTTGGTGATGAATGTCACAGTTTTCAGCAATTTCATGCATATTACCATATATTTTATCAAACCAGCATTTCTCCAAGTATGATCCATAGACCACCAGCATCAACATTACCTGGGAGCACATTAGAAATGCAAATTTGTAGGTCTCAGCCCAGACCTATTATTATCAATTACCTGGAGATCCAGGGCCTTAGAGGCTGAACTTTTAATATGCTCTGGGGTGATTCTGAAGAAAACTCTAACTTGGCAACTGGAGATACAGTGGAAAAAAAAAAAAGATCTTTGTCCCTAGTTTCTGGCACAGCTTCAAAAACCCTTGGAATTCCCCATAGGAGTGTTTTTTTGTTATTCATAATGAGCTCCTTTGGGCCATACCTGAGTTTATGCTAATAGTGAGCCCTTATGGCCAGCCAGCAGGACCAGAACGTGGCTCTCACTTCTACCCCACAACCTGTGGGGAGGGCAGAGGGATTGGAGTTTGAATTCCATTGCATGGCCGTTGATTTAATCATGCCAACATAATGAGACCATCAAACCTCCAGATACCGAAGCTCAGTGGACCTTCCTGGTTGGTGAACATATTGATGTACTGGGAGGGTGACCTGACCTGATTCCAGAAGGAAAGAGCGTGGAAGGTCTCTGCCTCCCCGCCATTCTGCGACCATTTGGCTATTCCTGAGTTCTATCCTTTATAATAAAACTGTAGTGATAAGTATGGTCCTTTCAGTGAGTTCTAACAAATTATCAAACCTGAAGGGATGTTGTGGGAACCCCTGAATTCATAGCCATGTCAGACGAAAGTGCGGGTTGAACAGGGACCTCATTTGTGGCAGGCATCTGAGGTTAGGGCAGTCTTGTTGGGGACCTTGGCCTTCACGTTGGGATCTGACGGGAACTCTGGGTAGTGTCAAGATTAAATTGAATTGCAGGAAACTCAGTTGGTGTCAGAGAATTGGTGTCAGAACAAAGGAATCGTAGTCTAAGTCAAACCATGATGCTGCAAGTTACATATCAGTATCCTCAGGTTACAGATGCAGAGACACAGGGAGGGAGGTTAAGCCACCCTCTTACCCAGGGGCAGAGAGCTATCCTGGAGCAAAGCAGGAATATGTAATTAGGTCCCTGGCTTCAGGTCATGCCTCTTCCCTGCAGGGCACAGCTGCCTCAAGGTTTACCAGGCCCCCAAGTTATTGGTAAAAACACAAATCTTAGGGGCTGGATCCAGAACCCGGTGCTGGTGGGGAGAGGTTGCGTTACCGCATTCAACCCATCAGGGCCAACTGCCAGCGAGGTAATGAAAAAGAGCTGAGGCCCTCAGACCTCTGAAAGTTTAAATTATACCTTTCGGAATGTGCGTGTCTCGTGTAATCCTCAAAGATTTGTAATTGTGACAGCCTAGGAAAATTACAGGTGACTTGAAGCAATTTAATGATAATAAAAATAAAATAAAAACAGTAAACAGCACTGCTGCTCCCTCTAATTTCCCAGCATCTTTATCATATAAATGCCGCCATTCCTCTCCCCACAGACAATTAATGAGTCTGCAACTGCCACAACTGGATGCCACGCTCGCTTCCCTAATTCTTTCTGCCACGGCTCCTGCTCGGATGCCAGGGCTCTCCCAGGCCCAGCCAGACTTCGGAGGCAGCCCTGGGAGGGCTCCGGAGCCTCATCCACATGCCAGGCTTTCCTCCCCTGCTCCCCACCCCAGTGGCCCAGAGCTGTCTTCTGCAGCCAACTGTGTGCAGGAGCCCTGCTGCTCTGAGCAACCACAAATTGACCTTCTCTCTGGGTGTCTCCTTGCCTCCCTCCCGGTGTTAATATGCTCCTTAAAGAGCTGCAAACCCAACAAGTCTCTGTTATGCAGGTTAATTCTGAGTGCAGCCAAGCTGTGATCAAATGACCTTTACCCACTTCCCTGCTAATTTTGATGGGCAGCTCTATTTTCCTTCTCCCTCCCGGTCCCCCCTTGTTCTAAATTGGAAATCTATCAATTTTCTAGGTAAATGGAAAATAAAGACACACAGGCACAAGCAACATACCCGCCCGCATACACCCTAACACTAACACACGAGCATACAGCTGTTGAGGCAGAGGCTGCACCGGACCGGCTATTATTATTATTTTTTTAATTCTTAATTTCCAGATCTCAGGAGAATGTGGGAGCTGGGCCCTGAACAGATGCCAAAAGAAAATAAAGGTGTTGAAAGAAAATCCCTTGCCCACAATTTTATTCCTTGCTTCATCAGTGGGGAATAGTCACAGGAGCAAATGGGCGAAATAATAGCAATAAAAACTAACGTTTATCAAGTGCTTACTACCTACCAGTCATTTCCCAAGAATGAGCTCATTTAATTTTCTTCGTACCTCCATGAAATGAGAATTTTTGCCCCCAGTTTAAGAAAAAGAAACTGAGACTTCAAGAGATGATATAAAATGCTTAGGGACACACATACAGAAAGAGTCAGAGTAAGCATTCGACCCTAGATGGTCTGATTCCAAAGTCAAGTTCTTGCTTTGTTACCAGCAGCATGACCCGGGACCTAGCATGTAATCCCAGGAAACTTCAGTTTCCCTACCTGTACCAGGAGGATAAGATCTACTTCATCAGGTTCCCCGAAGGATACAATCAGTGGTAACCATCCTCTGACAGCTGCTAATCACTGCTGATTTACCATTATTATAATGGTAATTATTAATTCAATTAATCAGTTCCTTGTACACATATTTCCCGATCACCTATTATGTGCCAGTCCTGTTCTAGGCCCCGGGGATACAACAGTGATAAAAACAGATAAATAGGGACCACTGGGTGGCTCAGCAGTCAAACATCTGCCTTCAGCTCAAGGCGTGATCCAGGAGTGCCAGGATCGAGTCCCATATCAGGTTCCCTGCATGGAGCCTGCTTTTCCCTCTGCCTGTGTCTCTGCCCCTCTCTCTCTCTCTCTGTCTCTCATGAATAAATAAATAAATCTAAAAAAAAAAAAAAACAACATAAATATCCCTGTCTCCCAGGAGGCATTCAAGTGGGGAAAACTGACCAAAAACAAGCAAAATACATAATTAATCAAATGAGGCTTAATATTAGACAGAAAATAAAGTTGAGGAGGTGACCTAAGAGGGTGAGAGGGCTGTAATTTTACATAGGTTGGTCAGGAAGACCTCACAGAGTGAATGATATTTGGACAAAGGTTAAAAGGAAGGTGGGTGGGGGGGGGGGGGCAGCAAACCAGGCAGTTATAGAGAAAGAGCATTCTGAGCAGTGGGAACAGCAAATGCAAAGACCCTGTGACTGAACCAGCAAGGAGGCCAGAGTGGATGGGCAGAGGGAGGGAGGAGAAAGAACCAAGAGATGAGTCCAGAGAGGTAAAGTGTGGGCCTTGTGGTAAAATGTAAGGCCTTGTGGGCCACTGGCTCTGACTCTGTGTGCTGGAGGATACATGGAACATGGGAGGGTTTCAGCAGAGCAGTGACACAATCTTACATTTTCAAAGGGTCACTATGGCTACTAGAGGAGGGCAGGAGCAGAAGACGGGAGACCAGTTAGGAGGCTAGTGCCACTAACCTAGATGACAAAACATGGTGGCTTGAACCAGAAGATAGCAGAGGAGATTATGAGATGTATTTGGATTCTGAATATATCTGAAGGTAGATATGCTGATGGATTTGGATGTCAATGTGTAAGAAAGCGACAAGTCATTGATGACTCCAGCGTTTCCGACCCGAGCAGATGAAAGAAGGGAACTGCTGCTTACCCAAATGGAATAAAGTAGGAGGTGCAGGTGTTCTGGGGTGAACCATAACCCTCACAAGGGGTAGGTTGAAGTCCTAACCCCTGATACCTGGGAATTTGGCTTTATTTGGAAATAGGGTCTCTGCAGAGGTAGTCAAGTTAAGATCAGGTGATTAGAGTGGGATCTAATAAGACTGATGTCTTTATAAAAATGAAAATTGTGGACACTGATTCACATGCACACAGGTTGCAGTTGGAGAGAAGGATGAAGTTACATTGCCTCAAGCCAAGGAACTGACAAAGCAGGGAGAGAGACATGGCCCAGATCCTTCCCTGAGTCCTAAGAGGGATCAGTGCCCTGACAACACCTTGAGTCAGACTCCCAACCTCCAGAATGGTGAGATGATACATTTCTGTTGCTTCAGCCACTCCATTTGTGGTACTTTGTTATGGCAGGTTTGGAGGGTAGGGTCAGCAGCTCAGTTTCAGACATCCAAGTGGAGATGTGGAATAAACAACTTGGCAGGAGTCTGGAGTTGAGGGATGAGGACTGAACTGGCCACATGTACTTGAGACTCATCTTTTCTGCTGTAAACCTACAGCTGGGGCGCTGGCTGCAATCATGTAGAGCAGATAGAGAAGAGGTACAAGGACTCCATTCTGGGACTTTCCACCATTAAGAGGACAGGGAGTTAGAAAGCATTTGAGGAGTGGAGGAGAACCAGGAGAGGTGATATCCTGAAAGGCAAATGGGGGACATGTTTAGGGAAGGAGAAAGTCATTAGCGCCATCAAATGTTGGCAACGAGCCAAATCTGATGAACACAAAGAATTGACCATTAGATATAGCAACTCCAAGCTCATTTGTGACCTTGACAAGGACAGCTTCAGAGGGGAAGTGAAGCCTAATTGGGATGGGTTGAAGAGAAAACTTGAGGAGAGAAATTGGAGGCACAGGCATAGACAACTCTTTGGAGGGATTTGCTAAAGGGAGACAAAGGGTCAAGGCAACTTTTTTTTCAAGGTAAGAGAGGTAATAGTATGTTTTATACTAAGAGAAATAATGCAGCAGAGAGTGGGGGTGTGGATGAGAGGGGAGACCGTAGGTGGAATTGCGGAGTAACACCCTTGGAAATCTGGTAGGGGTGGGATCAAGTACACACTTGACCGCCAGCAAGGGAGGCTGACTGTGCAAGTCTTCTACTCGAGGAAGAATCATCCAAAATTTCTGTGAACTGCCCATATCTAGGAAGGGTGTTCAAAGATTCTGGCAAACCAAAAATGTCAGATGCTTATAAGATAGCAGTAATAATAGTGATTTTTATTATCATTTTGTCTAAGCTTTGCAGGAAAGGGTTGGGGAGGACTCTGCAGCCGCTTCATCACTAGGATCTCAGATGAGGTTTCTAACCTCCAGCTGCAGTCAAGAGCACTATTTCTATTGATTAGAGCCAAGGACTCAATAAAGCACGTGCCTGTTCTCAGGTAGGACTTTAGGCCTGAGCCTTCCCAGATAAGATCAGACCCATTTAGGGCTCACTCTACAGCAAAGCACACTCTTGACTCTGGAAAGACACCACGATAGAGGTTCCTATTTACTCAGCAGCCCCTGTGTGCCAGACACTATAATCTTCACTCAGCATGTATGATCTCCTTTAATCCTCAAGGCAACTCTGTGAGGAAGGTAGTGGGATTACCATATGACAGATAAGGAAATGGAATTTTAAAGAAAATATTAGTTAGTTGCTCATGACACCCTCCACCCTGCCTCCCTGCCCAACCCCGCCCCCAGCAGCGACAAGCTCACCACATATGGATGTGTAGGTCGTGCACTGCACAACTCCACAGTGCATAATTGTATCGATTGTGGATGACACTACCTGGAGTTGTGCAGCGCACAGCCTGTGTGCTCTGATGTAGCCTCTGCTCACTTGGCTCCAAAGTCCATTTCCTCACAGCTATATGCTGGAGTCCAACCATCAGAGTCTTTTAAGTGAGAACTTCTTAAGGTCAGGGAAGATTTCTTCTGAGTGCCCACAGAGAGCAGCACAAGGCCTGGCACATGGCAGGTACACAATAAGTGGCCACAAGATTAAAGGTTATCAAAGATGAACATGAATGTGCTCATCAGCTCTGGAATTGCTGGACCCACAGAGGCACCACTTGAAGCCTGAAATAGGTAATTTAAAACAAATGAAAGGGAGAACTACTGCTTGGCACAGCTGGTTGTCAGCTTATAAAACTCATTAACCCCAGAGGTGGTACGGGTGGCAAATCCTAATGGACTCCAGGTGCGTCTAGGAAAGTTCAAGGTTTCTACAGCCATAGCGTATTATTGAGGAGAGTAGCCAAGAAGGGGGCCACTGACATTGTTTGAGCACCCACTATATTCCCGGCACTGGGCTACACAGAACAACTGTGTAGAACTGGTCTCTCCAAGTCTATTTCCTTCTAGGTAAAGAACTCTTAACATCCACCTATTGGGGTGGGGGTAGTAATCATGAAATGAAATAACATAGATGAGGCACTTAACGCAGGCCTGGCACAGTGTTCATGCTCAACGTAAGTTAACTATTATTCCTGGAAGTAAAAATTACACATGGAATCGTGTTTGACATTTCACTAGTAGGAGAGAATTTCATAAAACTCGCATCTCCTACCAAGAAACTAGGTTCAGGGACACCTGGGTGGCTCAGTGGTTGAGCATCTGCCTTCAGCTCAAGGTATGATCCCCAGTCTGGGAATTGAGTCTCACATCAGGCTCCTTGCAGGGAACCTGCTTCTCTCCCTGCCTATGTCTCTGCCTCTCTCTGTGTGTCTCTCATGAATGAATAAATAAAATCTTTAAAAAAAAAAAAAAGAAAAGAAAGAAACTAGGTTCAATTATTCTCCTATGTGGACACTTGACTGATTAAGACTTTAAAGGATAACCTAACCTTTAGTCTTTGGGATTGCACATAAATAGAACAATTTGTTTATTTTCCTGCCTTGTGATTTTCAGCCAAGGCGATCTTGAACTAAAGCAGCAATAGAATGATCATCCGCTTCAAGCATCCCCACCCCCTGTCATTTCTATCAGGAGCTTTCACGGCCCCAATATTGTGTTAGGCACCCAATGAAATAGTCATGTTAAGACTTCGGCCTTCCTATGTAGAGATTTCTGTGAAGAGTTTGTGGCTATTGTGGTACACAGACAACATGAGAACAGATTAATAACACTGGAAGCCAGATCACAAAGAAAACCATCCCAAATTTTTCAGCTTAGTCATGCCTGTAACCAGCTTCCTTTCTTGGAAAACCTGAATGTAGCCCTTTAGAGGTCTGCCTTGCTGTGCTGTGTACTCCTTGAAGGCAATGATCACTCAGTTCTGTGTCATCTCTTCTCTGAATCCATAAGCCCATCAGGGTGCTTGGTACAAGCTAGAGGGTGCCAGAGAGACAGCAAGAGGGGGAGAGGTCAGAGAGGTGGGTGGATGATGGTAGCAAGATGGCTGGAGGTGGCAGCATAGTTTAATTAACCACAGCGTCAGCTCGAAAGTGATATTAGATTCCAAAATGTCAGGGTGATCCTTACAGAGATGAGAACACTCAAAGGAGGAGTGACGGAGTGAGCCGCGAGGACATCTAGGGGAGAGCATTCCAGGCACGAGAAACAGACAGTGCAAAGGCCCTGGGGTTGGAGCGTGCCTGGTACATTGGCTGCACAAAGCCATTCATTCAGTGTGGCTGAAGCAGCAAGAGAGAAGGGAAGAGTAGCTAGAGATGAGGTCCAAGGGAAAATGGGAGGTCAGACCCCATAGGACCTGATGGGACACAGTATGGCTTTGGCTTTTTTCTTTTCTTCTTTTAGTGAAATGGGGATTCTTTTTGAGGAGCAGGGGACAGGGCTGATTTACCCTTTGATGGGGTCACTTCGACTGTTGTGTGGAGGACCTGCCACCCGATTGGGGCACGATGGTAGCTGTTACAAATGTTCAGCAGAAACAGTTACCTTCTTGGGGGGTCTTAGCAGAGCAGTTTGGCTTCCTAATTACTTCTACCATCTGTTTTCATCGACTGCAGCAAAGGGCTCTGCAGAGTTGAGTAGAAGGAGCTGGCACTGCAACTCTGCATGACTCACTGTCAAGGTGCTCCCCAGAGTGAAGGGGGAGTGGGCATGTGTGTGAGCACGTGGTTGACCCCCATGAGGGGGTACTTTGAAGCTGCTCCTACGCTTGCACATCTGCTAAGGGACGCTTCCCCCATAGCTGTCAGGCAGTCTTCTGGGCCAGAGAGATGAGCATATTCTCCCCAACGCTGGCCATGAGGACATTCACAGCGCTCTTCAAAACAGGCCTGACCTCTTCCTGTCCTTCTGTTCCTCCTTCTCCTCCTCCCCCCCACTTCTCCTCCTTCATCCACATCATCGTCCTTATCATGGTTTGTTCATGCTATCTGCCTGCGACTGTGATGGGTGCCTGACGGGCATCACCTAACTTAATTTCCACGATAACTATATGAGATGGGAACTATGCTCTCCCCATTTAACCCAGGGAGAAACTGAGGCCCGAAGAGGTCAAGTAAGTTGCCTGAGCTCCCATGGCTGGCACACAGCAGAGCAGGACTATGAACACAAATAGGTTGGCTCCAGAGCCCGAGCTCACAGCAATTATGCCACCTGCCTGCAACTGCTGTTTCTCTGGAGGCTCCTGTTCTTTCAGCGTATCTGAAATGTTAACATGGCCCTCAGTCCACAGAGAAGGGGGAACAGCAAGGCAGAGTGGAAAGGACAAACAGCTCTGTACTGAGCCAATCTGGCCTCCCACAGGTGGCATGTCTGTGTTAGCCCAGGCTGTTCTGATACTCATCTAGGTGTGAGCGTGTGCAGAGAGGGAGACAAAGAGAAGGTATATTAGGAATGGGTGCCCAAATGGATCTGGCCGTGGACAAGGCTTTATCTTGGGAGGACGGTATGAGAGGGGATGGAGAGCACCCAGAACTGAAGCCTCACTCCATCCCTCGCCCCCTGGGAGACCTCTACCTCTTCACACCTCTGTTTTCTCTTTTGTAAAGGAAGGGGAGCATAGTACCCACCTCCCAGGGTACTGGGATCAAACATGCTAAGGCACGCTGTCATAGGAACACCTCTCAACTTCGCGAATTACAAAATATGTAGAGACATGGCTGACTTCTGGTACTCGGCCAGAGGTTACTTGGTGAGGCCATGGTCTCATCAAGGTCTTTCATTCATTCATTTATTTATTTATTTTAAAGATTTTATTTATTTATTTGACAGAGAGAGAGAGAGAGAGAGAGAGAGAGAGAGAGGCTTGCACACAGCAGGGGGAAGAGCAGAGGGAGAGGGAGAAGCAGACTCCCTGCTGAGCAGGGACCCCCCCCCCCCCCCCCCCCGCCACCCACAATGTGGTGCTCCATCCCAGGACCCCGGGATCATGACCCAAGATGAAGGCAGATGCTTAACCAACTGAGAGACCCAGGTGCCCCATGACCAAGGTCTTTTAAAGAGAGTTAGAGCTGTAGGTCAAAGGAAAGTTTGCCCTGGAAGCCTGGTCCCCACCTTTGGAATTAAAAGACTTGGACCCAGGTGAGCGGCATATCCAAGATTGCCCGCATGCCAGGGTGGAGGCCTGCAAACACGCTCAGCGTGGGCAGCCCCAGGCCTCTATCCCCACGTGAGCTGCTTGAAGGGAAAGCCTTGCGATCATTCATTCTGGAACTGTACTGAGGATACTCCCTCTCCCCAAAAGGACTGTCTAGTGCAGAGGAGGCATCTGTCAAGTGGCCCACAGGGTCGGGTTTGCCCCAGGGCCCAGCTGCTACAAAGCTTCCTACAAAGGAAGAGGGTCAACAAAGCAGCCCTTTTGGGGCTTACCCAACTGCACAAAAGAGGCCAACTACTCTGAAAGTCAGAGCTGTGCCGGCTCCCTAGCTCCTCACGCAGTGCCTCAACTTTCAGTGTCTGTAGAAGGAGAGAATAAAGAAATAACCAAAGAAAGGTGGAAAAATTGAGCTTTTCAATAAGTAATACCTTTGGTTTTCACCTGACCGAACACACTTGCCAACGCCATGGGGCAGTGACAATGGTTTCCTGGTCAGAAGAGGAAAGTGGGACACACCTGGGGGAAGAGACTCCGCCAGTAGAGTCCCCCATCCAGGATGACGCATCTTCCCCCAGGATGACTCATCTTCCCCTCACACCCGGTACTTCAAGCAGTTCCCTCATCCCCAGGCGCTTCTCCAGAAACCCACCACTGTCAAGTATAAATAAAGCAAACCACATTATTGCGTGCGTCTCCATCTGTTAATTAACAAATAAATCAGCCCCGTCTCACCAATTAAGGAAAGATATCTGGGACCACAAAACGTGGCTGATTCCTCCCACCAAAAATGAAAGGTGTTTGTCACAGGCCCTGAGGTGACAGGAACTGCCTGCCTGTCCCACGGGCCTCTGCCTGGTTCCCAAGGCCGTGATTCTCTGGCTGGGGCCTGAGAGAAGACCCGGGGAAGCAGGTGTGTTGCGGAGCATCCCCTTGCCACAGGTCTCTCTGGGTGGCACGGTAATGAAGGCCCCAGGCAGCACATCCAAGGTGTCAGGGGCTGAGTTCAGATTGCTCTTCCCCTAGCCCGCCCTTCCAGAACCTCTGTTCCACCTCCTAGGTAAGGACAGTGCCTGAGGCTGGACCAAGACGCATGGTGGTATTTTTTTCTTTGCCCATCTTGGCCAAGGTATAATCAACAAGTTCCAATTCTATCTATGTAAGGTGTGTGACTTGATGTTTTGATATACACAGATGTTGTGAAGAATGGAATTTCTTAAACTGAGGTCTGAGGGCCACCAGCATCCGAATCCTGGGGAACATGTAAAAGGGCAGACCCTTGGATCCCAGCCAATCCCACTGGGTAGAATCTTTGGGAGTAGGACCAGAACGATGCCCCATTAGCTCGCTCCCCGGGAGATTCTCAGAGTTTGACAGTCCCTGTACAAAGCCCTTCTTTTCCTCTGCTTGGGGACTCATCTACAGTGGCAAAAGGAAAGGGGGAAGCTTCTGGCAAGTGGGATGGGATCATAGGGGCTTCATGGAGGGACCCTGGTCCCACCTTCACTGAGCAGTCAAAGGGACCAAGGCCTGTGTGAGGAGTTGTTTTGTTTTTGGTTGGTTTGTTTTTTGGTTTGGTTTTTCCTCAGCAAAAAGACATGTGGAGGTTCTAGCCCCTCAGGCTTCAAATCAAGTCTCTACAGAGGTGATCACGTTAAAATGAGTGCATGACGGTGGGGCTCTCATTTGACAAGACAGATGTCCTTATGAACAGGAGGTATGTGGGTACAAAGACAGACAAGCACAGAGGGAAGGTTGGAAGAGACAGAGAACGTCCAATGAATACTGGAGCTATGTTGTCACAAGCCAAGGAATGTCTGGAGCTACCAAGAGCTAGCTGGACAAAGTGAGGAAGGATCTTCTCCTACAGGTTTCAGAAGGAGCACGGCCCTGTGACATCTTGATTTCAGCCTTCAAGGCTCCATCACCATGAGACAAGAAATTTCTCTTGTGTTGAGCCACCCAGCTCATGATACTTTATTATAGCAGCCCAAGCAGACCCATATAGGCCATAAAGGGAACATGACTTGCCCGAGGTCATCTCTTGCCACCATACTGCCACATACATAGTCTCATTCTCACCCTTCATCTCTCTAAGGCATGACCCCAAGCTCTCTAGAAATGCAGAGAAAATGCTCTCTCTAAAGCATTCTTCCACATGCAGAAAACAGAGAGGTAGAGTCACTCACTGTGATAAGGATCACTGGGGGCTCACACAGGAGACAATACCTGCCAATTAAGAGCCATCCTCCCCCTGACCTTCAGATCCTTCCCTCTGAGGCCAGGCCACTGGTAGGGTGTCCAAGGTCTCCAACCCCCTGATGCCTACCTCTGACCCTCCACAGTATCAGGTCACCCCACAGCCCTTATGAAACTGTTTTGCAAGCCTCTGGTCTATAGGGCCCGGAGTAGATGGGAGGGGAGTCCACTACCAGGGTAGAGAAATCCACATGGTTTAAGAATTCTGCATTAAGGAGCAAAACAATATTCTTTGAGCTATTGTCCCTAAATTGCGCTGTGGTGAATGGGAAGAGGACACTGGACATCATACTTCTTTAGGACAGAAGGCTAAAAGTACTTTACGATCTTCTCCAACCCCAGGGCCCTGAGAGCAAGAGAAGCCAGTGTCCAGGGGCGAGAGGCCTTTGCAACCAGCCCTGAGTTAGTTGGAGCTCCTGCATACTGCCATCATGGCCTCAAAGGTCCCAACAGGAGGCTTGTCATGCCCAAGAGTCACATATCCATGAGGATAGTCATTTGTGATGAGAAAAGAGAGAGAGAGAGAGAGACAGAAGAGGGAGAGCATGCAATCAAATTAATTCTAATGACATTGATAAGGAGATGCGGAAGCACAGCCAATGACTCCATTAAAATAATGACTTTGGGTCTCTTCTGTCATCACCTGGAGTCTTTACCCCCTCCCTTGCCACTATATCTCGAGAGTGTTGGCAATGACCACTGTGTGGGGAGACAGGCAGGATGGCAAGGATGGAGACATCACTCTCCGAGGAGCAAACCCTCTTTCTACCCACTGGCTCCTGCTAATCAGCGGTCAGGCCTTTTGGTTGGCAGCTGCAGAGAGGGAAGTAAATCATATCATGACTATGTGATCAGGAGATGTGGATGAAGGAGTCTGGCCTGGAGCCTCTGCCATCCCCCTCTTTTGGCCAGAGGTCCCATGACACTCCAGGGGGGACACAGGCCCACTATGCTCCATGTGCATGGACCATCACGTCAGTGGTGTCCCCTGGAGTTCCACAGAGTGACAGCTCTGATAGATACCTACACATACGCAGGCAGCTTCATAAGACAACTCAGGATGACAGCAAAGATGTCCAGTAGAATTTCCCCAGGTCCCCCAGAATGAAGCCTACATTCCCTTTTGTGTTTGCTTATCTTTAACTTTTTCTTATTGAGATGAAATTGATATAAAGTAGACAATTTAATACATTCACAGTGTTATGCAACCACTACCTCTGTCTGGTTCCATAACATTTTCATCCCCCACAAAGGAAACCCCATACCTATACTCCCTCCTCCCAGCTCCTGGCAACCACCAATCTACTTTCTGTCTCTACAGACTTAACTATTCTGGACACCTTATACAAATAAAATTGTACAATGTAGGACCTCTAGGTCTGCCTCTTTCAGCTAGCATTGTATTTTTGAGGTTCATCACATAGCATGTGTATCAGTTGTCCATTCCTTATTGTGGCTGAGTAATATTCCATTATATGGAGGTACCACAATTTGTTTATCCATTTATGTGTCTATGGACATTTGGGCCAGATCTATATTTCTGATTGGACTCAGAATTCTCAAAGCCACCTGCCCCCAGAATGAGTGCACCAGCCTTTGCTTCCTGGCTCTCTTCTGCCACCACTCCCACTCCAAGGAGAACTCCCTTCCCATCACATGTCCATGCTGTGTTCAGCTGAAAAAGATAAACACCTCAACCTGAGCCCTCACTCTGGGCCTCTAGGAAAGAAGGGAAGATGCAGAGCTGCCTGCAGTCTGGTCTCAATTTTGCAATCCCAAATTCTCAGTCAAGGAGAATTTGGACAAAGTGATCTAAGTTGAACTACTATACTTGGTGTATTTGTTCTACTTGAGGAAGACAGATAAGCATAAGAGTGTTCTGATCCTCTCAAGTGCTGGGAAGGGTTATTGTCCAAACTGAGCCTGGCATGTCTCTGAACACCAAGCTATATAGGCCAGGATTTGCTTTCATCTAATGTGCCCTCACTGAGTACCTGCTCCAAGCTGGGCACCATAATATACCCAGGGATATACAAAAATCAATGAAACATGGCTTGAGGAGCTCTCAGTCTAGAAAAAGAAATGTGTAGGAATAGTATTAGTAAGACAGGGAAGACAGACCCTGAGTTATAATGGTCCAGAAGCCCAGAGAAGGGGAGCTGTCTTCTAGCAGACCTGGAAAGGGAAGGTTTCTCGGAAGATGTGACCTCAGAAGGTGCCTGCATGGCTCAGTCAGTTCAGCATCCGACTCTTGATTTTGGCTCAGGTCATGATATCAGGGTCATGAGATCGAGTCTCATGTTGTTGAGCTCCATGCTCAGCAGAGAGTCTGCTTGAGATTCTCTCTCCCTCTGCCCTGCATTACATGTGTTGTCTCTCTCTCTCTCTCTCTCTCTCTCTCTCTAATAAATAAAATAAATCTAAAAAAAAAGAAAAAAGAAAGAACAAGATGTGACCTCAGGACTGAAAGAGGGTGAGCACTCTTTGACCAGAGGAAGAGCTTCTTGAGTGGACTTCAAAAGCAAAAGCATGACAAGACTATGGTTTGCTTGGAAAGTGCTTGACTCCACTGTGGCCATGATGGGGATGTTCTGGACAGGGAATGGAGGATTGGCTGGAGACACACACAAGGGCAAGGGCCACCAGATTGTGGAGGGTCTGGGACATCAGAGTAAGGCATCTATCCAAAAGTATCTGCAGGTTTGTGACCTGAGGGGGAAGTATCAGAAGGGGTAAAGTCTGGAGACTGACAGGCCAGGGAGGAGACTGTGGCAGTGGCCCTGCCCAGCCCTGAGCAGCTGACCCAGCAGCATCTGCGGGTACTCTGTGGAAGACAGGCTGAGGGCAACAACTTGGCTGAAAGGTAGGGAACAGGCCCTGTGGGCATTAACATGGTAATTTATGCAAGATTAAGAAAACCAGTAGGGGGCTATTGGAGACTGGGAAGTTGGAGTCCTCCACCCAGCCCTTCCACCCTGGCCCTCCACCCTACCTCCACCTAGCACCAGCCTCTCTGAATTTGGGCAGCCACAGGAAGTATGGAAAGGAACTGTCTCAAGAAGATACATCAGAAGAGGATGAATGGGGTTGTTCAAAATAAACTGCTGTGCCCCTCTCATGTCCACATCAGGAAATGATCAAAGAGCAGTTTCCCACAGGGCCCAGATGTGTAAGGGCATCCTGTCCTTGACACCCTCTTTGCCATTCTGAGCCTGAGGAGAACCTCCTTCAAGTCAAAACCCAGCTTGGAGCAGAGGGTGTGTACAGCCACCAGCTGGAACCACCCGACGCGCTCCGCTCCGGCTCCTGCTCCACCAGCTGCCTGCCCCAGCTCTTCCCAGACAGGCTGGCTGGACTGCCCAGGCTGGGTCCAGCGAACCCTCCGCCTCCTCCCTGTGCTGCCACTTGTCAGAGCCAGGCAAGAGAGATGCCAGCCTCATCCCCAGCCTGAAAGCCCATTCGGGGCGCTGGAAGATGAATTATGTTTCATTTATATCAAAGAAGCAATCTCGGAGCCCATTTGTGATCAAATTTGCTGTCAGAGAAACTTTGCTTTATCTCATTACATCTGATATCTCTTGGCTTCTTGTCCTTGAGACTATTAAAGTTTAATGTCAAATTCAAGATGAAATGAAATCTTTGCTGTATCATCTCATCAGGACCTGAGCGTTCCCCCTTCCATCTAAAATTTTTTGACAACTAATTACAATGGGGGGTGGGGGGAGGGCAGGAGAAGGACCTACTTCCCCTCCATTTGCTGAAAATGCCATCATTTGAAGGGGTTGCCAATGACCCCGTGGTGGCGGGGAGCAAGGAGAGGTGCTTGTTGCCTCTGTCATCCCTTCGTCCCAAACTCAACATCCCTGAGACCAATGACACCTGTTTTCATCCCTGTTCTTACAAGGCATTCCTGCCCAGGGCATATGGTGACAGCAAAAGCACACCAGCCTGGAGGGCAGGTCGGCACTTGACGCCAGGCTCTGCCAGCTACATGACCACAGGCAAGTAGACAATCTCACACCTCGGTTTCTGCCACCGTAATACAAGGGGGTTGGACTAGAACCACCTAACTCCACTTAGGCACCAGGATGGCAAGTGAATAACTGAATAGCTATGCATTGAACAACAGGGATTGGGCAGACAGTAGAGTACAAGAGTTAAACAAACACCAGAACATCACGTCTGCAGGCCTTATTAATCATGACGACTCTGAGACAAGTTGATTTCTGAGGTTTATGATAGCCTCTAAGGAAGAAAAGTGCCCACAGAAAACAGGCTTTAGGCTGGGACTATGCTTCCCCCGGAATTCAGTTGGTACATTGATTAATAACACTGATTGAAATCTACCTGTACGATGCAGGGCTCTCAGAAGGCCCAGGGACACACAGATCAGAATTCCTAAAAAGCAATGTGGTTAAAAAGGTGGGGTGTGGGGGAGTGAGGGGTGCCTGGGTGGCTCAGTGGGTGAGGCATCTGCCTTCAGCTCAGGTCGCAATCCCAGACCCCTGGGATGGAGCCCCACATGGAGCCCCACATCGGACTCCCTGCTCAGCGGGGAGTCTGCTTGTCCCTCTGCCCCTCCCCCTGCTCATGCTCTCACTCTTTCTCTCTATCTCAAATAAATAAATAAAATCTTTGAAAAAAAGGGAGGGTGTTTTTGGTTTTGTTTTTTTAATTTTTTAAATTTTTATTTATTTATGATAGTCACAGAGAGAGAGAGAGAGACAGAGACATAGGCAGAGGGAGAAGCAGGCTCCATGCACTGGGAGCCTGACGTGGGATTCGATCCCGGGTCTCCAGGATCGCGCCCTGGGCCAAAGGCAGGCGCCAAACCGCTGTGCCACCCAGGGATCCCCAGGGAGGGTGTTTTTAAAAAATTATTTTTATTTATTTATTTATTCATGAGAGACACACAGAGAGAGAGAGAGAGAGAGAGAGAGAGAGGCAGAGACACAGGCAGAAGGAGAAGCAGGCTCCATGCAGGGAGCCCAACGCCGGACTCAGTCCCGGGTCTCCAGGATCACACCCCGGCCTGCAGGCGGTGCTAAACCGCTGCGCCACTGGGGCTGCCGGGGAGGGAGGTTTTAAAAAAGCAATATGTTACAAATGTATGAATAAGTTCATTTATTCAAGAAATATCTATTAAGTAAGCATCCCTGATGCGTGCTTACACTGTTCTAGGTACCAGGGATTCAGCAGTTAATAAGAAAGACAAAAATTCTTGACCTCGTGGAGCCTAAACACTGTGGAAAGAGGGCAAACAATAAATGTGATAAAGAAGTAATTCATTCATTTAAATAAATTTACAAATTCTTTAAGTAGGTAGAGCCAAGGAGTGAGGTGGATGCTGGGATGTTTAGGTAGTTCAAACCCTGGCTCTGCTCCTAGAGCTATGTGACCACGGTCAGTTTGCTAGCCATTCAAGGCCTTTGTTTCCTTATCCATAAAATAGGCACCATTATGGTACTTACCTCTTTGAGTTAGGTAAATGGGTTTGTGTGAAATTCCCAGCACATAGGAAGTCACCATTTCTATTGGCACAATCATCTGGGAAGGCTTTCTGGAGAAGCTCAGCTCTGCTCAGCAGGTCCTAATCCCCTAGGTCTGAAGGAGAGCAGCTGGCTTACATAAAGCAGAGACCACAGCTTGGAAAAAGGTCCCAACTGTCTTCCAAATAACTACTCTGCTGAAAGAAGTCAGGAGTTACTTTGATGCACTTGGCCAGTTTTGGCCACTGCTTCTTTTTTTCTTTTTAAGATTTTATTTATTTATTTGAGAGAGAGAGAGAGAACTAGGGGGAGGGACAGAGGGAGAGGCAGAAGTAGACCCCCGCTGAGCAAGGAGCCCAGTCTTGGGGGCTCTATCCCAGGACCCTGAGATCATGACTTGAGCCGAAGGCAGATGCTTAACTGACTGAGCCACCCAGGCGCCCCAGATCCTGCTTCTTAATAAATGATTTCTTGGTCTTCTTTACTTGCCCTTTGCTCTTCCTAACGATATTCAGAGGAAGTTCTTCATGAGTTCTTACCCATTTCATTTCTACAGCAACCAAAATGCCAGGACTTCTACTGTTTTCTATGTTTTCTAAAGGGGAATCAGAGTATCATAAAGCCAGTCTGTAATCTAAGTCTCTAACAGTGTGAAGGCAGCAATTTATTCCCTAGCCCTTCTATTCTCTGGGGGGGATAATAATCCAACATGTTGATACATATTTTCTTTAAAATCAGAATATCTGGATGCCAGAGCCAAGACTCATTGTTACAACAGCCCTATTAAGTAGATACCACCACCACCACCCATCCCATTATAAAGGTGAGTAAACTACCAGAAATGTCAAATGACTGCCCAAAGTAGGTCAGCTGGTTGGCAACGCACCAAAAACGTAAACTGTATCCACTTGCTTCAAATGCCATAATCTAACCACACACAGTATCGACTCGTTGTTCACTGAATGACATATTCCTGTACAAGCTGTGACATAAGCCAGAGAGACTGCGTCCTTTAAGCAAACACTCCAGAGTTCATGTTAATCCAAGTCAATGTGGTCCCTTGTAAGGTGGGACCTTGAGAGGCTCTGCATCAATCCCAATGATGTTGACACTCACTATTCTGTTTTTTGTTTTGGTTTGGTTTTGGTTTTTCTTTGCAATTTTATATTCTTTGCTTTCACTGTTGTGAATCTGCTCCAAGACAGTAAGCCTTTCATGTTTTGAGGGTAGATTCGATTTCTGGAAGAAGACCAAACTTGTTTGGAGCCAAATCTTGCCAATAAGGTAGAGAAGTAGTTTATATTAAATTAAAAAAAAAAAAAAACAACTATGTGCCTGGGGCTCAATAAATATTTGTTGACTAGCAATGACAACAAAATGAAAATTAAACACAAGTTGTTTGATTCTAAAGAAAAGAGACTAGTTTTATTCTTTGGCTCATAAACCTTCTTTGAAAGTCATTCTAGGAAAGAAATTCCAAAGTATTTTCAACAGCGGTAGAGTCACTGGGACAGGAGTTGCACATGAAGGAGGGGTCAGCTTGAAGGGCAACCTATGGTGATCGAAGCTCTAGATTTCGAATCAACATTTAAGGAGTCCCAAGTATGCACGAGCAAGTTCTAGACACTGTGTAACTAAACGAGAACACAATTTTTAGAGAACTTCCAATCCTTTGAGGGAGGGAAGCAGGAAAGATGCCTATAGAAAAGCAATAAATATCCATGATACAAAGCAGACCAGAAGACACTCCAGAAGGACTGGGGGTGGCATCCAAGGGAGGCAGGGGGACTTCCGGCTGGATGGTCAGGGAGAGGCTTTGCGGAGGAGGCAGCCCTGAGCCAGGCTTTCAAGCAATGCTTCCCATCTCTTCCTGACTGGGCACACCCAGATAATGGCTGGCTCGCCAGGACAAGTGGACGGTGCTCCCCATGGATGGGAGCGCTGGCCAGCAGGGCTTCAGGTGGCAGCAGCCCCATCCGGCTGTCCTCAGGGCTGAGGAGAATGAGTCCCTCCCAACACGTGGGTTGAGAAGACCCAGCTCAGAGAAGGAACCAGAACTTCAACAGGGGGGTTGGGAGAAAAGGCATTTGTTTGCAAACTCACAGGTACAGGACAGAGGGGAATTAAGTGTTGGGTGTGTTCTGACAGCAGGCTAATCTCCAGTTGGCAGGAGGGTAGGGACCCAAGGCCAGGGTTGGGGGGGGCGGGCGGGGGGACGGCAGTTAAGACCAGGGAAGCAGGTTGAGGCCTTGACCACCGTGTTAGTGATTCTGGAAGTGATTCCACAAACTGCTGGGGAGCTGAGTAGTACTTTTGGGGGCAGAGAGGGAATGGGGAGAAACCCTCATACTGCCTATGGTTCACTTAAAAACAGCCGTAAAGAATAAACTGTAAACAAATAAACAGATCTCCAAAGCTAGGATTCAGGCCTTTCTCCTGCTTTAGAGAAAAAAGCCCAGTTGATTCAGAAATAAGATGAAAATCTCCAAGCTCCAGTTGAAAAAAAAAAAAAATGCTGTGAGGCTACAAAGTAAACAGCCCATGTTTCCTCAGGAGCCCACGGTCCCCGGGCACAAAAAGCAGGCAGATCCTTCCGTTTTCTGCTGGTCCCCTTGGTAGCTTGAGTCACCGCGTCTGTGGTCCTCCCTGACGAACAGGAGACTAAACACACTCCACCGAGAACCCAGCAAGCCACCGGGCGGTGGCACCGGCCCGCACTCGGGCTGGGGGACAGTCCTCCGAAGGTGGCTGCCAGCGTTGCTATGGAAATTTAATTCCCCACTAGAAGCAAATCCCATTCCAAAGGCCAAGCATGGCCATGTTAGGTCAAGAACGGAACATGAACTGGGGGAAAAGATTGCTTTTCGAGAGACCCAGACAATTAATTTCGCAGAGGAACCGCCCTGCAAAGGGAACATTGCAGATACCTAATATAGGCCATCTTTATTCTGGTCGAGGGCGGCTTTTTCAGAGTGCCTACAAGGGGCCTGGTGCTGGGGAATGTTCTCGATGTCAGCGGAGGAGACGTGGACAGGGCGGCCGGAGGGAGGGAGGTGAGAGGTCAGGAGGAGCTTCTGCCGCAGAAGAGTTGTAAGACACGGCCCTGTGTTCCTGGAGACAGCAGTGAATCTGCGGCTCTAGGAATTCCAAAGAAAAGGAAAATTGGGTACATGTCCCAGGTGGTTCAGGTTAATGCCTTCCAAACACTTTGAGTCTAAAGTATCTGGGGGATTCCAAAAGCCCATCTCTGTAGGTGTAACCTCCACTCAAGGTCTCTCCCCATTCCAACAACGGCACTGTCTGTGCACACGGGAAAACACAAGTGTGAGTGCGTGTGAGCTGAGCCACGGGTAGGAAGCAGCTGGCCAAAGGCATGTGTGAAAACCCCACTCCTACCCGGGCCCTGTCTTTTTCCTCTCTCCTCTTGCCATCACCCTCCAGCCCACAGTTCAGAGTTTATGGAGGGAAGTGACAGTTCGGTGTGTCAACATTAACCGGGCTGCCCTTACGCGTGAGGCCCTGCATTAGATGCCACGGGGAGAATGAAGAGGTGAAGATTTTACCCCCTGCTTCAAAGAACTTGTCTGAAAGGAAGCTCTAACATGGCCATGTACCAAGGTAGCAGGTCAGTTTAGAGGCTTTCCTGGAAAAAGTGGAAGCACAGGAGAAGCTCTGCAAAGGGGCAGCTCTTTCCTCACTAGGCTGGCCAGAGACAGCAGAGAGAAAAATCTCTCTTTATTCTTCTTTTTAATTATGGTAAAAAAAAAAAAAAAGTAACACAATATTTACCATCTGAGGGGCACCTGGGTGGCCCATGGTTGAGCCTCCTCTGCCTTTGGCTCAAGTCATGAGTCTCGCATCGGGCTCCCCACATGGAGCCTGCTTCTCCCTCTGCCTGTCTCTGCCTCTCCCTCTGTGTCTCTCATGAATAAATAAATAAAATCCTTTAAAAAAATTACCATCTTAAACATTTTTAAGTGTACAATCCAGTAGTTAAGAACATTTATACTGTTGTGCAACACACCTCCAAAACTCCTCCTTCTGCAAAACAAACCTTATATCCATTAAGCCACAGCTCCCTATTACCCTCTTTCCCGACCCCAGCCCCTGGAAACCACGATTCTACTTTCTGTCTCTGGAAATCTGACTACTTTGGATACCTTACAAAAGTGGGATCACACAGTACATGTCTTTTGGTGACTGGCTTTTTTCACTTAGCACAATAGCCTCAAGGTTCACCCAAGTTACAGCATGCATCAGAATGTCCTTCCTTTTGAAGGCTGAATAATATTCTCTTGTATGTGATACTTCATTTTGCTTAGTGATTCATTGCTCAATTGACATTTGGGTTCCTTCCCTCATGGGTACTGGGCATAACGCTGCCAGGAACACGGGGATGCAAATATCTCTTTGAGATCTAGCTTTTAGTTCTTTTGGACGTAGACATGGAAGTGAGATTGCCGAATCGTATGGTAGTTCTATTTTACTTATCTATGTATCTATCATCTATCTATCCATCTATTTATTCTGGAACCATCATACTGTTTTCTGCAGTGGCTGTGCCATTTTACAATCCCACTAAAAGTGCCCGAGAATTTCAATGTCTCCAAATCCTCCTGAGCACGTGTCATTTTCTGCTTTCTTTAATAGTGACACTTCTAATGGATGGGTGTGAGGTGACATCTCATTGTGGTTTTGATTTGCATTTCTCCAATAATTAGTGATGTTGAACATCTTTTCATGTGTCTGTTGGCCATCTGTGTATCATCTATTCAAGTATTTTGCCCATTTTTCAATCAGGTTATTTAGGGCTTTTTGTTGTTGTTGCTGTTAAAGGAAGAGCATCTTGAGTGGGGTTGGAAGACAGAAGAACATCTGGGCTTGTAGAAAGGAGGCTGGTTTTTGTTGGATCGGGATCAGATGACCCAGGCAGAATGCTTTAAGGAAGGTGAATCCGGGCATGCTGTGCTGACCAGATGGGCAATGCGTATGGGCCGAGTCTCCAAACCAAGATCCTGAAGCCACTTGTCAGGCATCTGGAGAGTCCGAGGGCTACAGACACACACCTCCTCCCTGCCCCAGCCCTTAGCTACAGTAAAGCTCTGCAGTTAAATGGGACTGGCCTCTTTGTCACTATTGTTTCTCAAGCATGTCTCTTTGGAGAGAGGGCTCTCGACTCCACCGTCACTCCAAGTGCCTTACATTTCTAGTGCTATTTTGAGCTTCCAAGTGACGGGCACCTCAGCCCTCTCCCTTCCTCCCGCTGGCCTGCTGGGGCTGGAGCAAGAGCCCACACAGGAAGGAAGCTAATGCAGTGGAAGGGACCTTCAGTGAGGCCACATGGTCAGCGTGGCGCACTCCCTAGACGCCATGGGACACTGGACTGCACCCTACCCCACCTCTCCAGCTACCCCTCCAACCCCTGAGTTGTATAGTCCTTTGCCTTCACTGGAACCAGGAAAGAGCCCCATCTGGCAGCTGAGATCCCCTCTGAGAGCCCATTCTCCCACAGTTCCCAGACCAAACACCTGGCTACACTTTTTGCCTAGCGTTTGCTGCGTGGGGAAAGGCTCCCCACACGCTGTTATGAAGTATTTTGGAGACAAAAAAGTATTACTGCATGAGATTCCTATTAAAAGACAGAGATAAAGAGTCAGAAAGAAAGAAAAGGACAGCGAGGTGATACACCTCAAATATTAATAGTGGTTGCTTCTGGGTAGTAGAATATGGATGAATTTTTTTTTCTTTGTGCTTTTCTGTATTTTCCAAATTTTTGACCATGAATATGTATTACTTTTGTAATCAGAGAAAGGACAGCACATGGTAATTTTAAAAAGCCTTTGTTGGGCTTCATGCCCACTTGGGCTTGGTGCTCTTACAGATTCCACACAAAAAATTATAGAATCTTTGCCCCTTGGAGCTCCTCATCCTAACTATACCTGCTGGTCCTCCCAAAGGGCTAAAGACATTTCCTGGGGAAATGCCAAACAGCCCTCAAACCAGACCCAGTCAGGGCAGAGAAGCCATGCTGGGGTGGATGGCCCAGACACAGGATGAAACATTAGGGATCCAGAAACGGACGTGGGTGTTCCTTGGGGACAGGAGTCACCTTCATCTCTCCGGGATCAACCCAGAACACCTTCAGCCTGAAATGCACAGACCCTGGGGGCTTACTTGGACAGTTGGGGAGGAGCGATGATGGGGCTCTTTTAGGAACTAGAAGGAGACAACATCCATCCACAGGGAGCCAGGGGAGGCCTCATCAGGGTGTGTAGGGGTGCCCCCAGCAGGGCCTGGCTCCCCGCAGCTCAGCCCTCCCTCACTAGAGAAATCACCACATTTTCAAGGACCAACTGTCTCTCTATCTAGATGGGCTCGGTAAGGGAGCTGGGATGAGTTCAGCAAGATGGAGAGGAGACTGAAAGACAGTATCTTGATTCGAATCAGTAGTACCAAAACATGGCTAGTCTCTGGATTCTAATATCAGCCATTTTGCTTCCTCCCTCTGGTGGGGAGACATCATGGGTCCTAAAGTTAGCCTCATGAGAGAAAGGGGTCTGTAAGGCAGCCCCAGACAGGGATGCAGATAAAGTCCCCCCTCTGCATTGCCCCTTGGAAGATAAGGCCGAGCTGCTGCCTGTTGTTATGCATGAGAGGTGAAAGTTATAGCTAGGATCCCTTGCATTTACACAGCACTACTCCATTCCCAGAGCTTTAATGCAATACATCCTATTAGACAGGAGGGGAAATTGAGACTCAGAGGGAAAACCGCATGCACAAGGGATGGTGTGGTACAGCTGGGACTGCAGCCTAGAGCTCTGGATCCAGAATCAGACTTGTCTCCCCCAGTACCTGCTGAGGCATTTACACACGTCCACTTGCCCTTCTGAGCTCCCGGGGCCTCTACCAGGGAGAGGGGTCGCCTGTGTTCTGGGACCAGCTGTCTGAGGGTCCAGCTCCCCCTCAGGGTCGGCACTCCCTCCTCTGGGCTGATACCCAGAACTGCCCCATTACCTGCAAAGTTTCCAATCTTATTATGTCAAGCTTGAACAGTCATTCCTTGCAAGTCAAAAGACACCATTTCCCGGGGGGGGGGGGGATCTCTGATGGGGTGGAGGGGGAGTCCTGTGTGTCTCAAGCCAGATAAGCCAACTATACAACCAGTCACCACAAGCCTTCTGAGAGCCTCAGTTTACACAAGAGGTCTTTGTTAAAATTAGAATAGGGCGCCCCCTCCTGGCTGATGGATCACAGCACAAGGCCTCGGGTGTCCAAGTAAGCCCCCAGGGTCTGCGCGCTTCAGTTCTTTTCATCCCAGGGGAGCCACTGTGCAAGACATGCTATGGGCCTCATCCCCAACAATCTAAAGGGCTCACCCTTCTTCTCCCCCTACTTCCAGGCATGACACCCCCCACATACACACACATTCAATTTTCGCTCAAGCTCCCCACTTGGTGATCAGAAAGGCTCCCCATCCCACTCCCCACTCCTGCCCATGGTCTGGATTGGATTTCTAACTCTCTATGTAGAGCTGATGAGGTCTCATTCCCAGGAGGAACCAAGCATTTTCCTCATCCTCTGCCCACCCCCACCACCTCCCTACCCCCCTCAGAGAGCTCCTTTATGCTCTATTTTTAGTTTCTTGATTGCAAGTGAGAAGTCGGAATCAGAGTATGCCAGGAAACTGCCAGTGGTAACCAACCCGGAAAAATGGACAGCAACTGGGGAGGGAGGTGGGAGCTCAGAGTGGAGGTGGAGAGGTGGCACCGGAATCTCAAACTACCAGGGTTGGTAAGGAGGGCAGAGTGTGTGTCATCCACCCCTCCTCTTGACCAGCAAGCGCGGAAAGGTCCTGTCCCTAAAGCCACAGAGCCAGAAGGACCCCTAGAGGCCCACCTAGCCCAGCCCCCTCCTTTCCACAGATGGTAACTGAGTCCCACACACCAGGTGGAGGGCAGGGCAGGGTGGCCAGAAGTAGCCTGATTCCTGAGGCTTCCTTCTGGGTCGTGCCCTGGGCCAGGAGCCCCCACCGCTTGGTCTGGGACTCATCCTCAAAGCCGGTGCCATCTGCGGATGCAGCCCCGCAGGGCGCTCGGCCACCCTCTCCCCGACAGGTGCCCGCCTGGCCTCTCTGCCAGATGCACCACCGCCCCGCAGGGGACAGGCACGACAGAGCCTCGGGCCCGCGGTCCCCCGACGTGCCACCGCACTCCCTGAATGAATGAACTGGCAGCTCCAAATCGGCGGCGCAATTGGCAGTTATTGCTGGCAGTTTATCAGTATTAACTGATTAGGCCCGGGATGATGGATCCCCTGTCTGGCCCAGCCCGCCGCCCCGCGGACCGCGCTCCACCCTCCGCCGCCCCCCGGGGCAGCCTGGCGCCCAAAGCCCCCCTGCCTGGCACCTGCCTCCCCCCGCCCGCCCCAGCTCCTGGCTCCCCCGCTCCCCCGCTCCCCGAACTCTCCTCCCCCCTCCCCCCAAAGAGACATTTAAATAAATAAAACAAAATTCAAATGAGGACACTAAATCTCCCCGGCGTTTAATTGATGATCATTATGCTTGGGAACCTAAACTCTTTTAATTTCACTGCGGTGCAGGGAGATGAATTATAGAATTACAGTCGCCAATTATCAATCACGCCTTTGCTCTGAGTCTCTTGGCTGCCCAGCCGGGGAGCCCTCCCTCCCGCCGACCAGGGGTTGAAGAGGCTGGGTAATAGCCTTGGAAACAGGAGCTCCGCCTGGAGACCCGGTGAACACCGGGTTTTGGGGTGCCCCGTGTCTCTGCTATCACCCTATTTCTAGCACACCACCTTTTTTACTTAAAAAAAAAAAAAAAGAAAGGAAAGGAAAAGAAACAGTAGAGAAAAGAAAACCTTTTTTCATTTCGAGCTTGGCGTTTAATTCATTTTGTTCAGGGTAAGATGTGCTTGTAGCTTCCGTCCCCACACTGGGCAGGATTCCAGCGGCAACTTCTGCCCCCGCCCAGGCAGCTGCTGCCAGGCCCCCCGGGAGGGCGGTAGCGGGGCTCAGGGAAGATTGAAGGGGCCAGGAGACGGGCTTGGGGGTGCTGCCCCAGTGCCCGCTGCTGGAGCCCCGGGCTTCCACCACTGGGGACCCATCCCACTGCCCTCTCCTTCCCATCCTCTTTCACAGTGAAAATAATAATAATAATTTGAATAATAATTTCCACCAAAGCTGTGAATGATTTGCATTTGTATAGAGCTCTGCAATTTACAAAGTGCTTTCATGTGCATTATCTCATTTGATCCTCCCAATAATCCTGAGAGAGGTCGTTAGAGCAGGTAGTTCTGTTATTCAAACGTTTATTCATTCATTCAACTAACATTTATTGAGTTTCTACTTTGTGCCAGGCCCTGGGGATGTGAAGACAAGAAAAAAGGAGGCCTCCTATCTCAAGGAATTCACAGACTACTCGGGAGACCTACTAAGTGAACGGAAAAATTCTAAGGCCTAGGTGGATAGGTGTTCCCTTTGCACTAGGAAGAAGGGTGACACAGCTGGGGGCCAGGGCCGGGATGGGCTCCAACCTGCTGCACTGGGCTCCACGTATGCCCTCCCCCACAACACACGTGCGCGCGCGCGCGCACACACACACCCACACACACACACTCTCACTTGTTATTATATTGCCATCACTGTCTTCATTTGGTCCATTTTTCTAAGTACCCATATAAACCGATTTCTAGCTCTAGGACCCCAAAATTATCCACATTGGTAAACGATTGTGGGTCAGGAGAGAAAAGGGTGGGAGTCTCTAACACTGAATCTCTCGAGACCCAGTGGACTACCACCACATAGAAAAAGACGCGGGCCACCAGTGGAGCCAGATCCTGGTCCTCACTGGGCGCACCTGACGTCTAGGTTTCCTTCCTGTGAGGTGCTGTGTGGAAGCTTCTGGTCAACTTCTCAGGGTTGACTGATTGTAACCAACTGATTAGTTGGTGGTAATACTCTGTTTCATTCCAAAAAGGATTCGAGGTGGACCAGGACAAGGCATTCTCTCCCACGAGGATGAGGGGAGTGTGGTTGGCTGAGAGTCTTTGGTATATTCATTAGACACTCCCATCCCCAAGTCTGGTCTTCAGATGAAGGTCCAGGGCTCACCATCGGACTCTGACCTACGGCTTCTTAGTTATCCAGGCCCCCTGACACAAGGGCAAAGAGAGTGGAATCAGCCTTGTTCAGATGGAGTGGCTCAGCCCCCCAAAAGAGGCTGGGTCCTCAGATTCCCCATGCTGGTGATTTAGGTGGCAAGGGAGCACAGAGCAAGGGGACACTCTTAAAACAGCGTCTCTGCCTCTTTGCAGAGCTAAAAGTCTCCAAGAGGAGGTCCTACAGGGATCACAGCCTGGGTCAGAGCCCACTGGTCTGCTTGGCCAAAGCCAGGACAACTCTATCCTGTCACCAGCTGGCTTCCCTGGGCTCTGGGCCACTGGCCTCCAGCCACGGGCCAGGCACCCAGCCATGCCAGGGAGCCAAGCAGCGCTGGCATGGGGAACTCTGTAACATTCTCCTAGGCCTTGGAAGGCAGAGATGGAACCAGGACATTCTGTAGAAATTATGTCTCCATCCTTAAGCAGAGAGGGCATCCCAATCTTTCCCTGGTCCTGAGGACTTCTTCCTTCCAAACCATATTCCACCCCATCCCTCACGTGGCAAGGAAAGGGAAAGAGTGACTTTTCATTCTGTAGCCTCCTGCCCTGCCACCCCCATCACGCACCATTTTGCTCCCAAGCTTAACTATGTCCTTTTATACCTTTCCAAGCTCTGCCTCTTAAGCTCCATCCTCAGCGCTCCCTCTACTCTGCCTCGAAAACACCTCTTCAGCCTTCAAAACCTCCACTACCACCTCCTCTGGGAAGCTTTCATGACTACTCCCCATCACCACCAAACCAGAGTTCATCTCCCCTTCTCCAGGCCTCCTGGGTTTTGTACGGGCTTCAGTTGGCCTCCTTCTCACACACTGTAGGGCAATTCATCTGTCCATCATGCTGCTCCTCCTCTGCGCTCTGAGCACCCTCAAGGTAAGGGCTGCTTTTGTCATTATTGTGTCCTTGTGCCTTACCCACAGTAGGGCACCACCTAACATTGTAGAATCGAATTTAAGGGCTGTCCTAGGGTTCCCAACTCATCCTAGTTTGCCCAGGACTTCCCCTACTTTTAGCACCAAAGTCCCATGTCCTGGAGAACCCCATCATTGTTGGTGAATGGGCAGGTTGGTGGCCCTACTCTGTGTCTCTTCCCTGGGAGCCAAGAGTTGTAGTTGTCCAACAATGTGAAGCCTGTTTTCAAGGCTGGGTTTTCCAAGTCTGTGATGTCTGCAAGGAAGGGTCAAACACAGTTCAGCCATGTGGCCTCCGGGCATGGTTTCAATATACAGATCTAAGCGTTCAGAGAGTTCCAGAATGGATTCATATGATTTGGACTTTTTCAAACTGGACCACCTCAGAGATAATCTGGGATGGAGAAACCAAGGCCTGGTGAACTGGAAAGGCCTACCCGAGATGGCCTTGGGGGGTGCGGGGGGTTGAGAGACACCATGGGTTGACAGAAGTGACACAAGAAGAGAGTCTTAGACCTTCTAGTCCTGGGGACACGCATGCTGCCCTGCCCAGCCTACACCTTCGCCTCTGAGATGCAGAACATGCCAGTTCCCACCCACCTCCTACCAAGGCGGGGACATGCAGGCTAAGCGCCTACTGAGTCCTGGACTCTGGCACACAACTTTTGCATTCACCATTTTATTTAATTCTCCATTTTATTTAATGAGCCTCTGCCATGTTACAGATGAGAGAACTGAAGCTTGGAGAAGTCCAAGAATTTTTCCAAGCTGACCTAGCTGATAGCAGTGCTCAGTTTCAAACCAGCTTTTTCTGGCACCAGAGCCCAGACCCCTTCCGCTCCCTTCCCTTGGTTTCTGTGGTCCAGGCTCCTCCAAATCTTGCTTCCTTTGGATCTCAAGGCAGCAGATGCCAGGTGTGCCACTGCTGCTGGGTCAGGTGCTCAGCGCCAGGGAGAAGAGGGAGACCCTGAGGAAAGAGATGGGCACCCGGGCCTCAGCAGAGTGCGGAGGAGTGACCTCTGAAGTCCTGATCTCAGGGGAAGAACAAAGGAAGGTAGCTTTTTAACAATTAAAGCTGCCTTTGTTCAAAATGATGTGTGGAGAAAAAGCACTAGGGAGAGAAGCATACGAGAAAGAGGCAGAGGAGGAATGGAGCAGCCTTCGCCTGGCTGGAGGATCGGATGGCAGTAAGGAGGGGTACGTAAGTCAAGGTGTCCAGGAGGCGGGTCTCCTGCCTGGTGATTTCCCCCATCCCCCACCCCTTCCATGGCTACTGCTGCTGCTGCTCGCTCGTCTGCATGAATTAGCCCCAAGGATGCCCCCACCCACTCAGGAGGACCAAGGACCTGCCTTCATCTCCAGGACCTCTGGTCTTTCTACAGCCAACTCTGCAAGCCACGAGGGGTGATTATTTACTTCAGGCTGGGCCCATGGGATGGCCTCTCCGCAGCTCCAGTCCTAGTCCCAGCAGAGGGTGAGAGGCTTCCAGGGCCTGGACCTGCTGCCTGGACCCTTCCCGCAGCTGCCCGGCGGACCCACTGCTTGACTTCACCTGCTTCGGGCACTGCAGGGTGGTGGCAGCTGCACAGCGAGGACAGAGGCCTGCAGGGCTCCTCTCTCATTGTAGGCCAGCTTCAAAGGTGACAGATGAGCTCATTAACCCCAGGAACCACCAGCCCGGCCCCACAGCTGACCTGCCCATCCCCCGCTCCTCCCAACCTATCTTTCTGGCCCAGACCCCATATCTTCCTTGTAGCCTCAAATCGTTGAGTTTCTGAAATGTAAAGTGCAGTTTCTTTTCTAATTACAAAAATAACAGCTGACAAACACGTGCCAAAGGCCCCCTCTTTTTCTCCTGAGCTAACAGCCCCATTAGGACAGATCCTGTTATCTTCTGTGCCCTCTCCATATATTTTATGGAACAGCCTCAAAAGTGCTCTGCGGCTCGTTCTCCCTCCCCCTCTCTCTTTTTCAAGGCGATGGCTTTGTGAAAGCTGAGGGGAAAAATAAAGCCTTTTACTAAAATGTCACTCTGGGAAAAGGGGGGGAAATTTTCTAATAGGCCATCGAAGGCTTGCCTTTTTTTTTTTTTTTTAAGTGTGATAAATTTGGCCTGTCTTAAAAAGACAGCTCAGTGTTGCTTATCAACCGTGATTTGACCAGATAGCCGTTTCAAAAAAAAAAAAAAAGACACTGGTCTTTTTATAATAAATGAAAGCAATAAAACCAAGAGCTGGGCCAGAACTATAATTAAGAATCAGGAGCTGAAAACAGTGGGTGTGTTCGTGGAGGGCAGAGTCCAGTCTCTGGGCAGGAGTGGGTCAGACTTGCAGGGAGCAGCATCCCTCTGGAAGGGGAGGGTGACCCTTCTTGCTCCACTGGGTCAGGAGGGTCAGGACGGTGCCCCCCCCCACCCCGGTCTCCCCACCCTCCCCTTCTTTCTCTCTCTTATTTTGGGAGAGTTTCTTTCCTGGACAGATGGGCCTGAATATAGGGAGGAGGGGAGCGGGGAGGGGCTCATCACCCACCCCCAAAGCCAAATCAAATGTCTATTTGAAATTCAGCCAGAAATCCCCCTCCTTGCTCTGTGTGTGCACAATAAACATCCCAGACTCGGCTACTCCGAAAGAGCTGTCTGTTTAACACAATCTCCATCTCAAGCGGCTGTTTTGCATTTCCTTTTGGCTTTATTAAAACTGATTTTCTATTTGCACTATAAAAACTGATCTGATTAAATTTCCATTTTTCCCCAAAGAAAAGACTCTTCTCTCTCCCTCTCTCTCTTTCTCTCTCTCTCTGCTTTTTCTCTCCCCTGTCTCTACTTGCCTTCCTGTCTTTTCTCCCTCCCACTCTCCCTCTCTGCTCCTTTTTGCCTTTTCCCAAACAAGTCATTCTTGATTATTCTCCTTCATCCTTCTCTTATCCCCCCCCCCCCATCAGGGTTTCCATTGCAGTTGCCATGGGGATAGCCATGGATGGTGCTCCCTGGGAAGGGAGCAGGAGGGAGCTCCGCCTGGGGACTCTGGAGAGAAGAGACTGGGGAGGCCTCCTTGGGGTGGGGGGGGTCATTTGTGAAACTTGAGCCACCTCCCACTCAGGGAGGCCCACGCGGCTGGATGGTACCAGGGCTGCGCTCCAGCTCTGTGTGCCAGGATTCTAACAAAGCCAAGGTTGTGGGTTCGATCCGCCCACTGGTCACTTAGCTCCTTCACTGTGCTCAGGGCCCCAGTGTGAACTTATCACCCTGACTAAGCTGTCTGTGCCATGACTAAGGCCACTGGAGGATGGGACAGGGAGAGTACAGGAGAGAGCATGCAAACCCACCTGCCTTTTTACTTCTCTCTCCTGCTTGACAATAGAGAACCCAAGTCTTGTGCACCTCTGTATAATGGCAATGACAGTTATCACTCATTAAATTGCATACTATGGTATGCACTAGGTCCTAGTAGGTCACACACAATCTCTGTCATTCTTGCACCCCCCCCCCAAGGGAGATGTCACTGCAGAGAGCCCCTAGAATTGGCTCATGGAAAGATGCAGACCCGGACGTGCCACCTCAGGGCCTGTGTTTTCAGCACTCCACGACACTGCCTCGTAAAAAGGAAGGACTGTATGGAAGACAAACCCAAAGTGTCCAGGGGGTTGACAGACAAGACCTCAGGAAGCAGAATCTCTGACAAGAAGATGGGCAAACAAAGCAGTTGACTTCCACCCTTCTAAAGGCCGCCTCTTTCACAGTCTCCCTGGCGCACTGGGATTCCCCTGCTTTCATGCTCTTAAAACTCCAGCTGAACCCTGGACCTCCTTCTCCTCTCCATGGCACAGCTGAGGCAGGCTGGCATTAAATAAAGACTTTTCTTAATATTCAGGGGAAACAAAAATTAAATAATGACAGCAAATATAAATGACAAGTACCTCCTGATTTCCTACTGCACCTCAGCACCTGTGCATGTATTATCATTAGTCAAGTGTTGGATGGATAGATGGATGGATGGATGGATGGATGGATGGATGGATGGATGGATGAAGAGCTTGCTTGCTCATTAGACAAAATCAAAAGAGGCACAGGTTAAGTTTCCTACACAGCTGGGTCATCCATTCGGTGCTGGATTCCAGGCTAGCAGGCCACCACCAGGTGCACTGGGACAGATAGAATGGCAAATACCGACTAGCACACAAGGAAAGCCTTCACCTATCCAACAAGATCCCACTTCCCCACTGTCAGAGGGGCTTTCCTCATGAGAGCTACCCAGTGTAGTATCTTCTCCATACATTCCCTGAACCATGAAGATAAGAAGGGTTCATACACATTTGTAACAATTAATCTATGGTTATTTCCCTCTCTGGATTTGAGCCAAGAGATTCAGACACCCTCCAAGACCCCTCCAGGCTCAGCTCCCATCACCACAACTTGGCCCACTGTGGCCTCTGCATCTGGGGTTCTCTCTTTCAACCACAACTGGCAAACCAGCAGAGTTATGGACAGAAACCCTGCCCTGCCATGCAGGGCATCACCAGAAGAGGTGAGATATGCTCTAAATAACAAGGATACAGATAGTCTGTACAAGCTGCAGAGAAGAGCCACAGCTGTCAGAGAAAAGAGCTGGGCACACTCAGCAGAAAAGAGACTGTCCGTTGGGAGGCAGGGGGGGTGGTAAGGCTTCATGGAAGAAGAGGTCTGTGAATTCCTGATCTTGAAGAATGGTTATGATCTTGACATTTAGCAACACAGAGTAGGCTCTTCCAAGAGGAGGGACTGCCTGAGTGAGCTGCTGGAAAGCACGAGAGTTATGGGCCATCACGTTTGCCCAGGGCAGAGTATGCCATGAGGAGGAGGTTGTGGGGGGAAAAGCCAAAGGTGGACTGGGGCCAGAACATGGAGGGCTTGGCCACCACAGTGCAAGGGGAGCTCCCAAAAGCTCAGGGCCTTTCTCTTTCATCCCCACCTGTCCACATCTTCCTCACCCTTCAGCGAGGAGCAGAAGGCTCACTTCCCTCCAGGAAGCCTTTGCTGATCTCTCCAGGAGAGCCCTCTCTTCAGCTGAGGTCATCTGCCCTTCCAGCTCTACCACTCCCTTGATATTTAAGCCTGTACCAGCCTTGCAGAACTGCTGCGTCACCAGTGTGCCTTGCACATGAGCCGTTCCCTCTGAACTGGCCTCCCTGCCCCACCAGCCACTCAGCTTCTGCTTGCTAATGAATGTGTGCTCATCCTCAGGGGCCTGCTCAGCCCTTCCCTTCCCCGGGAGCCATCTCTGTCCCCGCAGCTGCTCATGCTTCCTGCCTCCATTGCCCCTCTCTGTGCTGATCCCTGTGGATGAATCTTTCTCCTCCACCAAAACACAGGCTCCTTGAGGGCAGGGACTACTTTTTTTCTCTGGTCATTCACTACAACCAGCATGGTATCTGGCACATTTGGGGTCTTTAAGAATTATCTGTTAATTGAATGGATCCCTGAATGGCTTGTGAATATCCTGCATATTATTTTGGTTTGCTACTAAACTCCCTGTGGGTACAGTGTTCCTCCAGTTTGCAAGTTCCCTAAAGGTGGGGACTGGACCTTTAAACCTACTAAATCCTGTTTAGTACAGTGCCATGCTTACACAAAGTGCTTCTCATGCTTTTGGCTGAAAAGAAGAAAGAAAAAGAAAGAAAGAGAGAAAGGAAGAAAGGAAGAAAGAGAAAGAAAGAAAGAAAGAAAGAAAGAAAGAAAGAAAGAAAGAAAGAAAAAAGGAAGAAAGAAAGAAAGAAGAAAGAAAAGAAAGAAAAAAAGAAAGAAAGAAAGAAAGAAAGAAGAAAGAAAGAAAGAAAGAAAGAAAGAAAGAAAGAAGAAAGAAAGAAAGAAAGAAAGAAGAAAGAAAGAAAGAAAGAAAGAAAGAAAGAAAGAAAGAAAGAAAAGAAAGAAAGAATCTGGATCATGTGCTCTGAACCAGAATCTGTGCTTGAAGTCTCTGGAAGCTTTCCAAGACAAACAAAGCATGGTTTCTGTGTTCACGAATAAGGCAGGCCAGTCAGAAGCCTGGAGCAAAGAGAAATCCCTAGAACCTAAGCCTCATGAGGGCAGGGAGCTGTGTCTGCTTTGTTCACTCCTTTACCCCGCCATGGCAGATAATAGCTACTCTATGCACACTTGCTGTAAGAATTATGACCATGCACAGAAAGGTGCCTTAAAATCTGGAAACACCATACAAAGGTTTATTTTGATTACTGCCTGTATATAAGAAACTAAAGTGAGAAGAATGCAGTAAAAAAAAAAAAAAAAAAAGAGGAAGAAGAAGGAAGATGAGGAGGACAAGGAGGCTGGGGGTCACAGGGGGAAGCAGTGGTTTATGAGAGAAGATGCGAAATGTGGTTTTAGACATTTTATGGTGACAGCAAGACATTTAAGGAGAGATGTCCTACAGGCTGCTGGATTTATGAGACTAGAGTTCTGGTAGGAGGTCAAGGCTGGAAATGAAAATCTGAGCATCTTGGAAAAAGAGAGGATAGCTGCAAAATGAGCTCATGCAGGAAGTAAATCTAGCAGCAGGAAAAGGCAGCATCAGGAGGAGCCTCGGGGGACAGCCCCAAGGATGGGGAGGAAATGATACCATGGAGACAGAGAAAGCATAACCAGGGAGATGCGAAGCAACCAGAGGCCAGTGATGGATAAAAGGACGAGAAGGATGAGTAATATCTGACTCGCCTTTGGAGATTTTAGCCTCTTTCCTGACAGTTTTCATCTCTGCCTTTTCTCAGGGGCAATACAATCATGTCCTGCTCCAAATTCTGGCTTGGTCCTGGCCGCCTGTGATGCAGGTTGCTCCTCCCATCATACACCCACTCACCTTCCCCTCTCTCCCTCTCTCCAATCAGACCATCAGTGGGACCACATGGTGTCATGGGCCCCTAGTGCATCATAGATTTAAAAAGAAGGATTCACGAAGCATCACATCCCTTGCTCTCACACCACAGATGAGGCCCAGAGAGGGAATGCAACCTGCTTGAAGTCACGCAGCTAGGAAGTAGACTAGTTGCCAGGTCTCCAGTGTCCCAAGCTAGTGCTCATGGATTTCTAGCACAGTGCTTGCTACAGAAGAAATGGAAACCCTGGGGGGGGGAGGAGGGGAAGATGAACATAACCTGCCCAAGATTCACAGCTGGGCCAGGCTGGGACCAGAATCCAAAGACTGAATTTCCTGTCCACACTCTTCCCATTCCATGGGCTGGTCAGCTGCCCACTGGCCTCCCAGATCCTCAGACCTCACTTGGTGCCCACAGTGCTCCCTACAGCAAGCAGACACGTCTTCACAAGTTGAGACTGCAGGGCAAAGATCGGGGGCTCAAGCCCTCACTGCTCCCTGCCTCCATACATCCCCTCTGCTCAGAAAAATTCCCCAAAGACGGGTTGCCTTTAAGGGCAAGGCACTTCTGCTCCCTGAGCAGCAACTGTTAACCTCCTTTCATCCACACCTAAAATCTGGGCCATTCCAAAGACACAATTACACAGCCTTTACCATCCCAGCACCCAGAGCTGCTGGCTGCTTAGAAACCCCTGGCCCTTCTTGTCCTGAAGCTGCCAATTTCCTCATCAGTATTTTATTTGTCTGTTTTGCTCATTTTTAAGCTGGTGGCAATTGCTATTTAAATTGTTTTGTAAAGTGTCTTTGCATTTACAATGCCGGCTGTCAGCAGCCCCACAATAGGAAATGAGATTTGGCATCAAAGGCAAAGACGCTACTAAAATACATTTTAATAAATATGTAAATCAATTAATCAATCACCCATCCAGGGAAGGAGCTTCAGGATTGCAGACAGGCTGGTTGAGAGAGTGGAGCTGGAGAGAATGTGGGGTCCAAGGTGACAGAGGATGTTCAGTGGTCAACGAACCCGAAGTTATGGGCACATCTGGTCCTGGGTCTCTGACCTGACCTCCCACCCATCCAACTCCACCTAAATGGGCCCCCACAGGGTCTTGCACAGTAGCCCTGCCCAAGAAAGGGAACAGGGTCCCATCAAGGCAAAAAATCAGCTCCAGTGCTAAGAAACCAGCCCCCTGGCTGAAACTCCCACCACCCCCAACATCTTCCCCCGTGGATGTGGTTTCCTAGAGAAGTCGAAGATTAAAAAGTTCGTGCAAGGTTTAAGTCTATAAGTTGGACTGGCCTGGAGGATTAGCATCAGGAAACATAAGGAAGAAATGACCAGCTGTTCTCTCTTTTCCTGAGATGGCACCAAAAATAGAGGAGCATAAGCGGTAACAGGCAGCTTGAGTAGCTGGAGAAGAGAGAGGGTTCCTGTCTGCTAGGAGAGGGTCCTGGCTAGGGGAAAGAAATAGGACTCAAGGGATAGTATTGAGGGGGCAGGGAAGAGGCCTGCCAGGGAAGAGCTTTTAAAACAGGAACCCAAATGTACGCTGTAGCTGATGAGCAAGGTGTAGGTGTCTGGTGGCAAGGGGCTGGCCACATAATCATAGGTCCTCAGCTTGTACTAAGGTGTGTTATTAGGGGTATCATTCTGGCAAATAACATCTGAGCCTCCCCTGGCACACATCTCCAAGCCTTGGATGCACAGACTCTATAGTGTCTCTTCAACCCATGGTGGATGGTTTGCTAAAGAGGGACCTCAGAGTTATGTTGAGGTGCATCCTCACACAGCTTCAGTGTGACCTTGGGCAAGTCACTTGTCCCTTCTGCGATCCTGTCTACTCAATCTAGATAATGCAAGAGTTGAGCAAAATGAACCCTAAACTCAAAAATTCTCCATCCCGATTTCCCCATCATTGTGGAGGTGAAACCAGTACCCTCCCATTACAACTGCTAGACCTTTGTGGCCATCAGTAAAGATTGGCCTAACCCTGCCACGGAACAGACTGAGGATTTGGAGTCTGAAGACCAAGGTGGGCCTGTCTGAAGGGCCAAAACATGCCCCTTCTCCCCACCAAGTAACCAAGATATGGGAAGAGTGGTGTATGTCCCCAGAGGAACCCAAAGAACCACGCTTAGCTCCTCTCCCACCCCTCCCTCTGCGCTCGCTCCCCACTCACCCCCACTGCCTCCCCTGGAAGAGGTAAGCCCTCTGATTGAAGACCTGTCTGGCTCCCAAATTACCTCGTTTTTTAAACTGATGCCACCTGGACCAGAGGGTAAATATTTCCATTAGGGCTGAGAGTGTGCACACATACCCACCCTAGGTGCCTGGGCATGTATGCAGATGGCACACACGTGGGTGGTGTTTCAGAGCACACACATAAATGCATGACTTCAAGCATACCTGCATGTAGTGCTGTGTTCCTATAAATGTGCAGACCTCTGCTGCTTAGTGTGTTCACATTCAGGCAGATCTATGTATTTGTTACAGACATGTTTGTTACATACATGTATGCATGTGCCTTTCAACAGGTTTGCATGTGTAAATGGGGCCTAAATCACTATGCTTTCAAACCCACCTGTGGCTAGGATAGGCTGCATGCTAGGCAGGAAATGGTGGGCATTTCTGTGGCCAGAGATCTTGCTCATCTGGTAGAGTCCTTTTCACAGTGTTTCCCAAAACTGCTGCCAGGCAGGCTGCCACCAACCTGTGCCTGCTTCTTCCCAACCCTACTGAAGCAGAGGCTTGAATGAGGCAGTTTTGAGTACAGAGCTGTGGATCATTTGGCCATGAGCCAGACTCAATCCCACTGACCTGTTACATGTGACCAAATACAAGAGTGGGGAGGGCAATTGTCCAAGGAATCCATCTAGCCTTTCTAGAGAGATCCAGGAATCGCTAAGAGCTGCCAGACCGTGTATCTCTGAGCCCTCAGGGCTACATCTGGCTCCACCCTGCCATCCACATACAACTGTTATTTTTTTTTTCACATACAACTGTTAAAATGAACTCTCTCAAAAGCAAACTTGACATCTTCTGTGTTACTCCTTTGGTGGCTTCCCACTCCCCAGATGGCTTTGCATGACCCAAATGCCCTGATGGGATATCTCCCTCTCCAAACTCTTCTCTTGTGCCTCTTGCCTCATCGTCTATACTCCAGCACCTCCCAAGACATGCCATAATGCTTCTAACCTCCATGACATGGCTCATGCTGACTTCTGCTGCCTGAGGAAGACCCCTCCAACCTCAACTGGTTCAAGGTCTACTCAGCCTTAAAAGCCAGCTTTCAGGAATTCCTCTCTCACCCATCTAGGCTCTTCTTCAGTACTTCCATAAACCCAGCATGACTATGCCATGACACTTTATTGTATTTCCTCATTATCTGCTTATGCTCTTTCTTCCCTGTTGGACTTTAAAGCTCCTGCAGCCAGGCACCACATCCTAGTCATCGTGGAGATGCAGACAGGGATGCCCACTGAATGACCTGATGGCTCTCTCTAGTTTGCCTTGCAATGAGCTGGCTGAGGTTGCAGGCTCTTCATGGTTTCCAGAAGCTATAATGCTGGGAATCTGGCATGTCCAGCTCTGGTATGCATTCCCTTAAGCAGCTGGCACCATGCTTATACTGTTTTGCAAAGTTGCTCTCAAGTTCTCCCTCTAAAACAGTGGAACAATAGCAGTGCATGGCGTTCCTCTTCTAGAGCACAACCCATGATGCATCCAGTATGCTCAGCCCAAGCATGTAGTAAGCATATTTTCTTACTCTGATGCTTTGACATCGGATTATTATTGCCTTGCTAACTCTGGGGAGACTGCCTCTCCCAGTGCTAGGTAATTCCTAGAAATAGCAAACACCTAGAACACACCTGTCATATGCACACCAACCAGTCCAGAGACCATAGCCCTCCTTTATGGAGCCCTCACAAGGCTCTTACACTCCAGGCCACTAGCACTCTCCCCTAATCTCCGCAAGGCCAGGTGTCAGACAACTAGGCACAGCCGCCATGCCCCAGAGCCCAGTGAAATTATTCAAACTAGCCAATGCCAAGCTGCTCACCCTACTTTGTCCATTTCTTCCCTCAAAAACCACCTCAGAGGCCAAACAGGTCATACCTAATGACTGCCTGACTATCCAGCTAACTGGTCACCCTACAGTCCTAAATATGCTGTCCCCCTGGTTCCCCATGGCTCCATCATCCCCATCCTGAAGGTGACACAATTTCTGGGGAGACTTCTGAAGTGCCAACTTTATTAAGATTGATTTGGCCTGCCCACCATTCTGACAGGTCCAAAAGCAAACACGGCAGGGCCATGGGGGAGATTTGGTCATAATTACCATCTTTAATTACTGCTAAAACATCAATTGCTCTTGTTCAATTAGCAGCGCGGTTTCAGGCATGGCAAACTTTGCAACACAAAATAAGCTGAAAATTGATTTCTGAACACTTAATGCAGATCTGAAATTGCTAACCTGATAAGGTTGTCATAGAAGAGCCAACGTGGCCAAGGAGGAACTTTGCAGGGCTGTAATTGCCTTGGTAGGAAGATTAATAACTTGTATACTTACATCTTGTTCATCAAGTAGGAGGCACTCGTTGGGGGAGCCAGAGCAGTGGGTGGGTGTGAGGCATGAAGGCAGAGGGAGGGTGTTAACAAGGACAACGGCAATTAGGCAGGAGAGAGCAGCAGCCTGCACCCAATGGTCCGTGAACGAGGACATGGCCCTCTGGGATGGCACGCGGGAGGGGCTGGCTGCCTGGGATGGCTGCCAGGGAGAGCCAACCTCTGCAAAGCAGGCAGGTACTGTGGCAGGCTGGTGGGGAGAGGGAGCTCAGGGTCCCAGCCACCCCTGCTTTCTTTCCAAACCCTGGAGAAGGACCCTCAAGGTCAAACACTCCTAAAAGCTCAGGTGGCTTACGAAAGAGCTTTCTTTGTTCAGGCCTCCGGGCAAGGAAAAGAGTCCAATATGATGGACAAGAGGAACCACAGCTGGGCTGGGGATGCAAAACCACTGCTCCCACTGCTCTCATCATCTCTTATTTGGATGACAGGGTCTTCTTGCCATGGGATTGAGTGCATTTCTTGGTGATATCACATGATGGTGAACAGGAGCTTTCTATGAGCTACCAAGTGCTCCACAGACTGTGCCATTGCTATTATTATTCCTCTGGGCCTGTGGATGATGTAAGAGCACAGGTTAAAAATCTGAACAGTTTTGGGAAAGCTCCACCCCCACCCCGAACCCTGTCATTGAAGCTGAGGGAAATGAAAATATCCCCTTCTTTGCTTATGAAACTAACAACTGTGAAACCTTCATATGTGCCATGATCTGGACAAAGCACTAGATAGATTGATGGGTCAATAGTTGGGTAGATAAATGGATGGATGATTTTTTTTTTTTTTGGATGGATGAATTGATAGATGTAGGTAAAGAGAGCAGGTTGGTAGGTTGGTAACTGTTAAAGAGACATTATTGCATTTAATCTCTCAATACCTCTAGTGGGTAGGTGTTACAATCCCTATTTGATGGATGAGAAAAATAGGATTTAGTAGGATTAAGTGACTTGCCCCAGAGTCACATACCTACTAAGTGGTGAGCTGAGATTCACACCCATATCTCTGTGAAGCAAAAAACAGTACTCTCAAATCTCTACCCTCTGCCCTGAAGTGTCCTTTAAACTTGTTCAGTGCTTTCACTAAACTGTACTGGGCCCCATGACAGATGTGACTAGGAACCAAAAATGTCCTTGCCCACATCACTCTACCTGACATGGAGATCAACATTCATCTGAGCAGCTGTGCTGTGCATGCAGCCAACAAACACCCTTGTTCCATATCCTGAGCAGCAACTGGTCACTCTCAGGAGACACACCTGCTAACGCCAGGCTTGGCTGGAGCCAGATTATAACCAGACCCTTCTCCTTCATTTTCTTAGAGCATGGGCCCATGATGTCTGTAGATGCAAAATTCAACTCAATTCAACAAATGTTTATTGATACCTCTTGCTCAGTCAGTCTAAGCCCAGAGATAAAGAGTAAGACTTTCCAAACACGCACACTCTGGAAGAGGAATAGGAAAAGGGATTATCATATGGGTGTGAGCCATGCAGAACAGATGAATGAGGTGCCAAGTGCCCAAGAGAGGGAGCAGCTGGAAAAGGCTGCCTGGGGGAGGTAATATCTGAGCTGGCTGTGCAGCTGGCCAGGAGTTAGCTGGGCAGACAGAAGAGCCAAAGGGCCAAACAGAAATACAGTGGTGTGAAGGGGCCTGTTCTGTTGGAGGAACTAGAATCCATTTGATGTCTCTGGCCTTGATGTCTGAGGTTGGTTTGGAGTATGAGGGAGAGATGAGGCTGGAGAGGAGGGATCAGATGATGAAAGGACTACAGGCCTTACTAGACTTTATCTTGTAGGTGCCAGGAGTCAGCACTGCATTCCAGAAAGCTCCTTCTGGCTGGAGGGGAAAGAGGGTGTATGAGCTTGCCAGGGCTTTCACAATAAAGAAGCACAGCCTGGGTGGCTTAACAAAGATTTATTTCCTGGAGGCTAGAAGGCCAAGATCAAGGTGTGGGCAGAGTTAGTTTCTTCTGTGTGCTCACATGGTCTTCCCTCTGTGCTGTGTCCTAATCTCCTCTTCTTTTAAGGACACCTGTCATATCGGACTAGATCCACCTGTATGACCTGATTTTAACTTTATTGTCTCTTTAAAGACCCTATCTCCAAATAAGGTCCCATTCTGAAGCACAGGAGGTTAAAACCTCAAAGTATGAATTTGGTCCATAACAGAGAGATAAGAGGTGACCAGACCAGAGAAAATAAACCAATGGGAGGCTGTTGCTGCAATCAGGATAAGGAGGGGTAAGGCCTGAATCATCCCCCAAAGCAAGGCGGTGGTATGGAGAGAAAATAAACAGGCTGTGTGGGTAGCAGGAAGGAAGGATGCCCTTACAGTTGCAGGTACTCATAGGGTCAGAGACGGGACCACCTGCTCCAAAGGAGTCTCTCTAAAGTGTTAGTTTTCAGGGCACCTGGGTGGCACAGCCAGTTAAATGTCCCACTCTAAGTTTCGGCTCAGGTCATGATCTGGGTCATGAGATCAAGCCCCACATCAGGCTCCGTGCTCAGCACAGTCTGCTTTAAGATTCTCTCTCTCTCTCCTTTTCCCCCTGTACCACCATCTCAAAAAAAGTTTAAAAATAGAATAAAATATTAATTTTCAGGACTCCTTGGGACAATATGGTGTGCAAATTCACAAAGTGAACACACATACACAGTGCAAACCGTTGATACTGAGTAAATATTACATACTGGTTAAAGAGGTAGTCTAGCATAGTAGATAGCACTCCAGACCAAAAGTCAGAAGACCTGGGTTCGGGGACCCATTCTCTTTAGGAAAGTCACTTCTTTTGGGGCCTCAGTTTTCTCCATTGTAAAAGGAGAGGGTTGAACTAGGTTGTCTATAAGTTAACCTTCCATTTCTGACTCCCTATATGCTTATTATTGCATAAGCAGCAGAGTGGAAACAAGAGCAGTGGGAGTAAAGAGAGGCCAGAAGGAGACTGAGGTGAAGGGGGAGAGAAGGAGAAAGTCCCCCATTCATCACACTGACCACACTCCAGGGACAGTCTTAATGGGCTCAGATCCAATGGCTAAGCCAGATTAGTGCCACCCTAGCCTGGCACAAGTGTTTCCACCAGTCACTTAAGAGAAAATATTAATTATAAGTAAACACTGGTACAACAAACCAACTTGCCTTATTACCTGAACTCCTCCAATGCTGATGACCCTCAAAGTACTCTCTAAGTCTCCTGCCTGACCCCAGTTTCTACATCTCCCTCCTGCTCCATGTCTCCCTTCTACTTCCTGGCTTCAGTCAATTGTACCATCATTGACTATCCTCTATCTTGTCCACATTACCAATTATCACCTGAGTTCTATAGCTCTATTTCAGCAGAGGATCTTGCCTCCATCCCTCTTCTTTCTTCCCTTCCAATACTATGCCAGTCTTGGAATTTCCCAGCTTCATGATGACTGCAGTTTGTTCTTTGCAGTTCCCAGGACTCGTACCCTCATGTTGAGGGCCAATATCTTCCTAACTGGGTTCTTCTTCCAGCCTCACTTCCTTTCTAGCATATTCTCACTCCCAAGTCCCAGCTCGTCTAGGCCCTGCCCAGGTGCTGACTCCTCAGAATGTCACCCTGGTGGCAGCGAGACTGGCTACTCTCAGGGGGCATTCCTGGGACAAGGTGGGAAGGAGTGGGGGGAGAAGGGTAAGGGCTAAGTACAAGTGCCACCTTCCCTGCATATTCAGTCTCATCTTGTACTATTCCTCACAGGTTCCAATCCATCCAGGCTTGGTGTGAGGGCTTCACCTCATACTCTACAAACTCAGTCCTAACCCCAAGTCATTGCCTGAGTTCTACTTGTCCATACAAATACTCATGCCCATAGCCCCCTGCTAAGGAGATAGTCCAAGACTGTATATACTCTGCTATGTAATTGAAAAGTCTCAACCACAGCTACTCAACCAGTGAAAGGAACCAATTCAAGTGTTTATACTAAGAGGGAAAAAAAAAACTGTAGGAAAGTGCTTGTAGCCTAGAACATGACCATGCTCTCCCTCCTCCACTCCAGAACTTTACGCAAATAGCTGGTCCAGGAAAATTTCATTTCATTAAAAGATAAATTAATAATCAAAAAGAAACTACCATAGAATTTACATAATAAATATATTATATATAGGGATATCATATATCCCTATATATATAATAAATATATATTTATAGGGATATTATATATCCCTATATATAAATATATATATTTATAAGGGTATATATCCCTATATATATAAATATATATTATATATATATTTATAGGGATGTTATATATTTATAGGGATATTATAACAAAAAAGGACCAAAGAGAGAAAAAATAAATAGTAGACAAAAAACCTTCACCAGAAAAATGAAAAACATATTACCATGGAAATTTTTAAACTCGGGAAGTAACTGCTTCTACAAACCAAGAGCACAAAGAAGAGATACAAATGTTTATGTAAATAATATGGCAAGGCAAGCAACGGATATAAGTCATAAGATGGTAGAGCTCAGAAAATAAGTTGAAAAAAAATGTAGAGCCAATCACAGACCTTGCTGAAAGCATTGGAAGTGATGTGGAGGACACAATCGAAGGAAAGGAGAAAAATCAACATAAATTAATAAAAAGTTAAAAAACCAAGATCAGGGCTAAAAAACCAAGATCAGGGCTCAGCAGTTTAGCGCCGCCTTCAGCCCAGGGTGGGATCCTGGAGACCCGGGATCGAATCCCACATCAGGCTCCCTGCATGGAGCCTTCTCCTTCTGCCTGTGTCTGTGCCTCTCTCTCTCTGTCTCTCTCTGTCTCTCTCTCTGTCTCTTATGAATAAATAAATAAAATCTTTAAAAAAAAACAAGATCATAGAGGAATGGTAGGTCTGAAAGGTAGATAAACATATATATAATTCATATCCCTATTAAGAGAACAAATATTTCAAGATATTTTATAAGAATTTTCAAAAAATATAGGAGCAAATCTACCAATTAAAAAGGAAAATAGCAAAGAATGGTCAAATCTAGTAAATACTCTGGACTTCAAAGATAAATACTCCTTTGGAACATTCAGCCCAAAAGATCAAGTCACTTTTAAGGGGGAGGGAAAACAATCAGTGTAACCTCAGACAGCTCTGCAACACTCTATTCTAACAAAGAAATAATAGTGTAACTGAAGTTGTCACATCCAGGCAAGCTATCAATCAAGTGTAAATGTAACATTTATGAACATGAAGGAACATGAGAACATCAATCTCATGAGCTTGAGATATCTACAAGAGGATAATCTCAAGGCAGTCAAAGGATGAATGGAAAAAAATACAGCAATAGAACTAAAGTGAGTGACACAAGATTCACATAACTGAGACTAAGACCAACACTAAGCAACATGGTAATTACAGTTCTAGAACTGAAGGTAAAGGTTTGAAACCTTGACAGCATAAAAAGCTTATAACCAATAAAACTTGGCTAATAGAAGGTAAGTGAAGGTAGAAAACAATGTAAATATGCTGATAGCATTTTGTTTATAACTAGCTGTCAAAGATATCATTTAAAACTAATAAAGTAAGTGATAGATAAGTATGAATATTTAAAGGCATAAAAGGAAAATATTCAGAAAAATAGTAACAATATGATAAACTAAAGTGGTGGGGGGAGGTAACATTTAGTGGAAACGCACTAGCATTCGGTCATTCATAGAGAAAGCAGTCTGTAGATACCAAGGAACACACATATATACACAAGGTAACCACTTAGGGGAAAATAAAAGCCTTTCAAATTATTAGAAGAAATATACACGTAAAAAAAACAAGCAAAGAAAACACATACACGGAGTAAAGGATTGAAAAATAAATGCAGCAGCAATAAAACCAGAAAGTATAACATAAAACATGATTTAAAAGGGGGAAAAAACTAAGAGCAAACATGTCTGTCATATTAATTTATGTGAATGGGATCATTTTACCTACTAAAATATTTTGCTTTCAGACTGGATCACAAAATAAGGTCCAGATTTCTTATGCCTCTTAAAACATGGTTACCTAGAGAGGTTGGAAACAAAGGAATGGGCAAAGAGAGAACTTGCAAGCACAAATGAAGAGGAAGGAAGGAGCACAATTTTAGGGGCTGATACGATTTAAGTTGGGGACAGCAAGTAGGACATGGAGGGACATTAAACTAGAAGGAAAGAAATGTTACAGTGATAAAGATCACCACCATCCCTAATGATGATCCAACAGTTATGAATATGTATATTTCAAACGTCATCACATCAACATTCTTTATTTTTTTTTCAACATTCTTTAAATAAAACTACAGAGTATACAAGAACTAGAAGTATTTTAGTAGTCAGAGATGACACCTGGCCATCCAGCCCATGACAGGGGAAGTAAACCCAAAATAAGGATACAGAGGAGCAAATAACAAATTAAGAAAGCTACCCTGATACCCTGAAAATAATACCTTAAAACTCTGAAAACAGAAAATTTTAAAATTGAATACCTTAGTCCACAAACATAACCTCCGAAATAGAAACCACCCATACCGTTTGCTGGGATTATAATCAAGTAAAACCAGAATTTTTAAATAAAATTCTTACCATTCCAAAATTTTATTCCTTCTGTTAAAGAGCACTTGGGACAAAGAGGATGTCAAAGCTGAAATTGGAAAATACCTTTAAATAATCCTAATGAAAGTGTTATGTTGGAACTGTGCTAGAAGCATGTTCACAGGCAAAAATGAAGGTAAGTTAATTAAGCATGCAACTCAAGAAGTTAGAAAACAGACAACAAACTCGAGCTACAGAAAGCAGAAGACATTAGTTATGTGAAAGCAGAATACAATGAATGAAATTAAAGAACTGTAGAATTAATATATATATCTCCAAGAGGCAATTCTATTAAAAAAAAGAAAAAAGCTCATAAAAGAGATAAACCATTAGCTAACATTATCAAGCCAAAGGGAGAAAACAGAAATATCCAAAATAAATAATTATAATGGGAAAATTACCATAGAAACTGATAAAATTTAAAACATAACATGACACTATTTTGCTCATCATTATGCAAAATAATTTGAGGATGTGGGAAAAAGGATAAGTGCACAGGAAAATATAAATTGTTAAAACTAACCATAGTAAAGTGAGATACTCTAACAGATTAATTGCTATGCGAAACTATAGACAATTGTCAAAGCTGCCCCCCACCCAAAGAACACCAAATCCAGGGACTGTCACAGAAGAATTCTAACCATGCTTAAAAAAGAAATGGATCATTCTGATGCTCTGTAAACTCCTTTGGCACATACAACAAGTGCATACAATTTCTTTTGAAAATAGTAAAACACTGACATCAAAATCTGACAAAAAGCACAAAAAAAAACTATAGCCCACTGTCACTTATGAATATCATAACAACAAAAAATTGTATAAAATATCAGAAAACAGAAAATATATATACAAACAACCACCAGTTAGAAAACATAGGAGGAGGAAAAATTCATCTATAACAGCAAAAGAAGATCACATACACAAACTAAACCAGGAAATGTAGATCGAGTAGGGAAAAAAAAAAGAAAGACAGAAAGAAAACAGAAAACACCATAAGGCTCCAATAGAAGACTTGCAGATGAAGATTTAAATTGAAAATATGAAAAATCCCTTATGTTAATAAACAGAATCATTATGATCCTGCCCCCCCCTAAATATCAACAGAGTTGGGGATTTTTAAATTTTGTTTCTAGATTTTTGTTTGCTTGGGCTTTGAGGGGGGGGTAGAACTGAAAAGATGATTCTGAAATAATGACTTCTAGAAATAAATAAGCAAGAAATAAATAAGTAAAATATTTTTTGAAGAACAAAGGGTGGTAGAAGCAGGACTAGCCTTACCAGATATTAAAACAAATTATAAAGCAACGAGGCCATAATAATTAAAACACCATAGTATGTGGCATGAACAGATGGACAAATTAATGGAACAGAAGAAAGTCAAAGACATCCTTTCAAGACGGAGGAAGATAGATTTAAAAAAAAAAATGGCATTTATCCAACTGGGTAGCCATTGGAGAGAAAATAAAGAAAAAAAGTTGGATTCCTTTTTTTCTTTATTTTTTTTTTTTAATTTTTAAGCAATCTCTACACCCAGTGTGGGACTCAGACTCACAACCCTGAGATCAAGAGTTGCATGCTCCACCATCTGAGCCTGCTAGGCACCCCTAAAGTTGGATTCCTGTCTCACATCTTACACCAAAATCAACCCAAGAAGAATCACATCTTTACATTTTTACAAAATAAAACCATAAAATTCTAGAAAAAATGAGAGAATCTCAAATATAATCTTAGAGTAGGGTACATCTTTTTAAATACGACCCAAGATCTAGAGCCCATTTCACAAAGTTGATTGATTTGACCATGAAGAAATCAAATTCACGGAGTTAGGGGCTGGTGAGGTGGGAAACAGCAAAATAAAGCCAAGAAACACATGATAAACTGGAAAAAAAATTGCAAAAACCAAACTACCAAGAGTTAATTTGTTGAAAGGAGAAAGAACATCTTACAAGTCAATGAGAAATTGGGCAAATGGTACAAGCAGATGTTCATCTAAAAGGGGATGGCTCCCAAACACAAGAAAAGATGTTTGCCCTCACCTGTAACAAGAGAAATGTTAATATTGTGATGCCATTTTAACCTAATAGATGGTCAAAGGTTAAAAAGTTCAAAATCCCTTTGCAGGAAAGGGTGTAAAGATACAGTTGGCTTTCTGTGTTTTTGGTTTTTGCTGGTAGAAGTATAATTTGATATACCCTAGAATGAGGTTGTTCCTAGGTGGGTCTTTGACCCTAAGCAAGTTTCATACCTTGAGTCTCAATACCAGTCTCTTAGAATTACTTTCAGAATGCAAAGGAATAGCATGTGCAAACTAGTGCAGTGCTCAGTACAATAGTACTCATATCCCACATGGCTTGGTCAGGTACCACCCACTGGATGTAAAGGGGGAGCTCTGGGGACAGCTGCCCTTGTAGATTCAAAGTGAATATTCTATCCACAGCTAAGCTTGTTGTTTAGAGGCTCTGCTCTTTGGAGAAGGGGTCCTCCTCCCAGAGCTAGAGGAGGGAACTGGTATATTCCAGAAGCTTACCCATGCCTGAGAAGGGCAGAGGCCCAGCCCCACAACCCTGGGAGCCCAAGATTTGCCTCCAGAACAAGCCTCAGCCCAATCTGGCCAACAGGTGGGGTAAAGAACAGCTAAGAGACTTGGGCCTGAGAGCCACAAGCAATGAGGATGCTCACAAAATTCATCCCTCAGACTGCATTTTGGGGTTGCGGATGCCCCCTAACTGGCCCAGATTCCCAACTGCTCGGTTCTAGCCCCACCACCAGCCCATGTACCAGGGTTGACCAAATACCAATTATTTGGCTTCCTCCCAAGTTGGGGAATGCAGGGAAGCTTCATTGGATGCCATGACAACCAGCTGCTGGAGGCCAGCCTCCCCATGGACCTCCTGACCCTCCAGCATATGCTCAGTTCTTCTTGGGGGTAGGAAAGCTAGTGTCTACTTGAATTAAGAGTCTGTTGGTACTAGAAAAAAAAGAGGTGAGTACCTGGAATCCCTTCCAGGCTTGGCTGGAAACAGTATCTCTGTGAGCAGGTTACTTCCCTTCTCTGGGCCCCAGTTACCTCCCCATAAAAATGAAGAAGTAGGACCAGCAACCTCTGTGGCACCTTCCAGCTCTGACATCGTGTAGCTCTAGAATCTCCCCCCAAGAGCCAGCTTGGAGACCAACAAGACTGCTTTTTCTGGTAAGTTCCTTAGGGAAAGAGAAGGATGGGGATGGGGGCCCTGCATTCTGACCCTGCAGGCCTGGTTATGGGGATGGATCTCTTTCTCCACAAGCATCTCCATCTGGGGGGAGGGCTCCATCCATTCTCAATAGGATGTTACATGGAAATTCTGGCACCATGACACAACAAATGCTAGTCTACCAGTAAAAATAACAAAGTAGATGTTCAAAAACCAGTTAGAAGTCACTACAATCCACAGAGAGGCTACAAAAGGTAAAGAAAGTGAGAATGGAGAGATGAGTCTGAAAAGTAGTTTTATTTGGCCAGAACTGCTGTAAGTGTTCCCCACCCTTCCCCGGGCAGGAGCAATGAAGAGAGATGCACTAAATCAGGGGGACTTCCAAAGATTGCTTCAAGAGCTTGATAAGGGTCCCTTGCACCTTGAGGAGCCCAAGGACCTGGTATCTAGCTTTTACCAGGATATTTAAAGAGCAAGAGCAAGAGCATGACTTGGTTTCAAGGCAGAGGAAGAACTGCTTCTGGAGTGGGAAGCCCTGCAGCCCCAGGATTTCTCAGGGACAGAAGATATTTCTGCATTTCCTTAAACTGGAAATGGGAGAGAGAGAGAGCCACTTTGTATCTTCCCCAAGAGGGGCACCTGGGAGGGCAATGGGAATCCAACAAGGAGAGAACAACCCCTGGATGCAGAGGGAGAGCTCTGGGGAGGGGTGGCAGCTGGAGGATGGCCCATTAAGAGAGCTGCCATCACACAGGTGCCTTTGAGAAGTCCACAAGACAATACATTGGCTTCGAACATCTGCTAGGTCCAGAGGGCACAGAGCCATGGTGTCTGTAGGGTTTATTAGTTAAGTGGAACTGCCATGAGTGAGATGAAATTGGGACTTACCACAGGAATTAGACTTGACCCAGGTGTGTTCGCTGGTGAAGGAGTCTGTGGAAGGCTGTTGACTCTGATGTGGGGCCCAATGTCACAATAGGTCACGAAGCAAAGCAGAGCAAGGGCAGACTGGAGCCTGCCACCTGCCTCTTGGTGCCTCCGACCTTGACAAGTGGCAGAAGGAGGGGGAGTCCCTGACTACAGATTGGCATGTGCGCCTGGCCCAGGACTCAGAGCGGCTGAAGGGGGAGATCCAGTGGTTGCTCTAGCCTGGCCCCACTGAGGTGAGCCAGAAGACAGTTGGCAGTATGTATGAGACTAAAGAAGCACCTGGGTGCCTGCACTGTACCTTTGTAGCCTAGCAGCTGCAGCTTGTCTTCTACCCTCCAAACCTTGCCCAGATATCTCCTGTGGTCGATCCTAATCCAGACTCATTCAGAGAAGGGAATTCTGGGATACTAATCTAGCCCAGCTATGTTGACATAGCACAAAACTACCACAGCCACCTTCAGACAGCATCATTCAGGTGAGAACTTTCTCCCTTCCTCCGCCTCCCTTCCTGCACTCCCAAACCCAAGGAGTCAGTAAGGGCAGCTTGCAACTGCAAAGCAAATGATAAGGAAAAGAAGCTGAACGCATCTTCTGCTTCAGGGCAGGTGGCTGGGCCCACCCACCTCAATATTTAACTAGAAATCAGGTGCTGTCACAGCACCAGCCAAAAATGTAAAGTATATAGAGACTAAGCTACCTAAAAATCCAAAGGGCCTTTACAAAGACAAATTATAAACTATTAAAGGATGACACAGGAGACCTAAATAGAGACAATTATCCCCAAATTAATTCATAAACTCAATACAATTCTGAACCCAATTCTGGAAGGCTTACTAAAAATTAATTTTTAGTTCATTATGAATAAATATGAATATCACTTATCTGCTTACTTCGTTTCCTCCTTAGAGAATTGTCTGTTTCTATGATTACCTACTTTCTTAGGGATGCTCCTGGGTTTTCTTGATTGGATGGACACTTTACGAAAATGACAAATATTTGCCTGTCATACAAAATACCTCTGAGTTTGTTGATTGCCCTTAAATTCAGCTTACACTGTTGGGACATCAGGAGTTTTACATCTGAGTTAAGTATGTCAGTGTGTCTGTGATTTCTTCCATTAGTTTTAAGGTTAGAAACAGACATTGGATATTCATTCTAGCTTTCTGTTATTTCACTCTTACAGTTAACTTCTTATTTTTTAAGTTGAAATATAATTGACATATAGTATGTCAGTTTCAGATGTACAACATAATGATTCAATATATGTATATACTACAAAAGGATCATTAGTTAACATCCTTCAGTACACCATTTATAAATTTTTTTTCTTGTGATGAGAACTTTTAAGATCTACTGTTCTAGCAACTGTCAAATGTGCAATACAGTAGTTATTAACTATACTTTCCATGTTGTACATTACATTCCCTATGACTTACTTATTTTATAACCAAGAGTTTATACCTTTTGACCTCCTTTACCCGTTTTTCCCTCGCTCCCAACAATTAACCTCTTTATCCATACAAAATATATTTTTGATGATATAAAATATGTATCTGAAGGTATGCCTGTCTTCTTCTCCCCACCTCTACCCACTGCCTAATTTTCCCAGCATCTTTTGCTTGTAACAAAGTGGTTAATTTTGTAGTATCTTGACTTCTGGTATCAGAATTCCTCTTCCAGGACAACAGTTACAGTCGCGAAGGTCCTCTTGATAAATGTGGGGTAAAACACGAGGCCTCTGAAAGCCTGAGTGACAGAGGCACAGAAACTTTGGATAAGGGGGAAAGCCACTATGCATGAGATTCAGAAGGAATTCGGGGTTATTCACATACAAGGGAAGCAAGAAGAAAGGAAAAATAAGAAGGGAGGATGATGAAAACATGAGCCAGAAACGTAGCAAGAGGATGGAATGAGCCAGGGTCAGTGGAGCACGTGGAAGATGAGGTAGTGAATATTTGTATTTTAGAAGCTAATGCTTGTTGGGGAAACTGAATCTCCTTGCATTTCAGCAATAGAAACCCTCCTTCTTTTGTCACCTTCCTGCTCAAAACTCCTTGTACGAGTGAATTTTTCCAGCTGGAATTCCCTAAAAGATTGACACATTCTAAAATGGGAGAACAAAGAGCTATGTAGTTCTTTTTTTTTTTTTTAAAGGAAGAATGAGGAGGAGGGCCATGCCCTATCAGCTGCTGGAAATTGTCCACCCATGGTAATTGTTTTAGTCAGAAAGGGCAAGATTTTGCTGCAGAAAAAATAACCTTCCTGTGCAATCATTTAAAACAGCCAAGGTCTGTTCCTCACTCACATTACATGTCCATCGAAGGTTGCCTGGAGGATCTGCTCTGTGTCAGCCAGGCTGACAGTGCCTACCTGACTGGAGCATCGCAGGTTGTCATGGTAGGGGGAAGGGAACGTGGGGAATTACACACTGGCTCTGAAAGTTTCCTTCCAGAAGTGACATGTGTCACTTCTGCTCATATTCCATTGTCCAAATCAAGTCATAGAGCCACAGTGAACTCCAAATGGACAGGGAAATGCAATCCTACCACTTTCCTGAAAGAGGGGAGAACTACACTATTTATGAACAGTGCTAATGATGACAACAATTTTTTTAAAGAAAACTAGATAGAGTACTGACACAAGAACTAACAAATAAATGAATAAAACAGAAGAGAGAACATACAAAAAACATGTGTATATATAAATATATGTAAAAACGTGTATATATATATGCATATATAAAACATGTTGTGTTTGTGTGTCCATAGAGCGGGCATATGACACAGGTGGAATCATAAAGACTGGGGGGAAAGGTCGTTTGTTAAGGAGGTAGTGTTGGGAAGACTGGCTTACCACATAGGTGAAAAACAAGTTTAAATCCCTCCTTCTGCTATAGAAGAACTTGAATGCCCGAAGATTAGGGCCCTAAATGTGAGCTGCAAAACTATTGGAAGGTATACAGAAAATAATATCTTTGTGACCTTGGTGTGGGAAGATTTCTTTAATAAGACCCCAAAAGGCTCAAACCATCAGGCAAAAAAGAAATGATGCATTTGACTAGAATAAAATTGAGGCTTTCTATTCATCCACAGAACAAAATGCCAAAGTTACCAGGCAGGTGACCAGCCAGGAGAAGACATTGTAACAGTTGAAATAAAGAATGTGCATATATGTTGCAAATATCATATATTTGAACTTTTTCAAATCAACAAGAAGGCAAAAAAAAAAAAAAAAAAAAAAAAAAAAAAAAAAAAAAAAAACAACCCAGAAACAATCGAGAAAGGAAAAAAAAAAAAAAAATATGACCAGGCCATTCCCATAAGGTGAAATCTGCAAAGTCCCTCTCTGTAACAGGTACACCATGAGATGCACCACTGCACGGTGTTCAGAGAAATGCAAGAACCAGGGGAGCACCTCTGTAAAACCTGTCAGTCTGGTGACAATCAGGAAGCCAGATGACACCAAATGTTGGAAAAGACGTGGGAAAACCGGGAGCCACCAGCACTGCCAGTCATAGAGTCTGCCGAGACAGCAGATCTCAGGAGTCACGTGGCAGTTCGAAGTGGAAGTGAAAATGGCCCACAAGCCCTCTCCTGGGTGTGGGCTGCACACAAACTCCCACAGAGACCCACAAGAGGACGTGCTTGAAATTGTCCATCACAGCAACGAACTGAGGCAGCCTGGTGTCACTAGGACACCAAAGCAACCTCTGGCTCACTGGCTCCTTCCAGATGCCTACCTCGGGCTTCCCTGTTTACCCTGTAAGCTCCACGAGGGCAGGGGTCACGCCTCTCTGTGCCCCATTCTCCTGACCCTTCACACCTAGCTCAATGCCTGGCAGATAGCAGACCCTCAGAAATGCTTGTTGACACTAAGCTGGACATTTAAAGTTTTTGAGCAAAAAAATGGCTGGTAAGAGTTGGGATAGGGATCTCACCAGCAACCAGGGAAGAGTGGCCCAGAGTGGGAGTAAAGTGAGCACCAGGGGAGGCAGGTGTAGACTAGGGAGGCTGGAATGGAAAGGAAGTGTCCTGTGGGTCTGCCTGAATCTGCCACCTGCTGTCAACGCCCCGATTCTCTGAGTTTCTTTGATCCGCTCCTCTCTCTTGCCTCCCTCCTCCCTTCTCCCACACTGTCTCCTCCAGAGAAAGTCAGAAAGGGCAGCAGGGGCAAGAGCAACTCGGACCCCATGGACTAGCCTGAAATTGCTGGGAGCTGGGCGTGGGGACAGGCATCCAGTCCTACAAGTCCAGAGTGGATTAGCCAGATACGGATGAACAGCAAGTTGGCTGGATGCAAGGCCACGTGCTGCCTGGAACCCACAGGGTCAGGGCAAGACCATCTCTGGAGACAGAGGAGTGTCTCCAGCTGTCTCAGCAGCTCTTCTGCCCTTGTGCCCCTTCTCTTCTTTCTGAGCCCTGCCCTCAGTGCTTTGGCTTGGAGAACAGCATTGAAGCCTGTCTCGGGTCAGGTCAACACATCTGCTTTGACCTCAGTTCCCCATACCTGTAGTGAGAAACACGGACCCTCCTAAGACACAATTAAATGCTGAGATTCTAGGAGGTTATTTACACCTTCATACGATTGATTTTGTTCCCCTTCCCTAGTGTTTTTTTTTCTCCCCTGAGGGGACCAGGGTAAATAAATGATTTTAATGGTGATATGTCACGCTGCCATAGTGCATGTACAGGGAAGATTAAAGACAGTCTTCCTTTGTGACCTGGGCAGCTGGCTGTGGGAGGGTGGCTCTCCCATCTATCCAAATCAACGTGACTTTCTCCTACCTGTATGAAACCCAAACTCTCCCGGACACTTGAGAGCTAGGCACAGAGGAGATGCCGCATCTAGGACATTGCTCAAATTTTTCAGTTGTCACCTGGGCTTCAGGCAACGGGGGAAAGACATCCTTTATTATGCCAGAGGCGCCGTGGAAGAAGTGTCTGGACCTGGGGTGGGAGGCGGTCTGGGGCCCAGCAGCCAGTCCATCCCCGAGGCTGCGAGGCTCCCACAGCCCCCAGGCAGAGATTGCGGAGCGCCCCGCCTGGGAGCCCCGTTCCCAACCCCAGACTGACCTCTCCTGGCCAGACCCTGCAAAATACTTTGCAAAGAGAAGGGGTGAGGAGTCCTCCGTGTGCTCATCCTCATCCCCCCAAACAGGGAAGAAAGGGGACAAAGAGGAAATCAGAGGGAGTAAGTTGGCCCTCCCACCCTCCAGCCTCCCCCTCTCCCCCAGACTCCAGCTGTTGGCCTAAAATCACAAAGCCTTTTCGCTCAAAACCCTGAGAAAAAAAAAAGAAAGAAAGAGGAAAGCGAAGGGAAGAGAAGAAGCAGCAGTGAATTTCAAAAGGAGGGCTAATTTGTGCAGCGCCGGACAGCTGCATTTGCATAATGAAATGTGCAGAGGATGTTTGGCTCATGTATTTTTTAGAAGGTTTAACTTTAATTTTATTTAGCCTAAGAAGGGCATGTCACTCAAACTCCGCTGGTCATTTATAAAAATATTTCAATTGTGTTTCCAAGGAGCTGTCTTTCTGGCCTAAGTGGCTGGTGCCGGAGGTTGTGAATGCTAATGCAGAGGTCGGAAGATCGATGGGGAGGGAGAGCAAGAGAGAAAAACTGGGAGGGGCAGAGACACCAAGAAAGAGACACCGAAGATGCAGAGAAGAAAGGACAGGCAGGAAGACAAAGAAAAAAGAAACACAAGAGTGTGGAGTGGGACAAGGCCCGCTGGACTCTAAAGAAGCAGGTCAGGTAAACATCCGCAGCAGGTGTGGGGATGGGCGTTCCCAGTGGACCACACCTCGCTAGTGCAGGTTGGCCCAGCTCTCCCAGCCCGTGGTGTGCAGGTTTGAGTATTGCTACTCTAATCTCCAAAAAAGAAAAAGAAAGAAAGAAGAAAGAAAGAAAGAAAGAAAGAAAGAAAGAAAGAAAGAAAGAAAGAAAGAAAAAGAAAGAAAGAAAGAAAGAAAAAGAAAGAAAGGAAGGAAGGAAGGAAGGAAGGAAGGAAGGAAGGAAGGAAGGAAGAAAGAAGAAAGAAAGAAAGAAGAAAGAAAGAAAGAAAGAAAGAAAGAAAGAAAGAAAGAAAGAAAGAAAGAAAGAAAGAAAAAGCCACTTCCAAGAAGGGCACTCTAGGACCAAGTTGTCTGCCTTCCACCCCTGGGCCCTGCACTGGAAGCATTTTCTCCCGTCTGTAATTCTGAGCTGTAATGAAGGAGCTCCATTGTGGGCTGTTTGCATCAGCGAGGGGCAAGGGAGGGCTGAGCTGAGCGAGGCTGTGTACACTTCTTTCCTCTTGCCATTATGGCAACAATTACCCTTCAACTCCCCTAGTTTCCACACAAACACCCGAGCCTCCTAAATAGAGCGCTCTCAGACTTCCCCAGCACACAGAGCTAGGACTGCTGCGGCACAGAGAGGAGATGAGCAGTGGGGAGGAAGGGGCGGCTGCGTCTGCACAGTGTCTGCCTCCCGGGGCCCCCACTGGCCTCAGAGCCCTTCAGAGAGACCCTAGGCTCTCAGACTTGAACCAATCTCTGATTCACTGAGGTAGAAACTAAGAGCCAGAGAAAGGAGGAAGTCCATCCTGGAGGCAGTCAGGCCCTTCCCTTGCCAACCTGCACTGCCCGGAGCCCGGGCTCCCTCTGCCTCCTCTCCTGGTCTCGAGGACTAGAAAGGAGATGCCCAGCAACCTGCCGAGGAAATGTCCACCTCACAGCTCCTTGCAGGCTCTCTCTGTTAGGTTGTCTAAGCGTTCAGCTCTCCACTGGATCTGGGGACACAGCCAGGGGATAGACATTCTGGTCTGGGGACACCTCCAGTGGTCCCCATCTTGAAGTTCACAATGGCTGATCCAGAATGTGGGGCAGGGGGGCACACTAGAGCCCTCCCCAAAGGAAGTACCCCAGTTCCTACTGCAGAAAGATGACAATTATACACACAAACAAGGTGGTCTGGGGCTGAAGCCAACTCCCAAAGCTCATGGATTTGGCAGAGGGTGCAGGGTAGGGAGGTGACATGGGACAGTGGCGGGAGAGGCAGAAGATTGGAGCTGGTCCATCTGGGTTCAAATTGGCTTGAATTAATAACTTGAGCAAGTCACCTAACCTCTCTGATCCTCCATTTCTTCACCTGTGAAAAGGAGGGAAGTCTACCTACCTGTCAGATTGTCATGAGCTTTCACATCATGCATTATAACACGCGTGGCCTGTGGTGGTAAGGGGGTTTTGAGGGACTTTCTGCTGGGCACCCCACGGACAGGCCCTACGTGCAAAGCCACCACACCAGTTCTGGACACCTCGGGAGGCAGAAACAGAGTGAGGAGAGCAGAGCCAGCTCTTGCCCTTGAAGAACGCCTCATGCATAACTACTACTGAGGGTCCATTATTATATTGTTCCTTGTTAACAAAAGAGCTGGACAAAGAGTAGAGAATCAGAGAGTGCTGGAAGCAGGAGAGGTAAAACCATCTAATGCAATACTCTCCTCATGTTTTCACCTGGAAGGTAAGAAGTCTAAAATCCAGAGAGGGGCACGAACAGCCAGTCTTAGGTCATATAACTGGTCCACGCGGAGCCAAGACCTGAATCCATGTCTCCAGGTCCTGGTTTCCTCTCCTCTCCAATGATAAGACTAACAGCCTCTAGTGTGTGAAACTCCCCACTCTGCCCACTCCCCTCCATGCACACACACCTGCACACAAGAGTGCACATGCACATACACGCACAGGTCCAGAAAGGGCTTCTGGCTCACCGGTTCCCAATATGCAGATGGAGGGGGCCGCTGAGACCAGACTGGGGTGGGAGGAGAGCCAGGGGAGGGGGCTGGCGCTGGCCACCGCAGCCCCTCGGGAGGCGTCTGCATATGGCCAGGCAGGCCTGGCAGCCCGTGCACACTAATCCTGCTGTCAGCCAGGCCGGGCGCCGGATTAGGAAATGTCACGTTTCAAAGGAAATTATTTCCATTTTCTCCCCAGGAAAGGAAAAGGCAGAAAGACAAGCAAACTCCCAGGGTTGCATGTTGGGAGACAGGCCAGCATATGGACCTTCGACAGACGCCCCCTCCACCTCTTCTGGCCCCTCTGCGGGGCCCAGAAGTGACAGCCGTCGCCTCGCTGAGTTCATCCCAGCCAAGGACAAATGGATTTCACAGTTTATCAAGGGAGGAAGGGGCGTGTCACAGACTCATCAACCGTGACCCACCCTGAGCTCAGTCAGTGCCCCCTCACCCGGCTGGCTCCGGGGCCCTGCCCCCAGGGATCAGCAGCTCTGAGAGAGACGTTGCCCACCCCCCTCTGTGCCGTGCGGCACCTGTTAGAACCTCTGCACCCCCCCCCCCCCCCCCCCCCCCCCCCCGCCCGGCCCTGCGATCCTGCCTCTTATCTGGGCCTCTCCACTCTGCAGGCAAGATAAAACCTCAAGACCCAGGGAATGAAATAATGCATGCTCCCTCTCTAGATTTCTCTCTCGGCTATGACTTTTCTGCTTCTCTACCTTCTCCAGCCTCATCTGAGACAATAATAAACACTTCTCATTCTCACCGCTGCTGAAAATGATGGGGCTTCTTAATTACAAAAGTAATGTCACAATATTAGCAATTAATTAATTCTAATCTGGCCCGGAAGAGAGGTCGGGCGCACAATTGCCCCGTATGCCTCTGGAGCCGAGGACCACCCCAGCGGATATTGTGATTGAAATATATTTGTATGGAGTTATTAGATACTATCTGCAATCAATCCATTACCATAAACTTAAGCTTCCACGTTCTTTCATATTAAATGAATTTTCATATCACATTTCCCAATAAGCACTGCCTCAAGTCAACCCTTATTTATCTAATAACGCCATGCAAATATTTTATTATATTTCAATGAAATGTGTCGAAAACTATTACCTTGTGCTGCCTTTGGGGTGGGGAACGATGCTGAGTGGGAGGTGGGGAGACTTCCCTCAGTGCCTCTGTGAGCAAGCAGCCCGCTCTCCTCACCCCAACACACACTCTAGGCTCCCAGCCCCTTCGGGGAGGTAGGTCCACAGGGAAAGGTTTCCTAGCTGCAGATAAACTGAGGACTTGCAGGGTAAATCCAAGCCCCTGGAGGACAGGAGAGACCTCTTCCCAGTTCCAGCAGCCCCCTCTGCCCTAACCATCCTGCCATGGCCCGAGACCAGTGCCACATGGTCACTCAGAGGACCCTGCACTTTGTTTCCTGGCCTGCAGTCACCGTGATGAAAGTCTCAATCATTCTGGAACAAGGGCCTCCAGGAGCTGAGGGGATCCCACAAATGATGTAGCTGGCCCTGTCCAGGACACACTCTAATTCCAATGTTAGGTTTTTCGTAGTTCTCGGGCAATCTGTACACTCCAGGGTGTTCACCTGCAGTCTAGCAGCCAAACCTCTGTGGTTCAAAGAGGCCCCTTCCGGTCCTGCCTTCCTGCCTGTCCAGACTCCCTTCCTGACGCAGGCCTGCTCCCAGAGAGCTCGCCATCACGCAAACGAGGACCCAGATAGGTGTGCCGAGAGCTACACAACAGGCAGAGATCCTGGAGCCCAGAGTCGGGATGACTCCCACTGCATTGCTGGTGCCACTGTCAGAAGACCATTCTGGACCTGGGGATACGTGGACCTGGGGACAAGCCCTAATAGCATCTGGCTCCAGCCCTGTGTCTCCCAGGATCCCGTCCCTGCCCCACAGCAATCTGTTACAACCCCCATTTTAGCGGGCAAAGTTCAGGGTGAACATGAACCCCTGTCTCCCTGTCCCCACTCTTCACCGTCTTTCTAACTAATCTAGAAGGACTGGCCTCTTGGTGACCAAAGCTCCCCAAATGGCCATTTGTTTTTTTGCTTTGTTTTGTTTGTTTGCTTTTTATTTAATTTATTTCATTTTAGAGAGAAGGAGAGAATCTGAGCAGGTAGAAGGACAGGGGGAGAAGGAAAGAATCTCAGGCAGACTCTATGCTGAGCGTGGAGCCCAACGCGGGGCTCAATCCCACAACCGGGAGACCAAGACCTGAGCTGAAACCAAGAATCAGACACTTAACCGACTGAGCCACCCCAGGCGCCCCAGCCATCTGGTTTTTTAGCTTCATGGTGCCTTCAGTCAGGAAACATATTTCCCAGGGACTGGAGGGCATCAAACTTACACACATATCTCCTTCCCTGCTCTGGTCTTTGGGTTTATCAACTGCAAAATGGCAAAATAATATCTTCCATGAAAATCTCTCAGAGCCTCTGTGGAAATCAGGCAAAACAGTAGAGCTTCTAGAGCCCTCTGTGGAGAACGAGGACTTTGGATTTTCTAGTTCTCGAGCAAGTGTGTGTGTAGGGAAGACTCAGTCCTACATGATCTGCTCTCTGTGAGCTTCCCAGGCTTGTGGTTTCCTGGGTAAGTTCCTTGCATGTCACCTCCGTGCCCCCAGATCATACTCTTCTCCTCAACACTTCATCAAAACCTCCATCCCCTCAGTCAGAAAGGCAAGGAGGGCTCTTGCAAGCTCCTAGACCAGCAAAGGGAACTGACTGATCCCAGGGAGGAGAAAACAGTCCCCATGTAAGGAGTCACTTAAGCCGCCCTGGTGAACAGCAGATGTGCCACTCTTGAGGGACTTAGACCTCAGAACTGGATTTGCACCCACATCAAACCACGTGTGTGCATGCACACGTGCTGGGGGATGTCCAGCCCAGCTGGCAGCAAGCTTTCACTGAGATTAGGCTTCCTTCTTCCCAGTCCCACTTCTGCTCGGGTTTCTTGTGTATGTGTCCTTCTCACTCTCAGGTTGGGTTTCTTGTGTGCGTCCTTCTCGCTCTCAGCTTACCTGTTTGAACCCATACCACTGCTCTGGGAGGCTGTTTTACAGGTGAAGAGACTGAGCGCACATGCATAGTCGCTGGCAGGGTTGAGATTCTAATCCAGATCCATCTGACCACTATCCATGACTCAGGGCAACATAGTGCCCTGCCTCTTACTCAAGCATCTGCATTTTCGAGGAGTCTGTTCACAAAGTGAAACCTTGACTCTGGAATCCTGAGGGGTCTTCATTCAGCCATCCAACAAATACTCCCTGCTGACCATATGCCAGCACAGTTCTGGGCAGATGCAAGGCTGACCTTTGACCACAGTCCTCCCATCCCAGCCAGAGGCTGCACTAGCGCAGCTCCGAGCTTGGAGTGGCCACCACTCAGCATCTAAGCGCTCAAGTCCGGACCCAGAGAGAGAGGAGCCTAGGGCTGCTGGCCTGCCTGCCCTCTCTCAGTGCTTGCATGGCCTCTAAGGGGCTGACCCAAGATCTGAGGAGTCAGAGTTCCTGCTCACAGGATAAGAGATTCCAGGTAATAGGATAGAATAGAGGGGTTGTGATGGATAATCTTCCAAAAATTCCATAAGTGGTGTCCTATAAGAAACCACTCTCTGGTAAGGTGAGCCTGCACCCAAGCCGTGTGTGTGTGTGTGTGTGTGTGTGTGTGTGTGTGTGTGTGTGACAGAGAGAGAGAGAGAGAGAGACCCGTCATTCAATCCTCAGTGCCCTGAAGGCAAAAATACCAGCGTATTTTTCAGGCCTCCCCCCATCCAGCTGCATTCAGGGGGCTTAGGGTTCTCAGCTCATGGGGGAACTGACCGCTGGACAACCTGCATGACCGGCCAACAGTGCACAGACTTCCCCAGCCCCATGCCTCCTGGAAGGACACAGGCTCCTCCTCCTCCCAATTTGTTCCCTCCTTCTGCTCCCCCCTCCCTCTAATCATCCGTGGTGACAGATTGACAGAAGTGCCCCCACCAGATAAAACTGCCTCTGGGCACAAGTACAAAACATAAAACATTTAGGGAAAATCATCCAAGAACAGTTGGCACCATGAGTAAACTGCTTTAAACACTCAACTATAAGCAACCAGTTTAAAACTCTGGCAGAGCTGAGTCCTGGCATCAGCTCGGCCAGCCTCATGGGGTCTCCATCCTTAGAGCCCCTGGAGCTTTCCGTATCTTAGCTGCTTTCTCCAGGGCTCCCCTCTGTACCCTCCCTCCTGAAACTGGTCAGTGGTCCCCTCATCCTTCACAGGCACAGCCAGAAAGTCTCAACACTGGAGGAGGCCATTTTTGGGGAATAATCTTTTTTGGGGGATACTCTCTCACCAACCCCCACCACATACATTCTGCTGACAGTCAATGGGTCTGACCAGGATCATCTTCTGGCCAGTGCATTAGTTCTATAGGCCTTCACAAAGCCTGGCCTCTCTGACCGTCCTTACTATTTGCATAGCATATATGACCCCACAGAGTTAGCAGTTTCACACCTTTCACCCCACTGGCCCTCACAGCAGCCCATATGGTGGGCTTATAACTCCATTCTTGAGATGCACAAAAGGCCTACAAGCATCTTCCCAGGGTTGGTTGCTTGCCCAGGGTTCTTCATGGCCTTCCCACCATATCCAGCTCTCTCTCGGCCCACACTCAAGTACCTCTTTAGATTCAGAGGCGGTCTCCTTGGGGACTGGGCACAGGATCAAGGGGGAGGACAGCTATGGCTCCAGGAAGAAACAGTGCTAGGGAGGGAGTCTGAGAACCTGCTGGGCTCACTGGAGTGTGGTCTCCCACCGGAGTGGGAATCTTGCTCCCCAGTCAACTTAGGCTAAACCCTCCCCTCAGGGGACCCAAGTTGGTGTCTGCTCCCGGGCAGGAGGTCTGGATCTGGGCAGGAGCTGAGACCAGATTGCCCCTTCTCTGCTGTGGTGCTCCCAGAAGCTTTCTGAAAAACAGAACCTCTAAGGTGTTACCTAAGCTTTGAAAGGCCTATAGGCAACGATGGGGAGATAGGGCATTCCAGGCAGAGGGGACATGCCTGTGACTGCAAATATTTCATGGTAGATACAGCATAGATCAAGATGGGGCAAAGAAAGAGAGACAAGCCCACAGAAACAGAGGCCGTGCTCCACAAAGGCAAGGGAGTATTCAGGTCCCTGGGAGCCTGAGAGCAAAGGGAGTCTACTTCAGGTTTGGAGCAGTGGAGTGCTAAGAATTCTCTGGTCTTCACAGAGGCAAGTGATTGGAGTGGGCAGGACTGGAAACAGGGATGGGTTTGGGAGCTAAGGTAATAACCTAACCTGGGAGACAGCAGGAACTGAGTGAAGGCAGCCCTGATGAGACATCGCAGAGGTAGGTTTGGCAGGTATGTTTCATGTTTTAGGAGATGGAAAGTAAGAGCACTGAAGTTGCCTGCAGGCTTCTGGTGTGGGCAGCAGGGGAGAGGTGACCAGAGCCTAGAGCACTGCCCAGCACATAGCATGAAGAAAGTACGTGCTGAATGATGGGATTCACCAAGGGAAGGAACACAGGAGGGAGCATGTTTGTTGGGAGGGGGATGGTGAGTGAAGTCTTGGAGCTTCAGCCACAGAGTAGGATACACTGGGGCCAGGGTGGAGGGAAGGCACCAGAGTCACCAGCTTATAGACCACAACCGATGTGGGGGGATGGGCCTTAAGCACCCAGACAGAACTTGGCAAGGGAAGGTGAAGGAGGCAGATAATGGAACACCAAGAAATGTCAAAATTTAAGGAAATAGGAAATGGAGGTTACAACTCAGACCACAAAGAAGCAGGCAGAGGGGTGGAAAGAGAATTGAAAACAGTTCCATAGGAAAGGGAGTGTTTCTAGAAGGCGTGGTCAACTAGATGGGAAAATGGGGACTAGTCAAGTAGAGCAGCAGAGCAGGAGCTAAACCTGCCCATCACATTTAGTGATACGAACAGGTCACAGGTGGCCTTGAAATTGATTCCAATGCAGTGAATGGAGTAAAAATAAAAATTATGACAATTGTTTCAAAAAGTCTGGCACTACAGGAGAAAGGAGAGAGGGGCGATGACCAGGGAGGCATGCAAAGTCAGAGAAGCGTGCATGTTTATGTGTATGAGGGATGCAGGTGTTCCCATGGTGCATGGATGGATCCAAACAGAGAAGGGGTGTTTGCAGGTATAGCAGAGAAAGTTGCTCACTGAAGGTGAGATAATGTCCTGGCAGGAGACAAAAAAGCTGGTCCCCCATCTCCAGGGATAGGAAAGACTCAGGGAATGCTCAGACACAGATAGCAGAGCTGGTGTGGGGAAGGGAGAAGTCTGTTAAAGGCATTGGATGGAAGGGCTGCTGCTATCTCAGTGGTGCAGAGGTGGGATGAGGAGGGAAGGTATGCCATGTTGAGGAAGTTCAAGGGCAGTAAAGGAGATTGGAGCTTCTTGGAGAAATGGAAAGAGGGCTACCCAGGGAACCAGAGGAGGCTTATGGAGAGTGCTACTGAAGGCTGGGTGAAGTGCCAGTGTGCTCAGCACTAAGCCTGTGTGTGCATGTGTGTGAGTGTGCGTGTGTGTGTGTGTGTGTGTGTGTGTGTGGCCAGAGGCACTCATCACCCCAGAGTGAGAAAGGGAGAAGAGAGACCTTTGGATTGATCCAGGATTTAGAGGTTGTCCAGGGCATGAGACACAAGCAATGAAGCAAAGGATCTGGGGATATTGCAAAAGCGGGGCTAAGTTGCTTAATTCTATGTGCAAAATTGACTGGGTCATGGGGTGCCCAGACATTTGGTTAAACATTATTCTGGGTGTGCCTGCAAGGGTGTTTTTGGATGATTTTAGCATTTGAATGGGTAGTGTGAGTATAGCAGATTGCCCTCCCCCGTGAGGGTGGGCCTCATCCAATCACTCAAAGACCTGAATGGAGCATAAAGACCGACCCTCCTAAGAGTAGAAGAAAACTCCTCTTACCTGATGATGGCCTTCAAGGTGGGGCAATGGTTCTTTCCTGCTTTCAGACTGGAACTGAAATATCAGCTCTCCCTGGGCCTTGAACCTGTTGGTTTTCAGATTAGAACTACCCCATTGTCTCTCCTGGGTCTCTAGCTTACTGACTGCAGATTTTGGGACTTCTCAACCTCCATAATTTCATAAGCCAATGCCCTATAAATCTCTTACATAAATAAAGATATAGACAAATATATACAATCTTCTATTGGTTCCGTTTCTCTGGAGAAACCTGTATTAGGGTTGCTAAATGGTGGACCAGAGAATTTAAGCTGGATGGGAAAGGAAATGAGGACAGAGAAGTGACAGAAATCCAGGGACTATCAAAGAGAAGAAGGGAGAAAAAAAAAAAAACACTTACTGGAAAAAAAGAAATGGCAAGAGAGACAATTCAGTTGATGGGAAGCTGTGGCCAAAGCACGGATGCAATTTTGGAGTAGGGGGCAATTCTGGACAATAAGTCCCAGATGTCACTATGGGGGTGGCTGCCAAAAGTAGAGCAAAGATGAAGGCCACTATATATATGAAGAGATGTGAGGAAGGAAGCTCTCAGCACCCAGGGAGACATTGGCATGAGGATGACGACTAAGATGTACCATGCGTTCCTTGAAGGAGGGAGAGTCTCCGCTCCTGGGATAAGCCACTGGGATCTAGGGGTTATTGCTACTGTAGCATTATCACTCCTGTGTGGTAACCAAGGATGGTGTGAATGAGAGCTTTGGAGGGGTATGGCTGGCCACAAGGTCTCCATGAGATTTCATCACAGTATTTCCCTGGCAGATGGGATTGGCACAGAAGAGAGATATGGGAAGATGGCTGAGGAAGAAAGAGGAAGTGGGAAGGGAGAAGACAGACTTTTCTAGAAGGACTTAGCCAGTCTAGACTGATCAGGGCTCCACCCTCACCTACCTTATAAACAGAAGTCTGGACCTGGAGGGGTCTGGAGTCTTCCAGGCTCCAGAGATTTACTGAGGGGTTGGAAGATCTGTCCTCAGCCTGGGGGTTTGTGGGTCCTGGGTCTGTCACAAAGTGCTGTGGGCAGGGTCATTTAACCTCTCTACATCTCTGATGTCCCCTTCACCCTGAGATGGTTCATTGCCTCCTTCATTCATTCTATGAACAATGATATGAGCACCTGATATGTTCCAGCACTTCACCAGGGACTGGAATTGGAGAGGACGCAGCTTTCCAGATGGACACTGGAGACTAAATACCATGTGCCGCTGGAGGTCGTTCCTGGAGCTTTCAACAGCCAGGGGGCCCAGGGGCCCAGGCACATCCAGGGGAAGAGCCCTCCTCTGGTCCTTCCCCAGCCGGTGATGGCATGAAGACAGGGCTTCCCCACCCTGGATGCCAGGCTGTGTGGATGTGTGACTTTCCCCAAAGATGACTCAAGCAGTTGGGGAAGGCTTTGCATCTGCACAGCCCTGACCTCCCTGCATCCCCCAAAGCCCAGAGGAACGTTCCTGTCCAGAAGGAAACAGGCAGTTGGGGGCCAAGGGGAATAGAATGATTGAAGTTTGCAGAGAATGAGGTTTCACCCTGGCCAGTCTAGCACTGTTGCTGTGGCCCTCTGGGGTGTCCTACCTGCCCCATGCCCCGTCCCTGCCCCATCCTCCCTCCCTCCCTGGCCCCCTGGCCACATCTCTTTTACTGCTCTCCCCTGGCAACCCCAGCTCCAGTCACCCTCACTCGCATTCATGTCTCTCTCCCATTCCCCTCTCCCTGGCTCTCTTACTCTCTGGCTTCCCCTGCTCCATTGGTCTCTTCCACCAGTGCCTCCTCCTCTCCATCCACAGTCTCTAACTCAGGCTCTCAGTCTCTGCCTCTGCCTCCTTGTCCTCCCTTTCCTCCCTCCTTCAAATCAAATCAACAAGTTTTTTTTTTTAAGATTTTATTTATTTATTCATGAGAGACACACACACACACACACAGAGAGAGAGAGAGAGAGAGAGAGGCAGAGACACAGGCAGAGGGAAAAGCAGGCTCCATGCAGGAAGCCCGATGTGGGACTCGATCCCGGGGCTCCAGGATCACGCCCAGAGCCAAAAGCAGACGCTCAACTGCTGAGCACCCAGGTGACCCAATATCAACAAGTATTTATTGAGTCTGACCCTCTCGCTCTCTCCCCTCCCCTGACCCTCCCTCTCCTTGGCCTCCCCTCTCACCCCCCTGTCTGCTGCCCTGTGGTCCATTCCACTCACCCAGGAGCCACCTGCAGGAGGCTGTCAGCGGCAGGGCCCCAGGGATGAGGAACTAAGCGTGTCCCTCACACACACACTGAAGACCAAGCCAGCGTCCCCACTCTCCCCCAGCTCCTCCTCCCTGCAGGCAGCCCAAGGAGCCTACATTATTTAGAGAAATTATTTAGCATTCTGCTTCTGTCATTCCTTGCCATGGAGCCAGGCCCTGATATGTGATAAAAATATCAACGTTAAATCGACTCTGACAACTGCTGTTTACTTGCAGTGTCACTAGAGCCTAGAGCCGGGGGCAGAGTCGACAGCTCCTGCAGGACCTGAGGCGCCAGCAGCAGCAACAGCAGCTCCAAAGACTCTCCAGCTTCCCAGACAGGCAGGCCCAGCTGGGAGAAAGACCAGGAAGGACGGCTGTGAGAGGGGTAGCCCCTGGGACGGGCTGCTGCCCACACACTGTGCAGCAACCGCCCACCACCACCCCCCAGTCCTTCCCACTCTGCCCAGCTTCCCACCCTGGTGAGTATTCATTTCACCAGCAGCAGAAAAATCCCAATAAAAACCCAATTGAGTCTTTACAACATGCACGGCACTATGTGAGCAGTAAATCACAAGACATCTTCAAGTTTCACATCAGTTCTGGTAGATGGAAGTTGCACCCCGGTACCAGATGTTACCACTGAGGCTGGGAGATCACGTAGCTTTCCTGAGGGCACACAGCTAACAAGCATGGAGCCTGGGTTAGTTGGGACCTGGGTCCCTCTGACACAAGCTCAGGGCATCGCAACATAACGTGTTCCGTGTGCAGCGATCGGGGTGCAACGATCGATGTGCAGCGATCGGAATCCAGGGTGGGGCACTAACCAAGATATGACTATCCTCTGAAAGCCAATGAGGATGGATCCCTCTCCCTAGCATGTGACCACCGGCTTGGTATGGACTAATTCAACCTACCTGGATGGAGGTGGGAGTGTAGACCACCTGACCTGTCTTGAGGATGCTGGATAAGAGGTGGTTAGACTTTTGCACCTTCCCTATTCTTCCCCCTTGCATCACTCCCAGGGCCAAGCAAGGATCCACAGGGACCTGGAGAAGAGAGACAGCATAGAATTTCAGGGAGTGAGAGGCATAACACCAAGGAGAGCAGAGGGAAGGAAGGAATCCAGGCCAGAGAGAGCTCTGTGCTCGCCGGACACTCACATGACCAACATCACTCTCACGGGTCTCTCTTCTTGGGAGCAGAAGCCACATCTCCTTCTTTTGAACTAGCAAAAGGCTACGCACATAATGCACCTGGTCATTATGTGGGATGTTTCAATGGTCAGATTTTTCTCTACTAAGGGCATAGCGTGGAGGGTGGTAACAGCCTCTGTAGGCATCCCAAGAATATCCCAGGATAGGGTCCCACCTGCCCCTTGTAAAAAGACTTAGGGGCTCCAGACAGCACAGAGTCAGCATGATGAAGGGGTCACCAACCAAGCTAGTGGGTGTGGGCAGCTTTCATGGAGACACAAAGTCCAAAGTGAAGGAGGTGACAGTCTTGCCTGTCTCTGGAAGGAAAGCCCTCCCTGGGACCAGGGTTCAGTGGTGAGTGCTTTAGAGAGATTTAGACAGAGCAGGGTGGCCAGGATACAGATGGGCTTCAAATGGTGATAGAAGAGAGGTATTAAAAGAATTGGGTTGTGTTTAGCCTATATAAGACTCACAAGGACAAAGGATCCAGCTGTTAGAGAATGGACTGGACCATTTGGCTAAAGTGTGGAATTCATTCTGTTGTTGGAAACCATAGGAAAAAAGAAGATTTAGGCCCCAAATGATGTCCCAGAAGGGAGGACTGACAAATTTGTCATACAGCAGTGTTCATACCATGACTCACTGAGAAACCGATCATATCAGTACCACCCACTGTGGGAAAGGGACGGATGAGGTTGCCCAAAGCCATCGGTAACCGCGATGGGACTCTGACCACCCGCACAGTGGCCCTGTGGTGGAGAACTCACAAAACGTGATGATGGAAATACACTGGAGAAGCTCTGCTATAGGAGTACTGAGCTTCCTGTCCCTGGAGGTATGCAAGGAAAGATTGGCTGAGGCCCTGGGGGAGGAGCGGTGCTGCAGAAAGGGTTTGAATATTAGAAGCAACTAAAAGCAACTCCAAGCCTTTCAGCTCAGAGCTTCCTGGTTTCTAGGCCTCCAGGAGGACCAGAGAGGAGAGGCACAGCTGTTCCACGCACATGCACAGGCCCAGAGCAGGGTCCGTCAAAGTCTTCCTTTGATCCTTGGAGAGCGGAGGATTTCTACATTAGCCAGCCCCTCACAATGATTACCTGGGGCAGTCACTCGCCGTGCTGGGGGAGACCCAGGTGACCCTAGGGTACGACAATCCCATTAGCCTCCCACCCCTGTGTGGGATAAGGCCTCCAGATGGACTAATGAAAATCACCCAAATTGAGTTCAATTGAGCAGAAGAAAGGAGGATGGATCCCATTAATTATCCCTAGGCCGACCCTCATGCATCATCCCAAACACAGAGCAGTGCCACTTCAGACAGACAATAGCAATTAGTGGATGTGGAACTTTGATGTTGTCAAAATAAAGATCCATGCTCTGCTCACAGAGCGTGAGATGACAAGATGGCCCCAGGTTGGCCCTGCAAGACTGTCTCAGCATGTCTGGTGGAAGGGCATGGACTGCAAAGCCAGACAGAACTGGGCTTCTTTGCTTACTAGCTGTGTGACCTTGAATCAGCGACTTGGCTTCTCTGAGCCTCTACCCCCTCAGCCACAAAATAGGTTGAATAGAGCCCACTTGATAGGCTCAGTAAAGAGGATTTCATGAGATGGTTTGTGGCACTGTCCTGTCCTGGACACTCTGTGTGACCTTGGGAAAGTCACTGCTTTTATGAAGCTCCGGTGACTCCCTCTGTGAGATGAGGGGTCCATAGACTGCTAAGGTTCTTCAAACTCCAAAGTCCTGCTCTCTGTGGCTTAGGAACTCACAGCCGAGTCTGGGGCTGGCCAAGAAAAGCCACCAGTCCCTGCAACCTGATGTTTGTCTCCCTCCCTCAACTCTAAACTCACTCCCTTAGGCCCAGGATCCCCAGCCTGCCTCCCCTCCCAACCCCTACCCCTAAGCAAATCCAGATCCCAACTCTCCAGACGTCCATCAGTGTCACAAGACCTGGAAGTCACTAACTTTTGTTTTCTTTTTTTTTTTTTTTAATTTCAGAATTTGGTATTTATTGCAATCCTATTTAGTGTACCACTGAGTCACTAACTTTTGATTTATGAAGCACTTTGTTGTCGCCAGCCAGGTGCCCTCCACCTCTGCCCAGCACAAAAGACAGCCCACTCCTTGGAAGATAAAAAGTCACTAATTGTTTCCCTCTCCACTCAGGTATTGATTAGGAGAGTACGAGGCTATTGGTGTTTTATCGACAGGCCGCTGTGTCTCTTGCCTGGGGCAGGTGGCCTTTAATAGCACAGAGAAAAAGAGGAAAAACCCTGCTGGGTCAGAAAGTCAGAGGCTGGGAAGGGCAGGTGAGGTGGGGGCCCGGGCAGCTGGACGATCTGGGTTATAGTCCTGCATTTCTGGGACAGGGTCTCAAGGACCACAGCCAGCATATGGGGGGAGGCCAGTGGATCCACACACCACCCCAAGCTGGACACTCTCAGCGGACCCCATATCTTGCGTGCTGGACATGGTCCATTTCCTCCCCTAGTCCTAGAGCCTTCTTCCTGCTTCGAATGACCTGGGAGGCCCACCTCCATGGACCATTCCCCTCCAAACACACTCATTCTCTGACTGCCCTTTGCATTCATTAGAAGAAACAGTGGCAAGAGGCCAGAGGGTAGGAGGAAAGAGCCATTGGGCTGTTTACTCCCGGCTCCCTCCACAGCAGGCTCTACCTAAGGCCCAGCTCCTACAGCTGGTGGTCCCACTGGGACCCTGACCCGGCCCACTCCTCAGTCCAGACCAATCAGAGACCCTGTCCTCAGCTCTAAGCTGTGTGAGGACTGCAGGGGTATAGCAGGCAGCAGACTATATGAGGCTCCCAAGAGAGGACAAGTGACAAACAAGGTCACCGGGCAGAGAGAGGAGCCAATGCCCACCTACTTTACAGAGTCAAGGATCTCTTGTCTGCTCCCCATCTCCAACCCAACTGTGTCCTCAACCCGCCCCTTCTTTCTGCCATGCAGTAAATCTTAAGTGAGCCCAATCTGCACTACAGGCGCCGCACTAGATACTAAATTATAAAAATAAATTAGATGCAGTCCCTGCCCCCAAGGGGCTCACAGTTGGTGAGAGTCAGCTGTGCATATAGAACTAGGGACACAGAGTCCTAAAGGTGCTGTGAGAAGGGTCATCACAGGGCCCAGTGGGCATTGTCTGCCTCTTTCTGAGAACTGGACACTAGATGGAGTATCTCCTATTCAATCCATCAATACCTCTGGAGACAAACTTTCCCTGTTAGGGAATCTGGACCTTTGTGGAAGTTGGAGAATGACCTGGATGATATACCTGAGCCCTCCCGCAGCTATAACCCTAGGAGTCCCAGCCCAGTGTACAGAACCTTCCAAGGCGCTTGACCTTTCCCTTGACTTTCTTCCCACTTAGCAGTAAGGATGATGACCTGTAGCTTCACGATTTCTTCCAGGGGGTCACTGGCTTAAAGGAAGAGGTAGGGAGCAGGGCCCCAAAGAATATCCCATGGCTCCCTCCCAGACTGCCTCCCACCAGCTACCAGATGGGGCAGGTATTGGCTCAGGAGTCCCAAATTACTGATTCCCCTCACAAGGATGGGATTCATTCCAGAGCATTCATTCCCGGAATGTATTCCATCAAGGAAGGGGCCTGTTTGAGAGATCACTGCAGCTCAGAGAGGAATTTACAGGATTAATCTTTAATACTTGCCAGCATCAGTAATTTGGTTATTAAAAGAAGAAATAATAAAATAACAAGCCCACACCATACCGTTGGATGAGGGTCCTTCCTTCCAAACACACACACACACACACACACACACACACTCACACCACCAGCTGTCCCAGAGAAACCTATGGTGGCCGCAAGGAGCACCAAGACCTCTGATCTCAAAGTGGGGCTTGTGGGGGTGAGAGAAGGGGAATATCTTTCTTTAGGCTTCAAAGGCTATTTATAACAGATGGACAACACTAAATCAAACAATTCTACAGCCTCAATACAGAATCTGGGGAGGATGGTGTTTCTCAGTGCTACTGACAATAAATATTAAGTAAGTTAAAAGTGGGGATCCCTGGGTGGCTCAGCGGTTTAGCGCCTGCCTTCGGCCCAGGGTGCAATCCTGGAGTCCCGGGATCAAGTCCCACATCGGGCTCCCGGCATGGAGCCTGCTTCTCCCTCTGCCTGTGTCTCTGCCTCTCTCTCTCTCTCTCTCTCTCTCTCTCTCTCTCTCTCTGTCTATCATGAATAAATAAATAAAATCTTTTAAAAAATGAGTTAAAAGTCACCCAAAATGATAAAAAATTGAATTGAATGTTGTCATGTAGATACATTTGAATATAATTAGATTACAAATTGTACTCCAAAGACTTGAAAACCTACAGTGTGCCACCACTAAGAGACCTCACTACTGGCAGAAGAGGTTAAAGGAAGACTGTTCTCACATTCCGTAAACATTTATTAGGAAGCTACCATGGGCCAAGCACCGTGTCAGACACAGGGATATAGACATAAGCAGGAGACCAGCCATGCTCTCTGCCTACTTACGGGCTAGAGGAAGAAGATACTGGATTTGGTCGACAACTCTGCAAAGGCAGAGCGCTAGGGAAGGACAGAGGAGGGATAGTGCCTCTGCTGGGAGGAATCAGAGAGGGGTTAATGGACAAGATGACCACCAAGATGGGTCATAAAGGGAGGTGCTTACCAGACGGAGAAGGGATAAATGCATTCTAGGTAGAGGAAACAGCATATGCAAAGGTACAGAGGTATGAGCAAGCATGGTGTGTCCCAAGAGCAGCAAATAACTGCCGGGACTAAAGCACAGGGTGTGAGGGACACTGACAGGAGTGAAGGCTAGAAAGGTGACTTGAGGCTTCATCCTGAAGGACTTTGAATGCCAGACAGGGAGATCTAGATGATATCCAATAGCAGCAAGCGCCAAGCCAATTAGCCATTAAACAAAAATATGGTAAGTTAGCTGTGTTTTAGAAAGATGTTTGGGGAGAACAATACCTGATGCCCCAAAGACTATGGGGTTCTGGAGGCAATGAGGTCCAAGGAATCCTCAGAGAGGGGCTCCCCACCACCAGGCAAAGGTAGGACAGATGCCTTCCTTCAAAGAGGAATGCTCATGAGACAAGCCCCCTAAGGAAATGGGGTCACAATTTCAGGGGTCCCCAGTGGAAACCACCCCCTCCATTTTTATCAGTGGTACACTTCAGGTAGGGTTGATGGGCAAGCATAGCCTCATCATGGAGGGATTCGAGCTCTTGGAATAGCTTGGCTGGTGCAGAGCCTAGCCCTCCCCCCAGGAGGGACCATAGTGGAGAAGACCTCCAGGGAGCAGCCAAGGCCCGGGACAAGCCTGCAAATCTCCAAATCAGTTTTGTCTTGGGAAAAGGTCAGGTCATGAAAGGCCTCAAGAAGCTCATGAGACACAGAACAGGTGGAGGGCCCTTCATCACTTGCAAATAAGATAAAAGTTGCACGTTGATAAACATAGTTCTCAAGAATCAAGGCAGCTTTCCAGCAAGGATGGAGCAAAGAGGCCAGTAATTTTTCTTTCCAAAATCTGGGGCAAAATAGGCAGACACAGAACAACCATTTGGGGGCTCTGAAAATCAACCCAAGGCAAAACAACAAATTGAGAAGCTTTTGCTCATGAAAAACCGGACTCTGGGTTAGAAAAGTCGGAGTCTGGCCTGGGATTGCTGGCATCCCCACCCCCAGCTGTGGTTCTTTCTAGGCAGGGCTGACCATTGAAAATGAGAACTTTCCTTGGGGAGAGGCCTGATTGGGAACGGAAGGTAAGGAACCCATGTCTGGGAGTCGGCAGGACAAACACCTGCTCAGTAGGGAAGCAAATGGGTAAGACCCATGGCTCTGCTGGACCAAAGTGGCAGTCCCAACTGGGGCAAGCAACAGAGCAGCAGGTCAGCCAGAAATGGAACAGGGAGTTCCCGGAGCTGAGCTTGTGGACAGTGCTCAGTAATAAGAACTGTGGAACCACTATGGCTGGCCTCCTTCATGTCTTCTTCTTCTTCTTCTTTTTAAAAAAATATTTTATTTATTTATTCATGAGAGACACACAGAGAGAGACAGAGACACAGGCAGAGGGAGAAGCAGGCTCCCTGCCGGAAGCCCCATGCAGGACTTGATCCCAGGACCCCAGGATTATGACCTGAGTCGAAAGCAGACACTCAAACACTGAGCCACTCAGGTGCCCCCTTTGTGTCTTCTTTTATGTGAGTCAGGGGACCTGGGTGTTTAGCCTTTCTGGGGTTCAATTTCCTTCTTTAAAATAGGAGACATCATGTCTACCTCACTAGAGTGGTAGGGAGGTGAGGATAATGATATAATAAGGATAAATGTTAATAACACTATTATTTTTTAAAGATTTATTTATTTATTTTAGAAAGAGAGCAGGAGCGAGAGGGGCAGAGAGAGAGAAAATCTCAAGCAGACTCCCCACTGAGTGCAGAGCCTTATGTGGGGGCTGAGGCCCTGACCTGAGCCGAAATCAAGAGTCAGAGGCTCAGCCGACTACATCAACCAGGTACCCTAATAACACTAATCATTAATAATTAATACCAATAATCATGTTGTTTAGCATTGATAATATGATCATTGACAATAAGAATAAATATCATTTATATTATAAATAACACTGTGAAGGTGACAGGAGCAGGGAGGGCTGGGAAGAGCAGTTGGGGAAAGGGAACAGGGGGAGCCCGGGGCTCCCCGAAGACTGCAAGGGCTGGACTAGGAAGGCTGGGGTGGGAGAGCGCTGGAGGCAGGGGAGGCTTGGAGAGTGGGACCGGGCCCCCCTGCAGGACTCAGTGGTGAGGGGAGGGGCTGGAGGAAAGTGTGACTGGAGGCAGGATGGGAACCCAGGGCTGGGTCCTGCGAGGTTTGATGCCTCGGCTGCTGGGCAAACAACAGTGAGTCCTCAGGCCCAGCCTGTCGCCTGAACGCTCCAAATTAAATAACTGCAACTCCCCTTTTATTTCCTCTCTGACAGCAACTTATTGCAAAGGCTGCTGCTTCTGACATTCTAATATTCAGAGTCACATCCTGTGGGATAAACCCATCGCTGTTGTCTGAGCCAATGATTTGTGCCAGGAGAGGAGGGAGCCGGGAGGGGCAGGGAGAAGCAGGGGCCTAGGGCTGCTGGCAGCAAAGAGGGAGAAGGATGAGTGTGCAGGTTCGCACACAGGTTCTGCTGGACCAGCCGGGGTTCCCCCTCCAACAGGTATCAAACCCTGGAATAGATTGGGCTGTCTGATTGACCCTCCTCTATCCACCTGTACATTTAATAAATGCTTTAAGCACCCACCACGAGGCATCTGTCCCAGGCACTGTGAGGGCCCCAGACCCCACCCCTTCAGGCAGCCCATGGGATGACCAGCAGTTAGAGTTGAGTGCTTTGGAGAGACACAAGACTGGGTTCCCATTCTCAATCTGCAGCTTACCAACAGGGTAGCTATAGGCAATGTTCCCACATCAGACCCTGTAAAGTCAGAATAACCATGTGGCCTACCTCCTAGTGTCATCCAGAAGATTATTTTTTTTTAAAGATTTTATTTATTTATTCATCATAGACATAGAGAGAGAAAGAGGCAGAGACACAGGCAGAGGGAGAAGCAGGCTCCATGCCGGGAGCCCGACGCGGGACTTGATCCCAGGACTCCAGGATCGCGCCCTGGGCCAAAGGCAGGTGCTAAATCGCTGAGCCACCCAGGGATCCCCTTATCCCTTTTTTTTTTTTTCATCCAGAAGATTAAATGAGAGAATGCAGCATAAGCACTGATCACCCCCCAGGGCCTGGTGCAGAGTAAATAATGCCCATGGTGGTTGTGAAAGTGACACACGGTGTAGGACAAGATACTGCTAAAAGAGAGGAGCTGGGGGGTAAAAAAACAAAAAGAAAGAGAGAAGCTGCGGCACCTGGGTGGCTCAGTGGTTGAGCATCTGCCTTCAGCTCAGGTCATGATCCTGGGGTCCTGGGATCGAGTTCCACATCGGGCTCCCCACAGGGAGCCTGCTTCTCCCTCTCCCTGTGTGTGTCTCTGCCTCTCCCTCTGTGTCTCTCATGAATGAATGAATGAATAAATAAATAAAATCTTTAAAAAAATAAAAAAAGAGAGGGGCCAACAGGGTGCTGTGGCCTAAATCATTTGGGGAGTGCTTGCTCCTAAATCATGAAGTTCTGGTCAGTTAGGAGCTCCCCACGGTCCCCAAAGCTCTCCAGGCAGCTGGCTGTATAATGGGATGCTTCGTGGAGTTCTCTGTCCACACCAGCAGAGCACCAGACAGCCAAGCACATACAGGATGGAGGCAAACAGGTCAGTTGACCACACTAATGGGGGTGGGCCACTCCTAGGGGACTGAATGAAGCCAAGGTGGTCCTAAGCTGGGGGGTAAAGGGAGGAGGCTCAGTGGAATGAGTAACCAAGCAAGGACAGATGAAAAGGTGATCTAAGGAGTGCGGGGTTGGGGGACACTGCTGCTGGCAGCCTGTGGCTGGCTGCTCTTGGTGGTGGGGAGGAGAGATGCTGGTTCCATCTAAGGTTGGGCAACATAGAAACTTGAGGGGATGAGGGGAGCGGGGATGGAAGGAGAGACGCAAGCCAAGAGGCTGGGGAAGAGGCAGCAGAGGGTCCTGTAGACATACCTCATGCTCCAAGTGAGGGCTTGTGGGATGTGTGAACAGAACACAGATTTGGGTCAGCCTTCCCAATTAGCCTTGGAAGGGGAAAAAAACAGTCTCCACAGGCGTGAAAGGAAGAACAGGAACAAGGAAGAAAGAAGCTCTGCGAATACCCCAAAGAGCTGCCGAGGACTGCTCTGGCCTTTAAAAAGCAGGGAGTATGGTAATCTAATAAACATAGCAACAAAGCGTTTGTCACCAAGCTAATTTTATTAGAACAGATCTCAAATGGCTAATTTCCTTTTACTAATGAGCAAATTAGTTGAATCTCTGATCTGCTTTTAAGGCACTTATACTAATAAAACATGAACGACAGTGAAATTCGTTGTGCGGTGTAGTGACACTCGCACTTGGGCTGAAAGGAATCTCCAGGCAGGCAGGCGTGCTCTCACGTGGCATTGCCCCCTGTCCGGTGTGCGCAGGCCAGCTCAGAGCCCAGCCCCACCCAAAGGAGGGGGGTATCCGGCTATCTGCTCCCTGCCTCCCCAACCTCCTGGCCTGGGTGTGTCATATGTATAGAGAACGTCCTGAGACATTCCCAGCCCTCTGGTGGGTGATCAGGGTGGCTCCTACCAAAGCTGAAAAACTTTCTGCCAAACCATCTGTCCCAGGGCCAGAGCTGGGTCTCTTGACTCCAGCTCTTCAAGTCAGATACACAGAAGCCGGGGGGAAGGGGAGGCACAAATCCAGGCTTCTTCCTGAGGCAAAGGGGCTTTGGCTGGGCTCTGACTGGGGCCAGGATTTGCAGTGAGCAGCCATGGCACACCTGGGAGGGCATAGCACAGAGGAGGACCTGGGGGAGAGGAAGGCCCCCTGGCAATGTGCCCAGGGATGCTGCCTCCTACCTAAAGCATGGGGTGAAAGGGTGGGCATAAGCCAACTGCTCTGAGCTTAGAAGAGGGTCCCACATGCTTTAGTGACATGCTTGCTGGTGGCAGAGAGAGAAGGCCTGGGAAAGATGCTCCTACAGCAAGACTTGGGACAAGGGCTATCAGGTGGGTCACTTGACAAATACAGGACATCCACCTGTTTCAACCACGCTTTGCACAGAAGTGGGGGAAATCCTAGGAATGAGATCTAGGACCAGGCAGGGTCCCTGGCCCAACCCATGCCCTGGTAGTTAACTTTACGCCAAAAAGGCTTAAGAAAGCTGGGGCACCGGGGCTGTGGGCAGGACCTGACAAGCTGCCCCAACAGGGAGTCTGACTGAAAGGCCTCCAAAATGCCAAAAAAAGGACGAGAACTGCCTCCAGCTCGAAGCCCAGCTCAGCCACATACATTTGGATCCCAACTCACCAGTTAATTATGGTGGCATAATTCGAGCCCAGTTACTCAGTCTCTGTCCCTTGGTTATTTCTTTTTAAAGGGGAGATGCTCATGCTTACATATCTGAACTAGCCTGTGGGCTCAGTGAGGAATAGAGCCAGACACGTGGCAAGCATACAACAAAGGTGCGTCCCCTTATTTCTGCCAGCCGAGTTTTGGAAACTGCTGACCCTTCTGGGCCATGCAGAAAGTGTAGGACAGTATTGAGTTGGTGGAGAAAACAAGGGGCAGGGGACTCCCAGGTCACACACTTGGACGCCCACATAACTGAACTGCTAAATGAAGTGTGCAGCCTGAAGAAAAGAGGGGCGTCTCATCACAGAACAACCAAGGATCCAGCAGCCCTGCGGATCCTTAATCCCCGCTGGGGACACCCATGCATTGTCCAGCACCTGCTGGAGTCACGTGTACTACAACCACCCTCGTGGTTAATCTGGCCCTCCTCTAAATGCTCCCCCCAAAGTTTCCCATCCTGCAATCTTTTGTCTTAGGAAGGGTGCCTTGCATACAGTCTAAATCCAGCTCCACAAACCACCTCTGCAAAGTCCTCAAGTAGCTTTTCTGAGTAGGAGGTTCAAGGCTGGGAGACAATAGGGACAGTATCAGGGGTTAGACTTGTGACAGGCCAAGAGTTTGCAACATAATCCACAGACAAGCTCTTGGGGCTGCTTGCCTCTGTGAGTCCGTAGCTCTGACCTACAGTGGAAGCCATAGCCACGGCCCTCATCAGGGCTCTTGGCATCTCTCCCCGTGCCAGGCCACCCCCCACCTGTCCATACCCCTCCCTCTGCCCGCACGGTTCCCCAGGGCCACCACTCTGATGTGCTCTGGCTCATTCATTATTCAGACATTTCCTCAGTTCAGAGGCCCAGGGGCCAGAGGGTTGGCAGTCTGTGTGCTCTTGCATCTCCAGGTTGTACAGGGAATGCAGATGTGCCAGGCTGGGCTCAGGAGGTGGACAAAGCTCGGTCCTGGGTCTGGGGATGCCCTCATGCTTTACACTGTAGGACCCCATTCTCTCACGGCTGTCCCCTGGGGTTACCTTATGAGGGACCTTCACCCCCCACAATCAGAAGGACCTGGGATTTAACCCAGGTGCAGGCTCTTTACAAGCTGCGAGTGGTGAGATTTGACTATTCTGTATCAGCACTAGAGTCACCTAATCATGAGCTTTGGGCTGAAGATAGCACAAAAGCCTGGGCAAGCCCCTGGGCAGAGGGACAGCGAGCCCTCCTGAAGTGGTGCCAAGATACGTGCCAAGTCTAAAGCCCTCGGTGTTGCACTGACCCCTGCTTTGGTAGGCGGTGGACTGGGAGGGCAGAGGTCTCTCTCACCCTGTATCATGGGGCTTGGGCCGTGTATTCTGAAAGGTGACAGTGCTCTACTCCTCCCTCTCCGGCTGCACGGTCCTCTTTTCTCACATTTCCCTCTCGGGGTGCACCAACCAGCAGCTTAGTCTTCAGTTACTTGAATAAATGCAAGGGTTGGAAGAAGAGAGAGAGATACAGGGTCGATTGTCTAGTCCTGAATATTTCTTATCCCTTTGCCTATCCTGGGTCCATCTCCCCCACAGCTTTGACCCACCACCCTCCACACCCCCCAGGATCAAAACTGGTATCTTCTATATACATCTGTACTTCCCTGAGTCTAGTGTTGGATCCCTAGACTGGCCAAAGGAGAGGGAGCCAGCAATGCCCCCTCACTGGCAGGGGAGTATTAATGGGAGGGCTCCCCCCATTGCCTCAGACAGAGAATGAAGGAAGAGGGGGGCACCCGGCAGGGGTGGTTTCCTCTCTCCTTCCCCTGTGCCTGGCTCTACAGGATCACGCCTGGAGGATCAGATGGTGAAGTAGGTCTTGGTCTTTTCCCTCCACAAAGCCCCATTTCAGAAACAACCAAGGGGACCTCAAAGGAGAAGTCTCCCAGTGAGATGGCTGAAGGCAGAGAGGGAGGGAAAACAGGAAGCTGGGGAGAGCTGCCTCTCATGGGCTCCAATGTATAGCTTTCTTCATAGAAATCTGAGGATCCCTGTTGAGCACCCAGAAAGTTAGGCTGGTAAGGGAACAGACAAGCTCTCAAAGGCGTGGCTATTTCATTGACTCCTACAACCAGGTTGCTTTTTAAAACCCAGCCCCTAGGCCTGCATTCCTTCCTTGCACTCCCTGCATAGTTCCTGGGGAAAGGACCAGCTCCCTCTCCCTTCCTGGGGAGAGGACCAGCCTTAGCATGGAGGATGGGATGAGAGTTCTAGACTCTGGCCAGAAGCCAGCCCATCTGAGGCTTTGTGCAGGGCCTCAAGGTCTGGAGCCTTCCACAGAGCAGATGCTAGACACCTTCACCTGGGCTTTCCCACTGACCCCAGTCTCCAAGCCCCAAGGATACAAAGTCTAATAATGTACTTTATCCAGAAGTAAGATGATTAGCTTCGCCCAGTCTGGCCCCATTTTCCAGGCCTAACTACCCTCACTCATGCTGTTCCCCGCCAGGAACCCTCTCCTTCTATCTCCAGTCCTCTTCTCCTTTTCAAATCCTCTTTGGCTTTAAACATGGGCTACAGTTCCACATCGTCCAACAGGCCCTTTCTTTCTGCTCCAACTCCTGTTGATCCATCCCTCCTATCAGCCCAAAACCCATACTTGGCACTTGACCATATACAACTTGGCAAGTCATCTAATACCCTTCTTATACCTTTCTCTCTCAACTTTCATGTATATCTTTCATATATACCTTGTCTCCCCAGCTAGGCTTACAGATGAGAGCCAGATCTTTCTCTTCTCTTCATTTTCCCAGTGCACACCCTGCACTCCTTCACGTGGCCAGGCTTCTAGTTGAGCTTCCTGCGCTACCACTGCAATCACCTGATTATTGCTCAGATACATCCTCTGTAACTCTGCTAAGTTAATCTTTCTAAAGCACCACTCTGGCCATGACATCCACAGCTCAAAAACCCTCAAAGGTCTCCTGCTGATGATTAAGTGAAGCCCAAAATCTTCTGCTTCGCATTCAAGATCCTCCATGACTTGGCTCAAGCTTCCCCAAGGTTCCTCTGTCATCGCTTTTCTATATCTCCTCCATGCTTCAATTAAACCTGATACTTTGGCAGTTCCCAAATACTTGGTGCCCTGCCCATGCCATTGTGATCATCTGGAACACCCATACCCCCACTGCCGTTTGTTGAATTCCTACTCATTGTTCAGGGTCATGCTCAAATGCCAACTGCCAAGAGGAGGCTGGTCTGAGCCTCTGAGCCCAGGCAGCTCTTGGAGCCTCCTTTGGGGTTTTTAATCAGGGTCTGCCTCTCATTACAGAGCATCCCTGAGCACTTGTCTATCCTCCTCCATAAGAGTAGAGGGGTGGTGAGGGGACAAGGACCATCCTGCATCTTTGCAACCCAATGAAAGGAGGTCACCAAGACTTTCCTGCTTTCTCACATTTCCAAATCTTTTCTTAAAGAGAATCCAAGACTCTAGGTAAGGATTTAGATACTATGAAAAGTACACCACCACCAGGTGTAGGATGAATGTCCTCCTGACTATGGTCAGTGGGAGGGGTGCCTTTCATTTGCTGGCTCCAAAATCCAACCCAAGAAGGACCTCAGAGCAGACCAACAACTGGCCATAGAAGAAAGGTCACCCATCTAGCCTTTAAGCACTCTGTGGATCCTGTCCATAGTATTCCAGGTTTGGGAGAGATGTGGGATTCACAGGCCTGTCTACCAGCATCCTCTGGGCTCTAGAACTGAGAGACTCTAAGAGAAGGGGGTGCAGAGGCTATACCAGCCACCAATTGGACTGCTCAGGGCCATATGTTCTAAATGAGAATTTCCTAAGCCTGGGAGCCCATAGACAGCAAGATCCATGAGACCCTTATTAATCCTCTGCTGTCCTCTTACCAAGTGTTGGTTAGCCCTTCATATCATTAATGACCCACCCTACACACACACACACACACACACACACACACACACACACACATACCACACACATACACTCAATAACAAGATTGTAGACAGTGCACCCAACCTGAAATAAGCCAGATGACCATAAAGAAAACATGGAATAGTCAAGAACACCAAACCAGGTGTCCAAAGGCCTAGGCAAGGGAGAGCTACCTCACCAAAGCTCAGTTTGTTCATCTAGAATGTATACAACATCAATAGTATTGATGATAGTATTGATTGTAGGCCCCCTGCAAAGCACTATGCATTCATCCTCTCACCTGCCAACAATGGGCTGGGCCTGCCTGGACACTGGGGTCTCTGAGCTGCAGCCCCTATAATGCACTAACAGCACCATCTCAACCCAGGTTCCTTTATCTGTACAATGAGAGGCACTGACCTTATTCCCTGTGATCTCTTCCCACCCTCACATCCTGTGTATTCCCGACTGCCTAGAGTCCCAACCTGCCTTAAGGGTGGTTTGAGAACCACATGAAAGACCGTGGAGGGGAATAATGCCCTGGAGAGCATAAGGAATGACCCTTGGTGGCCATAACAGGAGCAAAGAGAAAAAGACTTCCCTGGGCTCAGCCTCCAGGGAGACATCACAGAGCCCTGGTTGGCTGGGCCAGCCTTCTCCTCAGGGCCTGGGGCCACCTGTACTCTCTCTGATCAGAGCAGGTTTGTAGCTGTTTCCATGTGGGTTGGAAATGGTGGGCTTTTTGTAGTTTAGAGCTTAAGATATTCAGACCCCTCCCTCTGTTCTTTGTCTTATTAAAGTTTCCCTCACTCAGCCTCTGTAATACCCTAAAATCAATTGCTTATTTTACTGTCTGTTTAAAAATGAAAGTGGGACTTAGTGGGGGAGCCCGCAAGCCAGGAGGCAGCCCCAGGCTGAGCCAGAGGCACTGGGAGGGAGAAGGCCCAGGCAGCTGGCTTCTAAGCTCAGCTGTAAAGGAGCTGAGTGCTTGGGGTCTCCAAGGGCCTCGAGGCTGGAAAAGCCCCCAGGGCTGAACTCTCAGTTGACAAGGCCACTCCCTCCCCCCTCTGCTCCCCCTTGCTCCCAAACAGGGCCTGGAGCATCAAGCTCTCTTGAGGTCACAGCTCAACCAATGGAATGGAGCTAGATCATCCAGTTCCAACAGCAGCTGGGCTTTAAAAGAAGGCAATTCAAACTCACGTGCAGGCTGCTCACACACTCCAGAACCAGCATTCCATGATGCCTAGTCTCCAAAAAGGCTCTGTGGCTAGGTATGGTCAGGTCTAGATATCCAAGAGGAGAGACTTCCCTAGAAAATTCCAAAAAGAAGCAAATAGAAAAAGCCCTGGAGATAGTAAAAAGATCAGCAGTTATCAGAGGTTACGATGGAGGGAGGAATAGTTGGAGCACGGGATTTTTAGGGCAATGAAATTACTGTGTGATACTGTAATGACAGATAAGTGACATTAAATACATTTGTCAAAACCCACAGAATGTACAAAGCCAAGAGTGTATTCTAGTGTGAACTATGAACTTTCATTAATAATGATGTATCAATATTGCTTCATCACCTGTAATCAATCTGCCACACTCATGCAAGACGGTAATAACATAACTGTGAGGGGAAGGGCAGAAGGGATATATGGGAAGTCTCTGTATTTTCAACTCAATCTTTCTGTAAACCTAAAACTGCTCTAAAAAATTTAAGTTTATTAATAAAAAAATAAATAATAGCCAAACTGGAAACAACCCAAAGCAGGTGAATGTAGTGCATGCATACCATGGAACACCACTCAACAATCAAAGGAATGAATGATGATAGACACACATGCACAAGCATGTGCACACACACACACAAACACACAGCGCTCGGTTCCCGGGATGGAACCACTGACCTGCTATATGGCCTCAGGTGATCACTGCAGTGTCTGGGTCCCAGTGTGGCCCCATGTGGACCTTCTCTCTCAAACCTCCCTCACTCCCTCACTCTTGACTAAGACAGCTAAATTTGATCCCTCTCTTATCCCCAAGAAGGAATAAGGTCTCCACCGCCCCTGGCTCCTTGGCAGCCCTATTGGCTTCTCCCTCCTGCCAAGCATGTAGGGTTTCTCCTCTGGAGGGACTGAGCCAAGGCTCAGCTCTGCAGGACCATGAGCTCGTACACCAGCAGTAGCAGTCACCTTCCCTGTCCCTCAAAGCTCCAGCCTCTCTCCTTACCTTTCCCTTCCATCCCTGCTCTCCTTCTGCTCTCCTGACTTATCCATACATCACCAGGAATGCAATACCCTTAAAAGAAATTTGCTCTGAACTAACAGAGTCAGGCCTCATTGTCCCCAATATCACCAAGCAATTTCTGAGCTTGGAGGGTGTTGAATTGGAGCAGGAAGATGGGCAATTGGTCAGGGTCAGCTGATACAGTAGGGAGTAGGGGTTGAGAGCTCTAGAGAGGTGTGAGAAAGGACTCAGCTGGGAATCAGTAAAGAAGGACACTGGGTCTCTAGAGGTACAAGCCTAGATGACACCCTAATATTGCTATCTGACCTAACTCATTATGCTCAACTATGGATCCCCCCCTGGAATGTAACTTCTTTACCAACTGACACAATCTCCTTTAAATAATGCCAATCTGCCCTAATAGCTCGACCCTCTTTACTACAAGTTTCAACAGCAGGAATTCCAGCCACAGAGAGTTTGAGCACCTCCAGAACCCAGAGAGCATTGGCCAGTCTCTGCCTGCCTAAGGAGCTACAGTGCCCTTCAAGGATGGGTCCCCAGATCCCTCCTTTAGGAAGACCCTTAACTCAACTCTGAGAGAATTACTTGCCCCTGACCTGCACCATGACACTTGGCTCTTGTGCAAAGTTAGCCCCCCTCCCATTCATTTAGCTCGTAGATACATAATACAAACACAGCATTAACATAAAACTCTGCAAGTTAACGACATAATGCTATTATAAATTACTTTCATGAGCAGGGACCATATTTATTTATCTTTCTATTTTTGAGTCCTGCATACTGTTCCAGACCCATAGCAGTAGGGACGTTATCCATGTTTATGTGAACAGAAAACTCTGGTGGCTGTACAATTCTAGAAACAGAATTGTTGATTGATTGGCACCAATTATTTAAAGGGATAGCAAAAAACTCTTAAGAGAAAGATGCATTTCCATAGTTCCAGAACACACGGAGCTCCTGAGCACTTGAAATGTGGCCAGTATAATTGAGAAACTGAACTTCACATTGCAATTAATCTTAATAGTCACAAATAGCTGATGGCCACCAAATTGGACAATGCAGTTCTAGAAAGAGATGTCTCTGGAGATGAGTCTCATAAGTGAAATGAACATGGAAGTTCTCACTGAGAACTCGGTGTCATAGGATGCATGGTGCATAATAAAAAGCGTGCACTCCGGGAGCCTAGGTGGCTCAGGGGTTAAGCGTTTGCCTTTGACTCAAGCTGTGTTCCCAGGGTCCTAGGATCAAGTCCTGCATCGGGATCCCCATAGGGAGCCTGCTTCTCCCTCTGCCTATGTCTCTGTCTCTCTCTCCATGTCTCTGTGTCTCTCATGAATGAATAAATAAAATCTTAAAAAAAAAGTGTGCACTCTGGAGCAACGCTGTCTTGGGTTCGAATCCCCATCTCACACTACTAGCTAGTTATTTAATTCTCTGCACTTCTGTTCCTCATCTGAATAACAAGAGTAACATTTACCATGTAGGATTGCTATGAGGGTCAGATGAGTTAATATAGTTAAAAAGTTTCTCCCATATAGTGAGTATTCAGTAAATATTGTTGCAATTACTGGCACATGATAGGAATTAAAAACAGTTGCTGATCTGAATGTGCATCTACAAAAATATTTGGTTATATTTATTGACCACTTACCAAACATCAAGCACTGTGCTAAGAACTTGACAGTAACACTGAGAGCAAAGTATGATTATCAACATATTAAAGGTGAGAAACTGAGGCTAATGGAGGTTAATGAGTGCCCAGCTTCCAACAGACACTGTGCCTGATTCCAGAATCCCTATTCAGTCTGTTTCCGTGTCTATAAAATGAGCATTAGAATAGTATCTACAGACAAGTTTGGCAAGTAGATAAATAAGATAATGCATATGGCTTGTGCTTTGGATAATGCAATGATTTCCAACCAGGGACAATTTGCCCCCCAGGAAACATTTGGCAATGTCTGGAGACATTTGGGTCGTCATGACTGGGAGAGAGGATTTGCTACTGGTATCTAGTGGGAAGAGATCAGGGTGCTGCTAAATACCTCACAGTGCACAGAACAACCCCCCACAACAAATAATTATCTGGCCCAAATATGTCAATACTGCTGAGGCTGAGAAATGCTGGTCTAGAGCCTTATACGGTGTGTTCAGTATGTGCTAGCAATGAGAAAAAGAAGGAAACTGAATCCACAGATTTCAAAAGGTGCACTGTTTGTTCAGAGCCTAGAACAGTAGTGCCATAGCAGGGGGGTAGGCTTGGGGAAATCATTCAGTCCTTCAAGTCACAGAGAGTTACCTGTGAAACTCTGTGCCACATGAAAGAACAGTGTGCCCTCACTGTGGGGCATATGCTTAAAAACCAAAATCCTCACTTTCTAAACACTTGTGATGAAACTGCACCAGCATGAGGTAAGGAAAGGGGGCAGAGGACCCAGGGAGCTGAATCACCCAAGATGACAAGGGGGCAGGGACAAGGGTGAAATCATTCTATTCCACTCCATCATTTCACAGGTGAGAAATATAGAGGGCAGCAGAAGGGCCCAGAGCCATTGGCAATGTAGATAAAAGGCATGGAGTTCCTGAAGAGGCCAATCACTCCCCGTACCCCAACTTTGCTATGAACCAAGTATGAACGATACATTCTGCTCCTTCATTGGACTGCAGTTTGCTCAATCTCCAACTAAGTTAGCATGTCAACCAAACACCATCACCAGCATCACTTCCATTTACTATGTGCCAGGCATGGCACTGAAAGCAAAATTTCATTTAGTCTCATGACAACCCTATTTTACAGACAAGGTAACTGAGCTCAGCCCAGACTACCAATTCTAGAGCTACAGCTCCTAATCACCATGTTGACTGTCTTAGCATCAGACTGGAGCCCAAACAATGAATGAAATGGGCCCAAATCATGTGCTGCCTCTCCACACAACACAACCAGACTTGCTGTCCCTGACACACTGCAGAAATCGTAAGGGTCTCTCTGGTCCCAGCACAGTGCCTGGCATCCAGGCTTGAGATGGGAGGATTGGCTCCTTGAGTTCCATGGCTGAAAGCCCCAGTCACAAATTCCTCCTACTGTTCACAGGCCCTGTGCTTGTCACTTATAACCCGATGCAGGCAAGGGAAACAACATTGGTAATGAAATAACAGCACATGGCAGAAGAAGTGTTGGACTCAACAGGACCCTGTGGGTGTCTGGAGCTCACAGTAACGCACTCATGTGCATTAGCGATCAGGACACGAGGAGATAGGGCAGAGAGGGCTTCATGGGCGCCACACACTTGTGCTAGAGCTTGAGGGAAGGGGAGGAGTTCTCCTGACAGATTTGGAGGGAGAAGTGAGGAAGAGGCATTCCCAGAGGAGGGATCTGTGTGAACAAAGACAGAAATGAGCGAGGCAGCTGAAGTGCGGAAAGGAGGGCTCCAGCTTAGTCAGAGCAGTGGGAGAAAATGGGTCCTCCTCGAGAGGGAGACCAGCGAAGAGGGGCTCGGCAATGGGCGTCCAAGAGCATCCTCTAGATGGGGATGGATTAGTGTTAGCAATGCTTCAAAAGGGATTTGCAAGGGAATTATTTATGGTGGTAACAAGCAAGCACTCATTGAGCTTATATCCCACATTATACAAACACGGCATTGAGCTCTGCAACTGAAGGCCCTAATGCCACTCTAAATTAAATTCATCAGTGTCTTAATTAAGATCTATATTTAGTTCTTAATTAAAGGGGAGAGAAAAATCCACGATGTTGCATGGCAGAGATTTGAAATGGAGATAAATCATCTTTCTGCCAGTATACTGGGCACATGCCCACCCACTCTCAAGACTCTGCCCCCTGCCAGGACAGGCAATCCTTTAATTGCCACCCGCCCCACCCCGTCCTTCTTTCCTTCTTTCTTTTCTTCCTCCCTCTTTCATTCATTTCTTCTTTCACTTATTCTACATCTGTTTATTGGGCCCCTATGTACCAAGCACTGAACTTTGATTCTGGGGCACAGTAGGAAATAAAAAAGAGATAGTCCCTGCTCTCAAGGGGTTTAATTGAGCTCCACAGAAGAACACCAATGGATACATACATGTCTCAACTTTGAGACCCTTTGGGTCTTCACTGCTCTCCCAGTGCTTCCAGTAGGAAGAATCCTGGTGTCCAGACACTCTGGGGTGATGTCATGGCTGATGCCTTCATCCTATCAGCCAGAGAGAACCTTGAAGAGTGACCATTAGGATCCTCCCCCTGCCCTGCACCCACCATGCTGAGTGAGCAAGCTCCCATGTGAGTTGGCTGCGGTGCAGACCCTCAGGAACCCCATTCCACTCTCCCATCCCCTCAAGCAAAGGATGAAGACTAGTTGTTGAGAGGATGAGTGAGGAAGGGGTCCATGAGCATCCCCTTCAACCTTAGGATTAGGTTTTCTCTGACACCTACTAGGGCACTGTCCCCTGGGAGTGGCTTCCTTGAACAGGGTTTACAAAGGAAGATCACAGAACACGGAACATCACAGTCACAAAGACCTTTGAAACTGCCCAACAGTCTGGGTTCTTGGGAGGTCAAGTGATTTGGTAAAGTAAACAGAATTGGCAAAGGGCAAGAGCTAAAATACACCACCAGGGACCAAGAACTATATCCAGGAGGACACAAACATGGATATAACAGAGTTCCTGCCCTCTGCACCACTGATGGTGATGGCCGGGGGGGGGGGGGGGGGGGGGGGCAGACAGTACAAATTAGGAGGGGGAGTCTCTATGGATTATCAGTGAAATTGAACCCTGCTGAGCATCCTCATTCTCCAGAAAATGTTTTTTTCTCCAGGGCCCCCAGGATCCTTCCCACTGCTCAGTGCAAAGGCTGCAGGGGCAGGAGGGCTATCGAAATGGTGGTGACAGCACAAAGCCACTGAGCCACAACAGAGGCTGCCCTAGCTCAGGAAATGACTAGACGCATAAGGCAAGATGCTTTTTGGGCTGAGTGTTCAAGATGTCAGAGTTGGTTAAGGAAAGGCCTGGACAGAAAGGCATCCCGGTAGGGGGAACAGACTGTACAAACTCTTGTACAGAATCAAGAAACCAGGGCGAGTTAGGAAAATCAGAGCGATTTTTGCGTGGCGGGAGGAGCTGGGGCAGGTGAGGTGGGAAAGGTTGGCTGGAGGAAGGCCTTGAACGCCGGCATTTCACTCCTGCGCTCAGCCCTGGGGCAGCTCCCAAGAACGTTCGGGGCTGCCCGGGGCCCCAGGGGCGAGCCCTGTAGCACCCTGCACCTCCGGGCAGAAAATCGACGGATAAGCCCCCGCTTTACAGCTCAGCGCCCGGTGGGCAGGGGCCCGGGTTTGTGCTGGAGCTGGCGACCCGATGTCCGAGCCGGCGCTGCACCGGGGCCAGCGGGCGCCGCGGGTCGGGGAGGCGGCGGGGGGCGCGCCGGGCCGGCCCGGAAAGTTAACTTGGCACCGTGGGCGCATCAAAGCGGCGCAGCTGCGACTCGCGGAGCCGCACAGCTTTCTTCTCGCCGCTCTCTTCTCCCCGATTAATCAGCGGCTACAGCGCGGCGCTTTGATCCCCGAAATCAAACCCTTCGTCTGATGGGTGACTTGATGTTATGCTAATCCGAGCTGATTGAGCTGAGATAATTACACTTCATCCAGGTTTCCTGGGAGTTCCGAATAAATATTGATGCACATCTGTCCCCCGCTCAGGTGTAGCGCGGAGCTCTGCGCTGGCAACAGTTTCGGCCGCGAGCGCGCGCACCGCCCCAGCCCCCGCCCAGCCCCCGCCCAGCCCCCGCCGCTGCCGCAGGGCGCCGAGCCCCTGGGGACGCCCAGAACCCCGCTGCGCCCGCCCCCAGGCGCCCGGGCAAGTGGCGAAGACCCGGGGCTTTGAGGTGTGGGTCTCCGTGCCCCGCTATCGGCTGTGTGGCCTTGGACGAGTCACTGAACCTCTCTGAGCCCCAAGGCCTAGAGGTTTCCAGGCTGCCGCAGAGATTAAATGAGATGCAGGAGAGGAGGTTGAACCGCGCGGAGGAGCCGTACGCAGCCTCGCGGTGGCCCCCGCCACCCCAACCCCAGAGCTGGGCTGGGGGAGGCGCCCCAACAGGAGCGTCCTCGGTGCCAACACTGGCGCGCCGCGCTGCGCGCTCCAGACGGTATAGAAATGAATAATAAAGCGAGCAAGCGTTTCGGTGGCGCTGCTCCTCCCCGCGGGCTAATTAGGTCGTGTTTGTAAAGCACTTCGAAGACAAAACGCGCCCCAAGTGTTAATTATCATTAGCCCCGTCCCAACACGCTTCCAGAACAGAACAGCGCGGGAAGCCCAGAGCATCCCTTTGCCAGCCCGCGAGGCAGCGGCGGGGTGGGGCTCAGGGACCCCAAGGGCAGGCTGCCAGTGGTCCCCCAGCCCTCCTGGCTAGCCATCTCTTATCCCAGGCTCTCTGCAGCTCGGGATACTAGGACCAGGACCGGAAGGAGGAGGGGCCGGGTACAAGGCCCAACTAACTGCAGATGTATCCATCCCAGGAAGGCATCACTGAGGACCAGCCCTAGGTTTGGGATGTGTAGAAGCCGGCAGAGCAACAGGACCAGGTGGTCTCCAAGTACTGACGCTGCACAGACCCAAGCAATCTGTCTTCCTAAATCTTGCAGGATTTGTCCCCCGCTGCCTCCAGAAGGACATCCCCCTTAACCAGAGACCCTGGTGCCCAATCCTGGCCTCCTCTAAGGCCAGGCCACGGCTGAAGGACACCGAAGCACAAAACCAAACCCACAGGGGTTCTGAATGTACCAAGCAGAAATTCTGGCAGAAACTGGTCTTGTGCTGTTGAGTTTGACTGTCCTGGAAGTCCTAACAGCCAGACTGAATATTATGCAGTCCTTTCTCCCACTTTTATGGGATGATGATTTCTTAAAAAAAGATTTTACTTATTTATTCATGAGAGACAGAGAAAGAAAGACAGAGACACAGACAGAGGGAGAAGCAGGCTCCCTGCAGGAAGCCTGGTGTGGAACTAGATTCCAGGACCCTGGGATCACAACCTGAGCCAAAGGCAGACACTCAACCACTGAGCCACCCAGGTGCCCCATGAGATTGATGATTATAAGGACAAGACCAGTGAAGGGTGTCCACATATCACATGGCCAGGTGGAAGCAGAGCCAAACTCCAGTTTCCAGACTTCCCTAGTGCTCAGCTTCTTGTAGATTGCTCCCCTTAGAATAACCACAGCAATACTTAGAAAAACAATAATGAATGATGCTCAGAGTTCATTACCATTTACAAAGTGCTGAAACACACATTATCTCAGCAGGTCCTAAGGAGCTACAGAAGCTCAGAGGTGACTGCCAAGGGATTTGGTGTAGGCCACACCTTAACTGGTTAGTGACCATGCCAAGGCAGGAGCTCAAGGTTGCCCTTTCCAGATCCTGGGTGGTACCTTCCAGCTCACCTTCTTATTGTGTCTAGAATCATTTCTTCAAATGCATGCAATTCTTGCCTGCACTGTTTCTCATGCTGCTTTCCTAAAATTGAGCATTTTTCCACAAACAAGCATTTTTGCCGAGGGATGTTTCCTATTAATTTCAGAAGTTGGTGGTTGGGGCTGAACCTCTAGACCTCTTCCAGAGAAGCATGAAAAGCATGAAAACCTCTTGTACGGGTGGGGTTAGGGTGGCAAATAGAAGGTAATCTCCATCCTCTGGGAAAGAAGACTCAAACTCCACAAAGCAGTGGTTGGACTACACCTTTCCCTTTCTTCTCCATCGTTCCTACCATGGTGGTTGACTACATTGGTTGCATTCTGAGCAGGAGTGAAACAGAAGCAAGGAGTCTGAGGCCAGGCAGAAGGAAGGAGGGGCAAGGAGAGTTCACACCCTTTCCTGACACCAGGGCCCTCTACCATTCATGTGCATGGAGAGGGAATCTCCTGCGAGGCCCTTACAGGGCAGTTTCCCCACTCCAACCTGAGGGTCTGATGTAGAAGTTAGGTTACAGCCTCTGGAATCTTCTTTAAACACTCACCCCACAGCCTCCCCACCCAACCCCCCCAGACTTTCTTATAGCCACTCTCAGGACCCCTGCCCAGCAGGAGCAGAGCATCATACAAAGACCCCATCAGAGGTCAGCCACATGGAAGTGCAAGAGTAGAGTGGACACTCACACAAACAATGAGGCCCAGGAAAGCAGAGCCACCTGAGGCAGGCTTGGCTGGGGAGTGGGAAAACTTTGGCCCCTTCTACAGGAGTGGGGGGTTTCTGGGGTTTCAGAAGCCAGGTGTACAGGGGCTAGGGAGAGGCTCGGGACAGCCTGGGGGCAGAACTGATACAGGCTTCCTCTGAGGACTTCTGCAGGAGAAGCTGTGTTTGGCTTCCCAGACTCCTGCCACTTTGTCACTAGGCCAGTGGGCGGGGAGGCATGCTGTCAGTCAGGAGCTGGGGGGGCAGGGGGCTGCTCTATCCATCAGTCCCAGGAGGCTCATGGCCCAGGACCTATCAGGGAAACCAAGGAAATATTTTAATTTCTTCTCAAATTAGAAGAAAACAAATGAGCTTCCAGAGAGAATAAACCATTTTAACATATAATATCAATTTATTTGTCTCTATACCAATGCAGCTGTAAAATAGAGTTATTTACTTACTTATTTTTCATGGAAGAGGAGACCCCTGGAAGCAAAAGTGCCTAGGGGGTCACAAGTCAGAATGCAGGCTGGGGCAGGATGCTGAGGGCTCTGGATAGGGTGAAGAGCAACTTCCCCGGAGCCTCGGATGCTTCCTGGATTCCTACAGTGGGCCCGGCCCCTCACTGGCAATGCCCAGGGCTTGGTGGAAAGAGGCAGCCTTTGATTCGGCTCTCACGCTGTCATGTGATGATGACTGACACTAGGGCAGTGCTCCCTAAAGAGATCTCAGCCCAGCAGACAGGGTTCAAAATGGGAAAGAGGACGAAAGAGGACTGGATTCAAGAGTCAAAGGACCTGGCCTCCCGTGCCTTAGGATAGAAATAAATGAATGTAAATGAGGTCCAGGTGAGCACATGTATTTTATAGTCCGTATTTGGGCACGTTTTGATCACGAGCTGGGCATTCTTCATTCTTGTCCAGAAGAGATGGGGAAGATGAGAAGAAAGAGATGTGCCCCGCTGACCAGGGCTTGCTTCCTCCTCCGGCCCTAACTACCTCCCATCCTAATGCCCTGCAAGGTCCCAAACTTTGTGTGCAGTGAGCCAGTGGCCCCACCTGGAGTCAGAGGCCACGTTCGCTAATCCAGAAATTAAAGCGCCCAGAGAAAACAGGCTAATCAAATTATACATTCCTGAGAACCATTTATAAGCCAGGTACATTCTTTAATCTTAATTAGAAATCTGAGCAGCTCCCACCGTCTCTGTAATCAACCTTTAAACAGCGCTGACCCCCATGGCGCTAACCTTGAGAGCCACACACGGATGGGTGAGAAGAGAGCTGGGGGCTGCCTTCTTGCTGGGGAAGGGTGTGTTCACGGGGTGGCAGGCAAGGTTGAATCACTAGGTTACTCCCTCAACACCCCATGTCCTACCCTCCCCAAGGACACACATACACAGAGCCTTAGTGTATCGAATCTGCCCTCCAGCCACCTCCACCATGAGCCAGGACCAGGACCAGGTCTAGAACCTTGTATCCCACCTGTCTATTACAACGTGCTCCTAGCTGGCCCATTCTCTGTGCTATAATCCGGGGTTCTTTCTACAAAGCACATCTGACCATGGTGATTCCTACAGAATGCCTTTGAGTTTCCTTAGAACCTTTTTTTAAAAAAGATTTTATTTATTTATTCATGAGAGACACACAGAGAGAGGCAGAGATATAGACAGAGGGAGAAGCAGGCTCCCTGAGGGGAATCCGATGCGGCATTCAATCCCCGGACCCCAGGATCACAACTGGAGCCAAAGGCAGATGCTCAATCACTGAGCCACCCAGGTGCCCTCCTTAGAGCCTTTAGGATACAGTTCAACACATTTCTTTCCCACCCATGGTACCTTAAGCTTTGCAGTCCAGCCCCTGCTCTCTCTCTATCCCAATCCCTCGAGACACTGATGGGGTTCAGAGTATGCCTCCTCAAAACATGCCACTCTGGCAGAAAGATTATTTTGGACTGAAGGCAATTTTTAAAAAGCAAACACCGCATAAACTTTTTGGCCTTCTCTCTGCCAGGAAGGGCAGGATGATTCTTAAACACTGGCAATAATCCTGGGACTCTCATCAGCCCAGAGAAGGCACCAGAATAATCTATATAACAAATCTTGCTAAAACCACCCTTATATTCCATTATTTTCCCCCATATATCTACCTCCCTACAGTTTGCCACTGTTAAGAGCCTAAACCCCTGTTCCTTTGTCCTATCACTTCTCCATAAATGTATTGTTCTTTCTTCAGATGCTATATAGTCCCAAGTTCTAAGCACCCCTTTGAGTTACTCATCACTGAGTCCTCCTGTGCATATGCATGTGTGTGGTGCATAAGTTCTTCCAGATCCAGACATCCTTGGGCATTGTTTATAGTTTTGGTAACAATGGCTGAGTGTATAAGTGCTGAAATTCTGAAGACCAAGTGTGGGGCCCCACTGCAGTCTGGCAGGGGCTCTGTGTTTGAAAAAGCCAACTTTGAGGCAGGACACCCTAGCGAGTATGTCCAAATGAGCCTAGGGTTCAACCATTCGCTTATTCAATCCACCTTTGAACTGGTATTCCAAGGTACAGTGCTAAGAGCCAAGGACAGAGCTATGACTGTGACAGCCTGTTTATGAGAATCTCCCAGCCTAGAATATGATATGATTTCACAGAGGTGCTAAAAGTATTACTGGAACTATGTCAGCACACTTTGGGCTGCAAGTCACAAAAACCCTTATTCCAGATCACTTAAATAATAAGGAAAGGGAATTATTTTATGTAGCAGAAAGCCAAGGGCCAAGGCGGGATCCAGAGCTGGCTTATGCAAGCACTCAATGACATGACCAAGAGTCTTCCCTCTTTCTGCCTCCCCTCTGTGCTCTCCCTGGTTTGGGCTCCGTCTTCAGTCTAGTGACAGGATCAGTTGAGGCAGTTGGAGGCATCCCTTCCAGACCTAATAGTGGGCAGCACACAAGAGATGGTAGACTTTTCTCTTCCCATGGCTTTCTTCTAGAGGCAAGAAGACTTTTTTTTCCAGAAGCTTCTTCAACTACTTCTTTTCATGTGTCTTATTGGTCCAAATGTGGGGTACCTTCCCAATTCCTGAACCAGTCACTGGTAGGAGGATGAGGTTTATGTAAGGCCAATCAGACTCACCCCTGAGGCCTGAGAGTTATGGGGAGTCAGATTCCCCTAAATCCACTGGCTGTGTGGGAGAATGGGGAATGCCCAAACAAAATCAGGATCTGTCATGAATTTTCATGGGTTAACTACCAACGTTGTCCACAATATGATGCCCAAGGGAAAGGTGGGCAGACAGGAAAGCTTTCTAGAGGAGGTGACCTATCTATGAGTGGGGTCTTTAACAATGGGCAGGAGTTATAAGTGTGAGAAGAGGCAGAAGGTTATTCCAGACACTGGGCTCAGCATTTGTAGAAGCATAGCAAGATATTCAAGGGACAAGGAGATACCTGGCCCGACTGGAGTGCTGGGGGACATGCGGAACATGACAGATCCAAATCCAAATCTGGCTGAAAAGATGGGCGGGCTAACATAGTGGAGGCCCTTATGTGCTGTGTAAGAAGCTTGAGCTTTATGATGGGAGCCAGAGGATAACTTAGAAGGCAATGAGAGAACACCCCAGTCTACCTGGGGGTGAGTGAACTGGAATCCTCCCTTTCAAACTAATCTCTTATCCCCACTTCCCAATGACTACATCTAAGAGCTGTTCTTGGTCCTCATACTCTTTGACTTCTGAGTGGCGTTTCTCACTTTGGACCACCCCCTTTTGCTTAAGTTCAATTCTGGATGGCCACCCCTTACTCCAACAAAGCACCCCCCATCCTCGATTTTCAGCAGCACTGCTCAGCTGCTTTTCAGGGCTTCCATCCCTCCAGGCATTTCCCCACCTGCTCCTTCCTGCCTGTTCTTCCTCTCCTCAAACCCCACTTGGGAGTGTCCTCACTGGCTGTGTCTCCAGCCATGCTCTCTTACCCTCTCTCCCAGTGTCCTTGTTCTTATGTCCGCACCCCAGCCAACTCCTCCTCTTTACTTCCCAGCTTCTTAGAACACTGGAAAGCCATCCATATCTCCCCTGCAACCGAATTTGAAACCCTGGTGTTCCTTGTGACACTTTACTCTCCCTTGTGCCTCCCACTGAATCTGTAGCCATGTTTTCAGAGCCTTACCATTCTGATATTTGATCAGAAAGGGAGACAGAACATGAGAGACTCCAAACTCTGGGAAACAAACTATGGGTGGTGGGAGGGGAGGTGGGCGGGGGGTGGGGGTGACTGGGTGGCAGGCACTGAGGTGGGCACTTGACAGGATGAGCGCTGGGTGTTATTCTGTACATTGACAAATTGAACACCAATAAAAAATAAATTTATTAAAAAAAAACAATTCTGATATTTGTCATGCCTTGATATAAACTTTGGCATCCCAACCACCATGTGTGTCCCTTTAAGTTCCAAGTCCTCAGCTTGGTATCCGAGGCCATCCAGGGTCTGCCTCTAGCCTCTCCTTCCAGCTTTTTTGCTAGTGCTCTTCTCTGGGCCACTTTGCCCAGGCCACTTTCTCCCCTAGACGATGCTCTGTCCCCCAGCCCAGCTTGTCCATCCTCTGCTGCGTGGTTCAGATAGCGGTGCCCTCCATAGGAACAGAAAGAATCACCAGCTTACTGCAGAGAAGGCTGGGTCGGCAAGCACAGCTTGGATCTACCTCCACAGCTGGACTCTTCATACATTTGCTTGGCACTGAACTTTGCACTTGGAACTGCAGGTCTATTCCCTACAGGGTAGATGTCGCCCCAGCGAGGAGGAGAGGCATGCAAGCACCTTGCAGACAGGACAGCCCTGGCAGGAGAGAGAGGAAGGGTACCTGGGCTACTCTAGTGTGGGCCCCTCTTTCCATCTTGTCAACTCATTTGGAGAGAGGAAGCGATTTAAAGCACAGAGGGAAGAGCAGACGCAATTCCAGGGACTGCTTTGGGAGAGCTGCCGTTCCGTATAGGGGGGCACAGCAAAATGCTGAGGGAAGGAGAAATCATTCCTCCCACATCGCCATATGCTCGTTTCAGGGCAGTGAGCCAGAGCTGCAAGACTCGGCAGTCTGCATGGCTCTGGGTCCCCAAACAGCTCCCCTGGGTGGGGCAGCGCCATCGCCTACATGCAAGCTTGGCTACCCTGTGCCACGTCTGTGAAGATTCCGGCTATGACTCAGATCTTTCCTTCATTCTAGCACTCCTTCCAGTTTCTGGAAGAAAGTGATTCCAGAGCTGGCTGATCCCAATATCCAGTCCCCTATCAGCAGCCAAGACCCAGTGGTCTGGCCTCCCGTGGTGGTACCTGCCATTTCCACCAGCTATGCTAATCTGGGGTTAGGAGCCAGGAGTTGACAGGGGAGCTAGGGTGTGTTCTTTCCAGATGTCAACAAACAACGGTAAGTAGCACAAGGCTGTGTGGCAATGAGGGTGGTAGAAATGCGATCACTATTGCCAGCACCGCCTCTCCCCTCTCCGTTGTCCATTGATGGGCTTTGCCCCCTACCTCTCCAGGGTCATAGCAAGAGAAGACTGGTATGATGATGTGGAAGGGACCAGAGTGTATGAGATGTGTGTGTCTACCTAGGGACCAAAGTTAAATACAGATGCTTGGGTTGTGTTTCTTGGTATGATGAACGTCTCTCAGCACTATGCTGCTTTTCTTTAGAGCACCTTTTATTCTAGTATCCCAACTGACTCTTCCCTTTTGGGGAGACAGATATTATCAGCTCTGCTCTACAGTTCGGGAAATGAAGGCTTCCAGAAGTGAAGTCACTCTCCCAGTTAACGGCCAGGCTAAGATGAGAGTGTGAGTGGCCTGCCTCTCACCCTCATGCCTTCCTTCATCTTTTCTCAGGAGTACTCCAATGGGAAGAGAGCTGAGGACACTAACACCCAGTCCAGGAGGGTGTTCCTTCAGGAGCATCTCACTCCAAGCACAACCCAACACCCCAATTCCAACTCAAGGAGCTGCCTGACTAAATCCTTCCACCAAAAATTTATCCCAGGTCAGGAGACACAAGTCTGGTCTGTCTACAGACTATAATGACTGGCAGACTTCATTCTTTTCCTTTCTCACCCTTAAAGAACCTGCTCAAATACCACCTTTTCTGGGAAGTCCTCCCTGCCTTCTAGCACCCTCCTTTCTGCACCCATAGCCCTGGACTCATGCTTCTCAGTAAATTTTTTCTCCAAGTATTTTTTATAAGTCAGCCTCCTCTACCAGACTATGAGCTCATCAGATAGCAAATTGCCTTGGTCATCCTGTTGTCCCCTTCAAGGCAGGCCAGAACCAGGCTCAGGCTGGGGGACCTGGCACACTTCTTTGAGCCTTAGCCCTGGATCTGCTGTTGCATCTCCCTGGAGAGCTCAGGACCTGGAAGGTTCCCAGCAGGGATGATGAGCAGGACTCCAGGCATGCCCTATAGCTCTTCTCCATAAATAAGTAACCTACTGAAACCAGAAATTCCCAAGCTGAGCCTGTTGTATCTCAGGGATAAAGGATAACATGGGGAGGAAAGACACTACCCCAGAGCCAGCCAGAGGGTCATCTTCCATCACAGACCAGGCAATTGGTCAGTTCAAGATGGGGATAGAGAGCTCTGGTGGGCAGCAGATGGTGACAAGGGACCCCTGGTGCATGGTCAGAGCTCCACGGGGAATCAGCTTTTGCCCATATGTCTGCCCAGAGGTGTCAGGGACCAAGCCCCCAGGTAAGGTCAAGGGCAGGCCCTGTTTCTAGGTGAGGGTAGGGACTTGGCTATTGGCAGAATGAGTTGCACGTAAACGATGCTCCATCCATGCATGTCGAATGAATGAAGGAGGAATGAATGAAGCCTGGGATGCAGGCTGAGAAGAGCCTCTGTGGGCTTGCGGCACCTAGGCAAAGGAGCTCCAACCTGGGTCCTACACAAAGGACGCCTCCCACCTTACGGAGAACAGAGGAGCACTGCGACTTATTGGGAAATCAATAAGGAGGCGGGCCCTGTCTGGGCAGGCGGACACGCTGTATACAGGCCTTCTGCAAACACAATCATCTCCTCAGTTATTAATGGGCCCGCTCGCTGCCTCTTCATTAGTGCTCAAATATCAACAGAAAACCGTTTACTTACCATGGGCTCCTGCTCGCGCCGAGCAAATTTGGACAGGGCTAGTCAAACAGGGAGCTTGTTGTTGGGCTAATGACAGAGCCCAGTGTAAAGTTTAGCAGCAGCCGAAGCAGGCAGAGAGGGCACCAGCCTGCACCTGCCCCCGGGGGGCAGCCCAGTGAGAGCTGGGGGTGGGGGAAGCGGGGAGGGGAGCCGTGTCTGGGAGAAGTGGTTGCCCTGAGTCCAGGGCCACACGGCCACGGTCCCACACTTGCACCCTGCTTCCACTTGAGATCTCCACACTAGTCCCGGGAACTAGGCGTGGCAGGAATTGTAGAGCAGTATGGGGTGGTGGCTGAGGACTTGCATGCACAGCTAGCAACCTGCTAGGTTCAAAGCCCAGCGCTGGCTAATAGCATGGCTAAGCACAATTATCTGGCTGAAGCCTTGGTTTCCTTGTCTACGAAATGAGAAATAGAAGAGCACTTACCACATAGAGACACCAGGAAGATTAAATGAGATAGTGCATAGCACAGTGCTCCATCACTTTAGTAGATGAGAAACCGAGGCTTGGATGGACTTGGGACCCTCCTCCAAGGCTGTGTGCTTAGGAAGGGGCAGAGTCAGACTGGACCCTTGGCTCCCAACTCCAGACTCAGGGTGCTGCCCCTCAGGGTCTCCCCAGGGCTCTCACCCACAAGCCCAGCCCACCCCAACACTGAGGTCCTGCCTTGGGAGGCCTGAGCTGCCCTGAAGGTTCGGCAGGGAGCAACCCACACTGACCTACCCCAGCCCTCTGGTAGCCGCTCCCTGGCTCTCTGCTGCATATTCCTTGCTCTCTGCAATGTAGACTGAAAGTGGGGACCTCTGGAGCTCAATTTTTCCATCCTCACCCAGCCCTGGCCTCTCAGAAAGTGTTGTCTATTCCTGGGGTTACCCCAGAACAATCCATCTGGGCTATATTAAGGAGGAGCTTTGTGAGCTTCCTCGGTGACCCGAGTTCGAGTCCTCTGACCAGTGACTCAGGCCTAGGGAAGGTACCCCACCAGCCACTGGCTCCTCTGGGGTCTGGATAGTCATCTGGTTGCTGTCTTCTCCTGGGGGAATCAGAAACGCTCGAGCTGAGCTGACAGTTACAAGAAAGGACCAACCTCTGGTGGCCGTAGAATTAGAGAGGCCAGGGGGAGTGGGCAGACAGCAGAAGATACATTTATTGGACCTGCACCTTTCACCTTCCTGCCAGACCTCCTACCATGTGGCCTAGGGATGCCAAGCTACATGCCTCATCTTTGAGAAGTTTGGGTCTATTGTGGGGGTGCACGAGCAAACATACCAAAGGGGTCAGAGCTAGGAGGCCCACACCAAAGGGCCCCAGGAGCACTGACAAAGTGTCAGGGAGAGTCAAAGATAACTTCATAGAGCATGAATACTCAAGCGCGGGCTAGAAGGATGAGAATAAGTTTCCATGGAGGAAGAAAGGAAGGCCCTCCAAGGTTATGATCACAGTATGTGCAAACAGGAGGTGTGAGGTTGGGGAGGCGACATGGGACCAGATCTTGACAACCCTTGTGTCCCACAATATGGCACTTGGTGGTAGTCCACGGGTATGGAAAGCTAACAGCATTCACTCAGGCTCTATTTGAATGCTGTCCAGGACAAGGAGCTCACTGCCTCATGTGCCAGTTTGGTCTGTGTCACAGTGTCTTTGCACTGAAGCAATACCTCTAAGAGCTCCTCCTAGACCTAAGTCAGCCCCTGGAGCTTCGCAGGGAAATAAGTCATTCATCAGTCATTCTATAAAGCTTTTACTGAGTGCCTCCTGGCATAGGAAAGTGAATGTGAAAGCCAATCCCTGCTCTCAGGGAGCTGGATTCTGCAGAGGGCGGAAGGACACTATCATATAAACAAGCAAGATAAGTTCCCACAGAGATAAGGCCGTACAGGAAAAGAGGGTGTGCTGAAAAGGAGAATTCTTGTAGAAGAGCCAAACAAGCTGTTTTGGCTGAATTGGTAACAAGAGGTCTATCTGAAGAGGAGAAATGTGAACTGGAGAGGAAAGCAAGGGAGAAAAGGATCCCCCAGGCTTGGGGCTTGACTGCAGAGCATGTGGGGGGACCCCCTCACCCCATCCCTGCTGAGCCAAAAGATGGGTCAACTGTCACGCACCCCTCGGACAGCCCACGCAACAACCTATCACCAGCTGTGTGGCCACACCACGCCCAGGCTCCAATAGGGGCTTGCCTGCGCACACGTACACACACGCTCACGTGCATACCTGCCCATCTCCTTCCTCAGTGCGTACACTCACTCACACACACACATAGGCTTCCCCACACACACGCACACACACACACTTGTGTGCATACCCACTCACCTCCTTCCTCAGTGCACACATGCGTGCACACACACACCCAGCTGCAGGCCTTTCTCCCTGCAGTAATGAATGCACTCGCAGGGACCTGCCACCCCGAAGACACAGAATAGTTCGGATGCACAGAACATGGGCGTGCACTTTGCTTTCTTCCATGTCCTCACACACACCCCTTGGTCGTTGCTGTGTCATTAGTTCATCTGCTTTTTTAACCTCAGCTAATCGGTATGTCCACCCCAGGGTGATTGGACTGCTTTGGCCCCCAGAGGGAAAGAAATTCTGACTCCCGAGTCATTTGAATCTGTGGCACTGAAAGGTCTCCTGACCAGAAGGAACAAGAAAATGTCACTGGCTGATGGGAACAATTTTAATGCAAAATGCCACCTTGCGATGATTGCTCCTTTTGCTGCAGCTGCCAGGAAAAAGACACTTAGCTCTTTCCCAGGGGCCAGACTGATCAAACAGTTTTGTACTTCTTTCTGCATCCCCTTCCCTCTGAATTGTGCATTTCAGGCCAATTTGGGGCTCCTCTCAGTGCCAGCACAGGACTTCTTCTGGAAAAAGGCAAAAGGAGCCTGGGCGAGCCCCCCTAGATGGCCCTTCATGGGGCCTCTGCCACCCCTCCACCTTCTGATGGAGACAAGGGGCCCCTGCTCTGTCCACTCTAAGCCAGGCCCTGGGGCGAGGGGCCTCCAATGCCTCCCCTCCTGCTACACTCCCTTCTGCACAGGAAGCCCCTCTTTGCTCATCTCTCCTCTCTGAGACTCCAAGTGCACCTAGAGGGGAGAGCTCGTGCCCATATTGCTCACCACTGTGCCCACAGAATCTAGCACAGACCTGGTACGTGGTAGGTACTCCATAATACTTACAGAATAGGTGAAGAATAATAGAAGAAAGGGAGAAAAGAATCAAGCTCCTCATAAAGAGGGCAAAGAACATTTCTGCTACTTCCCTGACTGCTCTGGTCCACGGCTCGGCGGGGAGGCTTGGGCACCACATACCCCCCAGCCCTGCCTCCCCCACCCCACAGACACGGTCTAGCCCCAGTGCTCAGGACCTCTTCACCCTCCTTGTTCTGGAGCTCTCCACCCAGAATGCCCTCCTTCACCCTTGGAAATCCTGTCTCTCCTTCCATCCCCATACTAAAGAGACCTGCCAGGGTGGGCAAGATTGTAAAATGCTTCCCAAATTCCCCTCCCCTGATAATTCGATCTAACACTAAGTGAGGTATTGCTGTAGGGAATCTTGCAGATGTATTTAAAGTATCAGATCATTGACCTTAAAGCACAGAGATTATTCAGGTGGCCTGACCTCATCACTGTGCCCTTTCAAAGTAGAGCTTCTCCCACCAGTCACAGAAAGGAAGTCAGAGAGACTGGAAGCAAGAGGACAGGACAGGCTGCTGCTGGCTTGAAAGTGGAAGGGACCACGCGGATAGTACCTGAAAGCAATCTGGGGTGGAAGGAGAGTAGGGGTGATAAAAGTGATGACCAGCCAATAGGCTGCAAGAAAATAGGACCTGGGTCCTACCACTGCCAACAACCTGAATGAACTCAAAAGTGGGACTTTTCCCAGTTCCTCCAGACGGGAACACAGGAACACCCTGAGGTCAGCCTATGGTTCCTCTGAGCCCTGCCAGACTTCTGATCTATGGTGCTAGGAAGTCTGAAATAGGTATTGTAGTGGTTGTGTTGTTTTCTTCCTCATGATTTTCCCTTTTTTAATTTTTAATGGTGACTAAATACACATAGCACAAAATTTACCCTCTTAACCACTTCTTCATGTCCAGTTCGGTCGTGTCAAGTACCTTTGTATTGCTGTGTTACCAATCTCCAGAACTGAGTTTAGCTTGCAACACAGAAGCTTGGTACCCACTCAACACTACTTCCCTGCTGTCTTCTCCCCATGGTCCCTGAAAACCACCATTCCACTCCCTGTCCTGTGAATTTATAGGTGTGTGCTGGGGCACATGGGTGGCTCAGTTGGTGAAGCACCTGCCTTCGGTTCAGGTCATGATCTCAGGATTCTGGGATTGAGCCCCACACAAGGCTCTCTGCAAAGCAGGGAGTCGGCTTCTCCCTCTCCCTTTGCCCCTCCCCACTGCTCCATGCTCTCTCTCTCTCTCTCTCAAATAAATGGATAAAATATTTTAAAACAAATAATAAATAAACTACTCGGTTTGTATGATTCATTGTGTCCTGAGAAGACCCAGTCCCTAGGGTCCTCTCCTGAAGGACTGGTCTCGGCAGCATTAGTGCTCATGTCTACATGGACAAGTAGCACCTGGAAGTCCCTTGAGAATGAGAACAAGAATGTTCCCACCATTGGTTCCCCATGGTGCCTATTATCATAATAGCTAATAAAAATGGCACTCACTGCTTATCTATTTGTTAAGCATTTATTGTGTGCTGTAATAAGCACTTATATACACCTCACCAAAGCCAAAACAAACACAGAAAATAAAAACAAAAATACACCAAGGTGGTAGTAATCACAAAGAAGATAATAATCACTATAATTCACAGCATGCTAGGCACCCACTGTGTTAAGTCTCTTACACATATTTTCTCATTCGAACTTCAATGCCTTCTGAGCTCCAGATTATTAGCCCATTTTAGAGAGGATGAGAAAGACACAGAGAGATTAAAAGTAAGGACTTGCCCAGGGTGACACAGCTAAATAAATGGCACAACTCCAAGGCCAATGGCCATGGGATTATGCATGTTGGCACCAAGTGCACAGGCTGTGTGGACAGGCCTTGTGGAGTTTGACCAGAGACCCTCAAGGCTGGGAGAGACACTGACATACATCTTTGGAGATGGGGCAGGACTTGCTCAGGATGCCATGCAAGCACTGCAGGACAAAATCAGGGTTGGATGCTGAACCTGGGCCCGGTAGCTTCAAATGATGGGGTGCAAGATGGAGGGACACTGAGGGAGGGTCACCCAACCCCAGGTTTATTCTTCAATCACAGGAACTCCGCCTTTAACCATTTTGTGTGTTAGAGTTCCAAATAACGTTCCCAAACAGAGCTCCACTGCTGAAAACATAGTCTGAAAACCACGAAGCTCTTGCAAGCCTTTCTACTCTAAAGATGGTATACTTACCTATAAAAGCTCAGAGGGGTGAAGTCACTTGCTTCAGCTCACACAGCCTTTTTGTGGTCCAACCAAGAGTAGATCACAGGTCTCTCAGATCTCCTTTGGGTCACTGGGAAGACTCAACCATACATGACCCAGACTCTTAAGTTCTATGGGGTTGGTTGTTGGGCTTAGAGCTGCCCTTAGCCAAGGAGATTGGCAGGCACAAAAAGACCCACGTGAAGAATGAGCACTGGCCTGGGAGTCACCACATGATGCTCCAATCTCAACTCTGTCCCTCCCCATTTGTCTGACCAAAGGCAATTCGCTTTTCTTCCTCGGGCCCCACCTAGACAATAAGGGTGTAAGTTGGGCATCCCTTTTTCTCCCCCCAGCATTGGTGTAACATGAGCTCGTGTGTGGGTGATGACGGGAAGCCTGGCAAGAAAGAAACTCAGCCCAACAGCAGTGACTCAGCACTCTTAGCTCTCTCCGTGGGCACCCCACCCCCACAAAAAATGATGAGAAGCATTAAAATACAAAGCAGCTTCAGACAGGGGAGTGAAGTGAAGGTGCAGAAACCCAGGCTCGAGGTGTCAGCACCAGAGGAAGTAATTTAATAAGGGCCCGCTTGGAAATTATATCACCCCAAATAATATAATAAACCCTAATTTACTCACATTTATCTCTCAGAGTTTTTTTGGGGAAGCATAATCTTGCCTGCTCTACAGTGATGGATTAGCGCAATGGAAACTCCACTGGGAAATAAAAAAAATACATCTTGTAGTTTTTGACGTGTTATTATTCAGTGTTATCTCGTATGCCTCATTCCAGGCCCATTACTCATGTTCACTTTTTTCCTTCTGTTATTTTTTTCCCCTCCCCTTCTTAAAAATCGGGGCCAGAGGCAGGGCTGCTGGCACATGGCATGGCTCTGCTGTTCGCCCGAGCCTAGCCCGGCATGAGGGTTTCCTGGGCTGGGCAGGGGGAGTTAGGAGAGAGGCAGTCTTTCTGGAAGACTCTCCGGGGGATGATGGGCATTACTGGTGATCTGTGGCGCAGCAGGGAAGGGGAGGCTGCCTCCCTCTGCCCCTTCTTCCAGCCTGAAATCAAAATCCTGCCCACAGTTCTGCAGGAACCCACCGGGCTCCTGAAGTCAGAAGGAAGGCTAGAGCTCCCTCACCTCCAGCTGACCACCAGGGCTGGCCTTGAAATGGTTATGTCTGAGCTCACTAATGGCCTTGGGATAGGGAAAAATCTAGGGCTGGACAGGGGATTTTATGGGAAGGACACAGGGCTATCTCATGGAACCAGAGAGAGTGTAGGCAAGCACAGCCAGCCAGGCCTCACACTAAAGTGGAGAGTAAAGCACCAGGAATGATTTCTGTGTTCCCCCCTCTCCCTCTGCCTCTATGAACCTCTTTCTAGAGCCTCCCTAGAGACTGTGTATGATTCAAACTGGGCCTCCCAGGTTCCTGGTCGTCCATCACCTCCCATGTCCAGCCTCCTACTGACCACATCTCAACCATCCTCCTTCCAGGACAGAGCCCCTGGGGGGGGCCAGGAACCAGCCAACCCAGGCTGCTATGGTGAAGGAGCGAGGGGAGCAGGTGGCTTGCCTGCTTGGGTCGCATGCTACTTTCAGGGCAGGTAGGCCCAGGGTTTTAGTGGGCAGGTCTCCAAAAAGGAGGGCACTCTAGGAGCTAACTGCTTGACTTAACCTTCTAAGGCTCAGTTTGCTTATCTGGGTAATGGGGATGGTCATGGGAAATGGGGTCATGGAAGAAAAGGTGTCTTTAAAGGGTATCATGCCATGTAGTTAGCACCTACTGCTGCCACCACCACCACCACTGATTCTCCCCAATTGCACTGCAAGGCCTTTTCCTCTCCTCTCGTCTGAGAAGGAAGGAGCCTTCTCTGGCCCTAAGCAAGGCCGGCCTACTCCCTGTGCGGTTGGTGCTGCTTTTTCCAGCCACCTGAAGCCCACAGTCTGCCAACCTGTTCCCCTCAGGAGAAGGAAGGAAAGTGGGAAGGCCCACAGCACCCTGGGAGATGCCATGCATAATTGCTAATAAGCAGGCGTGACTGAGTCTTAACAATAATTAAAGTTACCAACTGAGAACTTGTCCATTTCGGGGTCTAATGGTTTTTCAGCACATTAAACATTAAAGGGGTAATCACCTCACATGCACTGATGCCCACGCAGCGGCCCTGTGTCATGCTTGCTGACAGCAGGAAAGTGCAGGCAGAGGCCCAAGCAGGACCTGGGGGTCGAGGGTCTCTTCTACTCCCCTGGGGTTCTGGACACAAAACCCCAGGACACCACTCTGACAAGCCCCGGTCACTGCCTATAAGAGCTGGCCTCAGCCAGGGCAGGGTATTTCCACGGGCTGAGGTGCCCTTGGTCAAAAAGAAATCAGGCTCGGGGCACCTGGGTAGCTCAGTGGTTGAGCATCTGCCTTCGGCTCAGGTCATGATCCTGAGATCCAGTCCCACCCCGGGCTCCCTGCATGGAGCCTGCTTCTCCCTCTATCTATGTCTCTGCCTCTCTCTTTTTGTCTCTCATGAATAAATGAAAGAAGGAAAATAGAAAGAAAGAAAGAAAGAAAGAAAGAAAGAAAGAAGAAAGAGAAAGAAAGAAAGAAAAAGAAAGAAAGAAAGAAGAAAGAAAGAAAGAAAGAAAGAAAGAAAGAAAGAAAGAAAGAAAAGAAAAAGAAAGAAGAAAAAAAGAAAGAAAGAAAGAAAAAAGAAAAAAGAAAGAAAAGAAGAAAGAAAGAAAAAGAAAGAAGAAGAAAAAGAAAAGAAAGAAAGAAAGAAAGAGAAAGAAAGAAAGAAAGAAAGAAAGAAAGAAAGAAAGAAAGAAAGAAAGAAAGAAAGAAAGAAAGAAAGAAATCAGGCTCCCAGGTCAGGAGAGCCCCTCCAAAGCCCCCTCACCAGCAATCCTGCACCGACATTTATCCAAGGAAGGACGCTCTACCGCCCCTCACTACTGCCTGCCTGGTGGGCCTCAGCCCTCACGGAACAGGACAGATGCTAGACATTCATGGTAAACAGAACCCTCTGGGATTCTGCACACTGTGTTAGGCCCTTCATCTGTCTCCTCGTATTTCATACAATCTGTGGGGTCAATTTTGTTATCCCATTTTGAGGCTGAGGGAATATTGGCTCAGAGAAGCTGATGAATTTCCCCAATATCACACAGCCCTGGGAAGAGGCACCATTATTCCAACCCACCTGTGCTCATTCAAGAAGCCCTCCCAGAAGAAATGTTGGGAAATATCAGGAAGGGAGACAGAACATAAAGACTCCTAACTCGGGGAAACGAACTAGGGGTGGTGGAAGGGGGGAGGAGGGCGGGTGTTGGAGGGGAATGGGTGACGGGCACTGAGGTGGACACTTGACGGGATGAGCACTGGGTGTTTTTCTGTATGTTGGTAAATTGAACACCAATAAAAATTAATTAAAAAATAAAAATAAAAATAAAAATAAAAATAAAAATTGTAAAAAAAAAAAAAAAGAAAGAAAAGAAGCCCTCCCAGATACACTGGCCTGAGTCTCCATGCGTCCTGACAAGCTCTGGACCACGTGAACGGGCTACTGGGACAACTAGCTTTGTCAGAGGTGCAGGAAAGTGGCTCTTGACCTGGAATGGGAAGACCTGAGCTCCTCAAGGCCCTTGGACAAGTTGTTTAACCCAGCTCATGCCTCTGTTTCCTCATCTGAGAAGGGGAAAGAATATTCTCTACTTCACAGGATTTTTAGGAGCAATCATAAGAGATGGTAGGCAAGACTTAGGTAGGCAAGCTGGAAGTCCTCATCATCACCATCATTCTTGGCCTTCAACACCCCCTGTGACGACTGGCCAACGATACACGTGCAGATAAAAGTGCACGAGGGCCCTGCATACACTTCTGTGTGTACTAGTGATACGTGTGCACATGTGCCTCTCTCTCTCTCTCTCTCTCTCTCCTCCTTGTGTGACCCTTCTCCTTGACAGATTTCTCAAGAATGGAGAGTTCACTGACCAAGATTTCCACCCCACCCTGACTCCAACACAGGTTCCAGCAGAGGCCAGGCCACATCATTACAGCGCTGTCTTCTGTGAGCCCTCCCCACCTGCTCCTGACCCTCCTTGTGCTGCTCCTCAGATGTCACAGCCTGCCCCCACCCCCCGTACTCTGGCATGCCTCGATGCACTCTCCCTGGGCAGTGGCCTTGCTCCAGACCTTATCATCTCCCCTCTAAGATGTACCTGACCTGCAGTACATCTCCTACCAGTTAATACATTTGCATGGTATAGGGTCTTTCAAGCATTCTCTCAAAGGTGGTATGTCCTTGGGAGGATGGGGACAAAACGGCCTGCAGCCCCTCAGGGACACGTGCATTAATTCCCTGTGCTTGAGCAGACCCACCTCCAAACATAATACAGACCAGCACAGTGGTCTGTGAGCTCAGGTGCATTGGGATCCCAAACAACAGTGCCCACCTGGTGGGTCCCTGGGTTGTGGACAGATACTTCATTGGCCATGGCCTGCCTTTCATCCCCATCTTAGTCTTGGACCTTGACCAGCCCCAGGAACCCTGAACGAGATGCTCATGTTTTTCTCGGTTGCCACAGTCCCTTCATGTGGAACGGATGCCTCCCCAGGAAAGAGGGCCCATTGGCTTGGAACCTTCCCAGAGAGCGGGCAGAGGAGGGATGGGCACAGTCCTTCCTTAGGTAAGTGTCAGTGTGTCTCTGTGTGCTGGCAGTAAGGCCCACTCACCGTAGAACCAGATACCACTATCTTCTGGAGGCTGACTGACCCACCCCACCACCCATCCCTCAGCTCTCCACGGGAGCAAGGCCACCTCCTCCGTGAAGCTCTTCTGGCACCTGTCCCATCCATGGTGTCCTCCAGGCTTCCCGCAGTGCAGCACACTGGCCCCTTCCCAGCGCTAACCATCAGGCCGCAGTGTGTTCACCCGTGTGCTCACCTGCCCCCCAGCCTCCCCCTCTGACCCGCAGGGCCCCCGAGAGTGGGCTGTGCCTTGTTCCTGGGCATGCCCTTGCTGCCGGCACAGGAATAGTGCACAAACATGTCAGTCAGGTCCCTGGGGATCAGTGTTCCTTGTGGAGAACTGCTCATCTCTCCCCCTGCCCCCAACTACCCCACTCGGCGTGCAGTGGGGATGGCCACCTCTCCATGCCCTGCATGTCCCCTCTACTCCGTACCTCTGCCTACAGTTCTGGGTTCCCTCTGCCCCGGCTCCACATCTCCCTCCCCCTCACCAAGGACTGGACCCCAACCGGACCAGACCCAGACCCATTAGGAAACTGCCTCCAGGGCAGTCTGAGCCTCCTGTGTCCCTGGGAGGCAGAGGAGCTGCAATTGCCAGGTATCACCTCCCCTGCCTGCTTGGCCAGGCAGTGTCCCCCTCCAGTTCCACCCCCTCTGCAGGGACATGTCCTCTCCTGCCCAAGAGAGCCCCTACCCAGCCCACCCAGGCCTGGACAATCCCAGCTCCCCACTACCACCACCCCAGCCTGCGGCCTCATCGCTTCCCCTCCCCTTTCCCTCCTCCTCTTCCTACTTCTTACGCAAAATCCCAGACTTGCTCCTCATGCAGAAATGGAATTATCTATAAGGTTTTGAAAGGACAAATGTGCAGGGAGCCAAAGGCACCAAGCTCTCCTTTCCTTTCCTTTGATAAATTCCTTGCCTGATCCAGCAGTCTTCCAATTAGGTGGATTAATCTGTAACTGAGAGCTCTGGGGTAGGGGGGAGGAGCTGCTCAGGGAAAGAAACAAGTTCTGTGGGAAAGAGCCCATTGCTCCAAGGAGCTGCTCACTCCCAGGAGGCCGGGTTGTTCCTCCAGTGTCAGGCCCCACGCGCTGCTTAGTTATGCCCAGCACTTTACAGCTTGCAGCATGCTTCCCATCCTCTTTACCCCATTTGCTCTTAACAGGACGCTATAAAGTCTCTATGGCTACCCCTATTTTATCAATTATAAGACTGAGGCTTAAAAAAAAAAAAAAAAAGAAAGACTGAGGCTTGTGAGAGGTGACCCCAAATCACCCAGCAGAGCCTCAGCTTAGGCGGGGGCATTCAGGGTGCTCCCCATTGCTCTTGCCCTTCTGGACTCCCAACTGCCCCATCACACAGGACATAAAGGTCCCCACAGAGCAAGGATAGCAGAGAGCTCAGCACCAGACCTGTCCTTGGACATGCATAACTGAAAGTGTGGGCAGGTAACTCCATGAGACTTGAGAAACCAAGACAGCCTTTCTGGAGGAGTTGATGACAGCAAGGCCCTAGATGCCACAGGAAGGGCATCCTTCATTTTCCAGACTTCAAGGGAAGGGTATGGTCACAGCTGGCTGAATGACGGAACAATGAGCTTCAAGGTGCAACAGGCAATGTTTGTATGGGGGAGTCTTTTCCAGTGGGCTGTCCAGTGAGACTTTGTGCCCAGAAAGTGGTCCCCTGGAAGCAGATGGCTGGGAGAAATGAGAGCCCTCCCATGCTTGCACAGAGCCCACACTCTGTGCTCTAGCCCTGGCTTCCTGTCACAATAAGGAGCGGCCTAACATGACTGGCTCTGCATTTCCCGCACTGGTGCCCCAGTGATGAGGCTGGAGTGGTTCAGAAAATGCAATGCTTGCTCAGCACATCTCCACCCAGGGCAGCAGCAGGCCACAACAGTGCCCCTCAGTGGTCCCAGGTCCAGCTCAGAGAGGCCAAGGCCTTTCCTCCAGAGCACCTGAGGGACACACATGAAAGGGTGCCCCAGGGCCCTGTTCCAGAGAAAGGGGTTGCAGAATCACATGTGCACCCCAAATTAGGTCCTGCTGGGAACCTGGCCCCCTCGAGTCAGAAAGCTATCAGGATCAAACTGAAAAGAATCTAGAAAAGCAGCCAGGCTAAAGCCCCTCACATTACTGACGTAGCCACTGAGGCTCTGAGCTGGGGAATGACTTGCGCAGGGTCAAGTGGTGGAACCATTAAAGATCCAGGAATACAACCAGGTCTCCCAACATCCAGTCCTGGAGCCTCCCCACAACACCTTATGTTAGGCCAAGCTGCAGAGTTCTGGAGGAGATGACTTAGCCCAAGACCTAGGAGAGACGCTGCAAGATGGAGAAATTTTCCAAATGTGGGCATTATTTGGCTGCCATCTTTTAAGTGCTCTTTACTATTTATAAAATACATTCCAGGGACGCTGGGTGGCTCAGTCAATTGAGCATCCAACTCTTGATTTCGGCTCAGGTCATGATCCCAGTGTCATGAGATTGAGCCCCTGCATCAGGTTCCACACTCAGCAGCGAGTCTGCTTGCGATTCTCTCCCCCTCCTTCTGCCCCTCCTGCCCTTGCTCTTGCTCTAAAATAAACTAGTCTTTTAAAATTTCTAAAAAAACACATTTTAAAATAGCAAGGACACTTAGTACTTAAATTTATTATTAATCATTAAGCATCTACTGCATGCAGGACACTATAGTGGGTATTATGGGAAATAGAAGAGGAAAACACATTGTCTGGTCCTCATGAAGCTTACTCTCCAGATGCACAAGGATGCACTTCATAACAATATCCACTGTGATTCCACTGTGGATATTCAGTGGTCAATATGCATAAGATCCATGTCCTCTGGAGATTTGCATTCCAGTAGGTAACCCTAGCTTATCACATGTTTACTATGTGCTGGAAACTCCACCAAGTGCTTTACCTATATCATCTTGTTATAATCTTCACAAAAGGTTTGTGAATGCTCAGTTTATGTATAAGGAAACTGAGGTCCAAGAAAGTTAAGCGACCTGCCCAAGTTCAGTTACCACTTAGCTGAGCTGGGATTTGAACGCTGAGAGTTTAATTTCAAAGGCTGTAATTTTATTTGCCCTGTTACTGCATTCCTTTAGCATGAAAAAGTTCCAGTGAACATATATCCTCCCAAACATGGCCATGCAAGCCACCTGCCCCCTAAGCTGACAGTGTGCATGCTCACTAGTCCCTGGGGCCCTGATGAACAGCACTGTGCCATCGCTGTAATTTATAGGCCTATCATATTCAAATTTGGATTCAACCCTCTGTGGCCCCACTACACTTTATCCCCGTAATGATTTATTGTTTTAATTGAGACTTCACTTAGGTAGAACTCATTGCCTCAAGCACTAGGGGTTCCAAACCTCCCCCCATCCAAGGCCAAGGTTGGCCCAAGCCAGCTCTCTCTCCCCTGGCTCCTCTGACTATAGCCACAAAGCCACAGAGCTGTAAGCAGTCCCCTGAGGGAGAGGCTATCACTCCTGAAAGACAAATGGCCTTGTTTTCTGTGGAGAAGGCCCTGACGCTGAGTGGCCCTTGGGTTAGTAAGCAAGAGCAGCACCCAGATAGGTCAGTGCTGTCAGGAAAGAGGGTGGCAAGCAGGCAGGCAGCCCCGGTGGGGAGAGGTGAGCCCTGTCACCACAGGGGAGCAAGCCTGTGACAGCAGTTTAGCAGATCTAATGAGCAGCCTAGCTCCCCCATGTCAACCCTGACATCTCTGTTTCCCCAGGCAGCGGCACTTGTCTGTCTGCAGGCCCAGGCCCTACCCCAGCCTATCACTGTCCCTGGCAGCCAGCGCCCAAGAATCGGCTAAGTGATTGTGAGAGGGAGAGCTAAGAAGAACAAAATCAGGAGTAGAGCCACCTCAGGAAGGAGCTTCTGCACGGCTCCATGGGCACTGGTCATGGTAGAGGCCAGAGACAGGGAGTGGGGGTCACCTTGATAAGCCAACAATTACCAAGGGCCCACTATGTGGGGGCCCTGCCGGGCCATCTGGGGAATTTGGAAATGAATGAGATGTAATCAGCCTTACAAGGCCTCTAGTCTGGTAAAAAGCTGAGACGGCAATAATATCGGGAAGACCTTGACAGCTACAAACAATTTACTACGCAAGTGTGGAGGACAGACCCATCACTCCTAACTCAGAGGCAATGAGAGCGCTTTATGGAAGAAGCAACTTGGAGATGAGCCTTGAATGATGGGTAGGGTTTTAATAGGCAGGAGAACCACTGGAGCCAAAGAAGACAGGCATGGGGGTGTCTGGGGTGTCCAGGAAGTCAACTTGGCTAAACCACAGGATGCAGGATGTAGAACCAACTTAGCTAAGTCAACACACAGCAATGGAAGGTCTTATATGTCAGGGGAAGGAATTTGTTTTTTATTTAAAAGATAATGAGGATCTAGCAAAAGTCTCTGATTTGGGCAATGACATGGTCAAAACTGTGGCAATGGCCAGGAGACTATCAAAGTTATATTGGAGAAAGAGCCTGCCGAACTTTACTACTTCCCAGGCAGGAAGCAGAAAGAGGATCAGTTAGGATTAGGCATGGCCAAATAAAACAGAAACCCAAGACAAAGTGTTTGTACCTAAATGAAGTCTGGAGGAGGCCAGTTCAGGGTCAAGATGGTCCAGATATATCATGGATCCAGGCTCCTTCTCTTTCTACTCTAACATTCCAGCATATGGCTTCCATCCTCAAGGTCACTTCATGGACCAAAACAGCTGCTTGAGCTTCTGCCATTGTTTCCACATTTTAGGCAACAGGAGGAAGAAAGCAAAAATCTCCCACTGAATCAGCTCCCTTAAGGACACAATTTCTCTTACAGCACTTCCTCTTACATATCCTTGACCGGAATTTAGGCACATGGCCAATTTAAGCTGCAAAGTAGGGTGGGAAATGGAGTCTTCTGGGTGGATCCACTGTGCCCTGAATACATTCAGGATATGTCACTAGGGAGAAAGGAGGGGGAGATGGCTATTAGAGGGCAACCAGTAGCCTCTGACCCAGGGAACGAGCGATACATTGGAGGCTGTGAGTGCAGGGGCAAAAACAGAGGAGTCCAAAGAAAGAGGAGGTTTAAGAGTGAAGATGAAAACTGGTCTGAAGCCAGGGACAAGACATCCTGCTAGCATCCCTGCCTCACTAGCAGCCAGGGACTCCCATCAGCTCCCCCACCTTTCTTGGGGTCAAGCCCTGGGGATAATCCTCACCTACAGAGGGTGAGTGGAGATGCAGTACTGGGAAGGAGGACTTGGGAGACCAGAATGGCTCAGCCAGGGCTGGGTTGAGGGGACAGGAAGGGTAGTCTGACACCACTTGTCAAGAGCTACCTGGCAGCAGAAGGAAGCCAGGTAAACGGGACTCTGGAGCCAGAGTCATGAATGGGAGGCTATCTCCAGAAAGCTTTCTCTAGATGCAACTGCAACATGGGGTGCTCCTCTGCCTGACGAGAAGCCCACAGAACAGCTAAAAAAATTTCACTGCCCCCCGATACCAGGTAGACCTTCCAGGGCTTGGTTTTTGGTCTCGACCCCAGCCCCTGGGGGGCTGTCCCTGTGGGGAGAGCTGGAGACACCAGGATGACAGGTCTGGGTAGCTGTTTGCCCTCTCTTCTCCCTTCCTTCACTCCAGCAAAGGTGGGGTGAACGCCACAGGTGGAATGCCTTCCGGCAAGAGGGGGTTGTCTGCGTACAAATGAATAGTAATGAACATCACCCGTTCCTCAGTTCTCTTTGGGGTCAGCTATTTCTTTTTTCCAAATGTGCTTTCATCTTGAAATATTTCTGTTCACCTCAGCAGTTTGTTTTACAACATAAATCTTTGGGTTTCCCAAAATGTCTAACATAGGGATGGGAAACAATTTCACTTCACCGGCTGGTGCCGGCAAATTGTTAGTGGCTATCTATGATGTTGTGTTGAGAAGGACTCTGAGGACTCTACTTAACTCAGTGGAAAAAAGTGTTGCCATCAATTTTGATGTCTGCCATGAGAAAGCAGGGAAGGGGAGTGGAACAAACGTCAACTAATTGCCATTCCTGGTTTAGCACATTATATTTCATATTTAATAAATGTTTATTAAATTAATGCCTGGGCTCCAGGGGGTCCTTCAAAGGAAGTGTTGTCCTTTCTCTCTGTAACTACCTCCCCCAACCTGGGTCTGGAATGATCACATATTGTTCTGTCTTAAACCATAGGCAGGTGTCTAGGCAGGGTGATTTCTAGAACGATTTATTGTACTATACATGCAGGATGCTTGTGGAAGGCTCACATTTGTCTCTCTGAGAGATTTTCCTCCTGCAACCAAGGCTCTGATCCCTTGGCCCAGAATTCCACACCAGGCTGGAGGACACCTGAGGCCAGAAAGGGTAGGTATAGGGTGGGGTAACCCTTTGTTCCCTGAACACTGGGTGGAGTCAGAAAACTCTCAGAAGCCAAATCTTGAAGGTTCACAAAAACAGACAAAACCAAACCAAGCCAACCCTATGGTAGGCCAACTCCTATGCCCAAATCCAGCCTGGTAGGGCTGTTAAAAGAAGTCCCCTGGTTTTCCCCAACCCTCCCCAACAGATCGGAGGGCATCTCAGCCTGAAGAGTGCTGCTCCTCAGCCTGGTGGAGCTTGTCTGCGCCTCCCCCTCCCCCACCTCTGTCCTAGCCAAGAGCACAGCCTCACCCTCCATTGGGCAGGCTGGCACGCTCCTCGTTAACTCTCCAGAGCCCTCCGACGTTAGCCAGCTAACGAGAACGGATCTGACAGAGGAGGATTACCCACTCGGAGGGAGCCGAGTGATTGTGTTTACTCCCAAACCTGGCCCTATTTAGTGGTCTGTGTGCATCATTAATCTTCTTCCACAATCCGTTCCCCATCTGCTCCCACTTTTTAATGAACTGCCACTTGTCGCACTCAATAAAATCAGCACTTTGCGAGAATTTCAGCAACGATGGACGGACGGAGGAAGGCAAGAGGCAGCCTAAACAGGCGATGGGGGAGAATGAAGGAAAAACCAGGGGCTGGGGGCTGGCGGGGGTGGGGGGGCTGGGCAAGGAGGTGGCGATAGAGATGTCCCTGTGGGTTTCAAACCCTGTGGGTTTGAAAACAGTGTCCAATCTGCATGGGCAAATGAATCACAGCACGTCTGCCGCTCTGGGCAGCCTTGCCCCCAAGCAAGGTACTAATAACCACATCAGACCAGGGCGCTGGCAATTCTTACACTGTGCCATGTCAGGCTGGGTTTGATCCGAGCCAGCCTGCTTTACACAATTATTTTCCTGGTCATAAATGGTGCAGAGGCCCGGGGATGGAGATTTTCAGATTCGGCTGCCAGCTCTGGGGATTCGCCCGATACCAGGCTATTACCTCCTGATTACTGGACTTGGCAGTCAACCCACCCCGAGCTGCAAATCAACAGCAGGAAGGGTGCATGGGGACGCTTCAGATGGCACTTTTCAATCACATGTCACACCAAAGGTATCAAGAGGGCTCCATCTGGGGTTCCCAAGATGGGGGGATGTGGTAGAGGAGGGTAAAGACGGGGTCCCTGCTCTACTTGGGGATCTCAGGGCTACAGAGGTCCTAATAGAAGCCATCCAGTTTGAGACTCAGGAAGAAAAGTGAGGGATAAAATGGTGAAGGGACTTGCTCAAGGTCATTGTTTGTGTCCATTCAGGCTGCTGTAACAAACTTCCATGACTTGGTGGCTGGTGTTTATTTCTCACAGTTCTGGAGACTGGCAAGTCCAGGATCAAGGAGCCTGCAGACTCACCATCTGGTGAGAGCCCACTTCCTGTTCCTCACAAGGCAGAGGGGCAAGGGAGTTCTCTCTCTCTCTCTCTCTCTCTCTCTCTCTCTTTTTAATAAGGACACTCATCCCATTCATGAGGCCTCATGACCTAATCACCTCCCAAAGGCCCTGGCCTCTAATCTCAGCACATTGGAGGTAAGAATTTAACATAATGGGCAGTTTGAATTTTGGAGGGACACAAATATTCAGTCTATGGAGTCACACAATGGCTATCAGCGTGTAGACCATTGGGTTGGGCTAGAGCTCAGGGCAGACTCTTTCACCATGGGGAAGAGCTAGGAGCTTGGCATCATCTGCTTGGGGCCCCTCTCTTCCAGATCAGAAGCCCTGATTCCCTCCACCTGAAGTCTCTGTCCCACATCTGGTTTCTGGACAGATACAAACCAAGTCAGGGAAGTATTGAGATCTAGAAGCAGCCTCAGCCTTGTGGACCCAGGGAGTCTAAGGAACTAGACCCTCATGTGCCCACCAAGTCAGTGGCTCCCCTGCTCTCTCAGTCTGGGTCAAGGAGCTTCTGTCTCAGGGTTTGGTCACTTAATCAGTAGGAGACAAACAGGCCACATGTACACCCTCCTTAACATTCAAGAGCCATGAGCCCAGAGTTCAAGGGCCTTCCCCTCCCAGTCCTTCAGTTCCCCACCGAGATTCTGGCTGACACCTCCCTTAGGAATAGGAGTTTGCTCCTGGGGCCCCCCAACCCTGCATGGTTCTGTGCCCCACCACCACCACCAGGCTGTCAGCTCTATGGGCAGGGTCTTAAAGTGTCCTACTCATGACAGTATCCCCAGCATCCAAAACAGTGTCTAGTAGTGCTTAATAAATCTTTACTGAATAAGCAGATGAGTGAAGGGATGGGTGAAATGAAGGTCTAGACCACCTCATTGTCGCCTGTCTATAATGATTTGGAGGCTCCTTCCTACCCTCCTCTTTCCTTAGTCTCTCTAAGATTGTCTCCATGACTCTCTCAAAACTGACTGCTGAGCTGGAGTGGGCTGGAGCCTAGCGGGTCCAGCCCTGAAACCACCACCCACTTCTGAAACCCCATGCCTCACCCACCAGTGCCCCCTAGGTCCTGCTTACTCAGGGCTGCTTTGGCTGCCCCCCTTCTTCCATTTGGGCACTCTGGGCTCAGAAACAGAATGCCCCACCCCCAGATATTGCCCACACCTATGAAAGGAAATCCCATTTGAGGCAAGGAATTACTTAAAAATCAAAACTGAGAGGAGATGGAAAGAAAGTCAGGGTGCCAATTTTTCATCTGCAGAAAGGCAGTGAATGATCAGGGACCAATAGCTCCCTCCTCCAAACCCAACCCTGAGAACATTACAGAAGCAGGAGAAAGAAATGCAGCTAAGAATATAAGGCAGAGGACACGTGAATGGCTAGAGGAAAGGCCCACATTGCCTTGGGAAAGAGACTTTTGCTCACCCTATCATCACCATAGGGCAGAAAACAGCAACATAACCCCAGGGTGTGCATCCGCAGAGTTACATCTAGGTTGAGCATGAGAGCCCCAACGACACACACACATACATATACCCTCTATAAAGACCTGGATTAAAACTTAAGGCAGGTTCCTTGTAGGTCAGGGTCCCCGTAAGTTGAGGCAATAGGGGAAGAGGACAGTGATGGTCCATGGGCAGTAGCTAAACACTAGCCGTACCACCACGGTTACACACTGAGGTGCATTTATCCATCCTCTGCCCCACCACCCCACTAAACTTGCCTGGAAGGGTATAAACTGGGGCCCAGGACTCACCTGTAGGGGTCAGTATGTCACATACTGATTCAGTATGTGCCACAGTCAAGATGGCCTAAGCCTCTGGGGAATAGGAGTTCACATAGGAAAATAATGAAATATCTGAGAAGTGTAACCCTTATTTTTTAAAAAAGATAAGAAACTATCACAGACAAAAATGGAACTAAAATACTAGACAGAACAAGAATTTAAAATATCTTTACAATAATGATTCTCTAAGAGATAAGGGAGAAGACTGGGGGCATGAAGTGGGAGCACACAGTTACAAAGAAGAAGCAGTGGGAATTTCCAGTACTGGCAAAAGCATCCCATTTGAAATAAGAAAGTCATGGCAGGCCAGAAAGGGCTGGCAGGATATATTCAGGGTCCTAAATGAGAAGAACATGCAACCAAGAATACTTTATCCAGCAAGGCTCTCATTCAAAATGGAAGGAGAGATAAAGAGCTTCCAAGACAGGCAGGAACTGAAAGAATATGTGACCTCCAAACCAGCTCTGCAAGAAATTTTAAGGGGGACTCTTAAAATTCCCCTTTAAGAAGAGGTTCAGTGGAACAATCCACAAAAACAAGGACTGAATAGATATCATGATGACACTAAACTCATATCCGTCAATAGTAACTCGGAATGTGAACGGGCTTAATGACCCCATCAAAAGGCGCAGGGTTTCAGACTGGATAAAAAAGCAGGACCCATCTATTTGCTGTCTACAAGAGACTCATTTTAGACAAAAGGACACCTACAACCTGAAAATAAAAGGTTGGAGAACCATTTACCATTCAACTGGTCCTCAAAAGAAAGCAGGAGTAGCCATCCTTATATCAGATAAACTAAAATTTACCCCGAAGACTATAGTGAGAGATGAAGAGGGACACTATCTCATACTCAAAGGATCTATCCAACAAGAGGACTTAACAATCCTCAATATATATGCCCCGAATGTGGGAGCTGCCAAATATTTAAACCAATTAATAACCAAACTGAAGAAATACTTAGATAATAATACACTTATACTTGGTGACTTCAATCTAGCTCTTTCTACCCTCGATAGGTCTTCTAAGCACAACATCTCCAAAGAAACGAGAGCTTTAAATGATACACTGGACCAGATGGATTTCACAGATATCTACAGAACTTTACATCCAAACTCAACTGAATATACATTCTTCTCAAGTGCACATGGAACTTTCTCCAGAATAGACCACATACTGGGTCACAAATCAGGTCTGAACCGATACCAAAAGATTGGGATCGTCCCCTGCATATTCTCAGACCATAAGGCCTTGAAATTAGAACTAAATCACAACAAGAAGTTTGGAAGGACCTCAAACATGTGGAGGTTAAGGACCATCCTGGTAAAAGATGAAAGGGTCGACCAGGAAATTAAGGAAGAATTAAAAGATTCATGGAAACTAATGAGAATGAAGATACAACCGTTCAAAATCTTTGGGATGCAGCAAAAGCAGTCCTAAGGGGGAAATACATTGCAATACAAGCATCCATTCAAAAACTGGAAAGAACTCAAATACAAAAGCTAACCTTACACATAAAGGAGCTAGAGAAAAAACAGCAAATAGATCCTACACCCAGCAGAAGAAGAGAGTTAATTAAGATTCGACAGAACTCAACGAAATCGAGACCAGAAGAACTGTGGAACAGATCAACAAAACCAGGAGTTGGTTCTTTGAAAGAATTAATAAGATAGATAAACCATTAGCCAGCCTTATTAAAAAGAAGAGAGAGAAGACTCAAATTAATAAAATCATGAATGAGAAAGGAGAGATCACTACCAACACCAAGGAAATACAAACGATTTTAAAAACATATTATGAACAGCTATACGCCAATAAATTAGGCAATCTAGAAGAAATGGACGCATTCCTGGAAAGCCACAAACTACCAAAACTGGAACAGGAAGAAATAGAAAACCTGAACAGGCCAATAACCAGGGAGGAAATTGAAGCAGTCATCAAAAACCTCCCAAGACACAAAAGTTCAGGGCCAGATGGCTTCCCAGGGGAATTCTATCAAACGTTTAAAGAAGAAACCATACCTATTCTACTAAAGCTGTTTGGAAAGATAGAAAGAGATGGAGTACTTCCAAATTCGTTCTATGAGGCCAGCATCACCTAATTCCAAAACCAGACAAAGACCCCACCAAAAAGGAGAATTACAGACCAATATCCCTGATGAACATGGATGCAAAAATTCTCAACAAGATACTAGCCAATAGGATCCAACAGTACATTAAGAAAATTATTCACCATGACCAAGTAGGATTTATCCCCGGGACACAAGGCTGGTTCAACACTCGTAAAACAATCAATGTGATTCATCATATCAGCAAGAGAAAAACCAAGAACCATATCATCCTCTCATTAGATGCAGAGAAAGCATTTGACAAAATACACCATCCATTCCTGATCAAAACCCTTCAGAGTGTAGGGATAGAGGGAACATTCCTCAACATCTTAAAAGCCATCTACGAAAAGCCCACAGCAAATATCATTCTCAATGGGGAAGCACTGGGAGCCTTTCCCCTAAGATCAGGAACAAGACAGGGATGTCCACTCTCACCACTGCTATTCAACATAGTAATGGAAGTCCTAGCCTCAGCAATCAGACAACAAAAAGACATTAAAGGCATTCAAATTGGCAAAGAAGAAGTCAAACTCTCCCTCTTCACCGATGACATGATACTCTACATAGAAAACCCAAAAGCCTCCACCCCAAGATTGTTAGAACTCATACAGCAATTTGGTAGCGTGGCAGGATACAAAATCAATGCCCAGAAATCATTGGCATTTCTATACACTAACAATGAGACTGAAGAAAGAGAAATTAAGGAGTCAATCCCATTTACAATTGCACCCAAAAGCATAAGATACCTAGGAATAAACCTAACCAAAAAGGTAAAGGATCTATACCCTAAAAACTATAGAACACTTCTGAAAGAAATTGAGGAAGACACAAAGAGATGAAAAAATATTCCATGCTCATGGATTGGCAGAATTAATATTGTGAAAATGTCAATGTTACCCAGGGCAATTTACACGTTTAATGCAATCCCTATAAAAATACCATGGACTTTCTTCAGAGAGAACAAATTATTTTAAGATTTGTGTGGAATCAGAAAAGACCCCGAATAGCCAGGGGAATTTTACAAAAGAAAACCATAGCTGGGGGCATCACAATGTCAGATTTCAGGTTGTACTACAAAGCTGTGGTCATCAAGACAGTGTGGTACTGGCACAAAAACAGACACATAGATCAATGGAACAGAATAGAGAATACAGAAGTGGACCCTGAACTTTATGGTCAGCTAATATTTGATAAAGGAGGAAAGACTATCCATTGGAAGAAAGACAGTCTCTTCAATAAATGGTGCTGGGAAAATTGGACATTTACAGGCAGAAGAATGTAGACCACTAGACCAACTAGACCACTCTCTTTCACCATACACAAAGATAAACTCAAAATGGATGAAAGATCTAAATGTGAGACAAGAGTCCATCAAAATCCTAGAGGAGAACACAGGCAACACCCTTTTTGAACTTGGCCACAGTAACTTCTTGCAAGATACATCCACGAAGGCAAAAGAAACAAAAGCAAAAATGAACTATTGGGACTTCATCAAGATAGGAAGCTTTTGCACAGCAAAGGATAGAGTCAACAAAACTAAAAGACAACCTACAGAATGGGAGAAGATATTTGCAAATGACCTATCAGATAAAGGGCTAGTTTCCAAGATCTATAAAGAACTTATTAAACTCAACACCAAAGAAACAAACAATCCAATCATGAAATGGGCAAAAGACATGAAGAGAAATCTCACAGAGGAAGACATGGACATGGCCAACATGCACATGAGAAAATGCTCTGCATCACTTGCCATCAGGGAAATACAAATCAAAACCACAATGAGATACCACCTCACACCAGGGAGAATGGGGAAAATTAACAAGGCAGGAAACCACAAATGCTGGAGAGGATGCGGAGAAAAGGGAACCCTCTTACACTGTTGGTGGGAATGTGAACTGGTGCAGCCACTCTGGAAAACTGTGTGGAGGTTCCTCAAAGAGTTAAAAATAGATCTATCCTATGACCCAGCAGTTGCACTGTTGGGGATTTACCCCAAAGATTCAGATGCAATGAAACACCGGGACACCTGCACCCCGATGTTTCTAGCAGCAATGTCCACAATAGCCAAACTGTGGAAGGAGCCTCGGTGTCCATCGAAAGATGAATGGATAAAGAAGATGTGGTTTATGTATACAATGGAATATTACTCAGCCATTAGAAATGACAAATACCCACCATTTGCTTCAATGTGGATGGAACTGGAGGGTATTATGCTGAGTGAAGTAAGTCAATTGGAGAAGGACAAACAGTGTATGTTCTCATTCATTTGGGGAATATAAATAATAGTGAAAGGGAATATAAGGGAAGGGAGAAGAAATGTGTGGGAAATATCAGAAAGGGAGACAGAACATAAAGACTCCTAACTCTGGGAAACGAACTAGGGGTGGTGGAAGGGGAGGAGGGCAGGGGATGAGGGTGAATGGGTGACGGGCACTGAGGGGGGCACTTGACAGGATGAGCACTGGGTGTTATTCTGTATGTTGGTAAATTGAACACCAATAAAAAATAAATTTATTTAAAAAAAAGAAATAAGAAAGTCAGTAGGTGGGTTGAATAGCAGCATGGATTCAGCCAAGGAACAAACAGGTGAAATGGAAAGTCAGACCGATGCTAAACAGCACCATAAGGGGATAAAGAGTTGTAAAATAGAAAAAGAAAGGTTAAGAGATATACTGCATAGAAGTAGAAATATCAATATATGTTTAACAGGAGTCCTATAAGGAGAGAACAATGAACAAAAGGGAGGAAATATTTCAATGAATAATGACTGAGAACTTCTCAAAATGAAAGGAAGCTAAAAGGTCTCAGATTGAAAAGGCTCATATAGAATGGATTTAGAAAGAAAAATAATAACAACTAGACATATTACAGAGTAAGCCAAAATCAAAAGCAAAGAGTAAAATTTTAAAACCTTTCAAAAATAAAAAAGCAGATAAATTGCATATGAACAAAAATCAAATTAACATCAGACTTCTCAAGAGTGATCCTGAATACAAAAATGCAATACAGCAATATTTTCAGGGTTGCGGGGAAAAAAGACTTTAAACCTGGAATGTTATATCCAAGTGACCTATATTTAAATATAAGATCAAAATTAAAGGATAGTAACGGGCAGGGAAGACTTCAGAATATTATCTTGGAAAACTCTTGGAGAAAGTGCCCTGGCAAGAAGAAAAAAAAAAAAATTAAGGCGTGTGCTGGGAGATATATGGATAAATAAGAAAAAAAGAGAAAGAACTGAAAACAAAGATAAATAAGAAAAAAAAGAAAGAATTGAAAACAAGAGTGTGTCCACAACAATCAAAAACTAAGGCTTTAAATAAACCTAACATAGTAGAACAAGAGAAGAATCATCCTTAAAGGAAGAGGTACACATTAGGGGAAGAGAAAAACACTGATATACTTCAGAACTCAAAGGGGGAAATGTCATCAGAGCTCTTTAAAAACCAAGCCCCAAGAAAATTTAAAAATGTAATGAATTACTTTTGACCAGTCAGCTTTTACAAGGTTATGCTACAGTAACAAGTAGCCCCATCTCAGAGATTTGCAACAACAAGAGTTTATTTCTCTTTCAGGTGTTGGCTGCAAGTCAGCGGCTGCAGGTGTGTTCCAGGCATCTGTTCACTTCCTCATTCCAGGACCCAGCAAAAGGAACAGGTCTTATCTCAGCCACATGGCAGAAAGAAAAGCACAACTAAGGAACTACATGACAGTACTGAAAGCCTTTGCTCAGAAATCATGGGTAGATCTTTTTGACTCATAGTCTATTTGTCAGGCAAATCTCAACCCATGCCTGATAGTAACAAGGTAGAAAAATATAATCAACTCACAGGGAAATGCTGCAACTCATATCACAAAAGGCAGGAATGTATAATCCTCTTGTGTGGAGAATAGAAATATGTTTAAAACTAGGAAAAGAAGATTCACTCCAATTAATGAAAGGCAAATAAAGGGAAGAGTGATAGAAAAGTATGTAAGACATAACATAATATAGCAGAAAAGAGTACTTACATAAAAATTATATCAATGATAGTGAATCATAGATGCTCTGAATTCTCTTAAAAAGGAAAATCCAGTAATATATTTTCTACAAGAGATATATTTAAAAGCAAAATTCAGCTTTCCAGTCTGGATAAGATAGGGTAGACCCATTTATTTACTGCACCTCCTCAACTAAATACAACTATAAACCCTGGAAATAATGCCAGAAACAACCAAAGGAGAACTCTGAAATGTGGTAAGTAAACTGGTTTGTGGCCATAGGACCAGAAAAACAATAAGCAGCAAGACATCTTATGTCCTCTATCCAACAGAAGAAGACAACAGGCCCACCATTTCCTAAACTCCAACCTAGCAAGAGAAGGCAGCCCACTAGCCTTGCTCTTTCCCCAAATCAAACAAGAGTTCCTCTGACAACATCAGGTAAGCCCAACACCACTGGCAAAGACAATTGATGGGGAATCACACCAATAATAAGCAGCCAAGGAAAGTATTATCCTTCCTTGCTAGCTTCAGACCCCTCCCCCACAGAAAGACATCCTCCATCCAACCTGGGGAAACCCCTTCTACCCTCTCAGGCAGCATGAGCATGAACCAATGAGATCCCTAGCAGCACTCGATATGCCAAGCAGACCAAAATAACAGCAGATAGTCTCTGAAAACCTTACTATCATTAGAACAACTACCCACAAACATAGGCCAGGAACTGTGCTAAACATAAAGAAAGTAACTGTCTGCTAAAATAAAAAAGTTTAATTAGGATCCTGAGTTTCATAAGAAAAAATATAAAACGTCCATGAAACAATTTTAAAACTAACTGTTATATCAAAAATCAAGAAAAACCAAAATTCAAATAAGAAAAGGCAATCAACTATACCAGCATTGAGATGAATCAGATGTTGGAATTATCTGACAACATAACTTTTTAAAAAAGAGGTTATCATAAAAATGCTTCAACAATCAATTACAACTCTGTTGAGATGAATGAAAAAATGGAAAATTTTAGCAAAGATTGAAGTGATTATAAAAAAAAAACCAATGGACATTATAGAATTTAAAAATACAGTAACAGAGTCTCTAAAAATCTCATTGGATCTGCTGAATAGTAAAAAAAAGGACATAGGATAAAATCAGTAAACATGAAGATGGATAAATAGATGAAAAACAAAGAGAAAATAGTGTGAAAAAAAAATGAATAAGAGCCTCAGAGATCCGGGGGGATAATAACAGAATATCTAACTTCACATCATCAGAGTCCCTGAATGAGAGGAGGAAGAGAGTGGAGGTAAAAAGATATTCAAATAAATAAGAACTAAAAGCCCTTTAAAAATGGCCAAAGACACAAGCCTATAAACTCAAGAAGTTGAGCAGACCCCACACAGAATAAACTCAAAGAAATCCATGCCAAGAAAATTTGTAATTAAACTACTGAAAACCAAAGACAAATTTTAAATCATGGAAGCCTCAGAGAGAAACAAGGCATTATCTACAGGAGAACATCAATTCAAATGATAGCAGATTTCTCATCTGAAACTATGGGGGCCAGAAGGATGTGGTATGCCTTTTTTCATGAGTGGAAGAAATTACTTCTCAACTATAAATTTTATACCCAGTGAAATTTTCCTTCAGAAATGAAGAGAAAATAAAAATATTCTCAGACAAAGGGAAGCAAAAAGACCTCAGACCTATACTTAGAGACTGATTAAATTTAAAAAGTCTCCAAATGGGAAGAAAATGATAAAAGAAAGAATCTTGGAGCATCACTAAGGAAGAACAGTGGAAATAACAGAAATATTAGTACATGCAAAAGACCATTCCTTTCCTAATGAGTTTTATAAATCATATTTGATGATTAAAACAAAAATTATAATACCATCTCATACTCAAGCTCTAAAATTTGGAGAATCCATCCAAACATTTAAAAAATTATTAACAGTTTTATATAAAGTTTCTTCCAAAAACAGAAATTTGGAAAATCTCCCCTACCCATTTTATGAGGCTCTGATAAGAAAACCAGACAAAGACACACAAAAAAGGAAAAACTATAGACCAGTATCTCTCACAAACTTAGATGAAAAAATCCTTAATAAAAGTCCTAAAACCAACAATATATAAAAAGAATCACACATGATGATGGAATGGGATTTATCTCAGACTGGTTCAACATTCAAAAATCTATGTAGTCCACCATATCAATAAGCTAAAAAAGAAAAATCATTTTATCATATCAACTGATACAGAAAAAGCATTTGATAAAATCCAACACTCATTTATTATTTTTTCCCATTTATTATTTTTTAAAAACTCAGCAAGTTAGAAATAGAGGGCAATTATCTCAATTTGATAATGAGCATCTACAAAGAACCGTCAGCTAACATCACACTTAATGGATAATGACTGAACACTTTCCCCCTAAGAGAAGAAACGAGGCAAAGATATCCATTAGCATCACTCTTATCCAACATAGTGCTACATGTTCTAGCCACTACAATTAGGCAAGAGAAAGAAACAAAAAGCATACAGATTTAAAAGAAACAATTAAAACTGCCGCTTCTATTTACGGAGGACATGACTATCTATGTAGAAAATCCCAAGGAATCTACAAAAGATACCTAGAACTAATGAGTTCATCAAGGTTGCAGGATAAAAGATAAAACATACAAAATATATCACATTTCTATGTACCAACAATGAGCACACAGAAACAGAAATTAAAAGCACAATATTATTTACAATCCCTCCCCCCCAAAATAAAATATTTAAGGTATAGACTTGACAAAATATGTTCAAGATTCTTATCTTGAAACATACAAAATGCCGATGAAATAAATAAAAGAAGACCCAAACAACTGGAGAGACATACCATGTCCACAAATTGGAAGATTTAATATAGTAAAAATGTTAATTCCCCCCAAATTTATATATGGAGAGAGAGAGAGAGATTATAAGAAATATGCTCACACGATAATGGCACCTGAGAAGTCCCAAGATCTGCGGTTGGCAAGCTAGAAGCTCAACAGTATGGTTCCAGCCTGAGTCTAAGTCCAAAGACAGGAGAAGACTGATGTCCCAGCTTGAAGAAAGTCAGGCGAAGAAGGAGCAAATTCTCGCTTACTCAGTCTTTTTGTTCTATTAAGCATTGATGGATTGGATGAGGCCAACTAACATTGAATAAGGGCAATCTCCTTTAATCAGTCTAGGGATTTAAATGTTAACCATGTCTGAAACACCTGCAGACTAATACAGACACACCCAGAAAACACTGAACCAAATATCTGGGCACCCTGTGATCCAGTCACATTGACACATATTAGCCATCACTAGACAAGCTCATTCTAACATTTATATGGAAAGGCACAGACACTTAAACAGCTAAAACAATTTTGACAAAGATGAATAAAATGGGGAAAATCACTCTACCTGATTTTTTTTTTTTAAGATTTTATTTATTTATTCATGAGAGACACAGAGAGGAGAGAGAGGCAGAGACACAGGCAGAGGGAGAAGCAGGCTCCATGCAGGGAACCTGACATGGGACTCGATCCCGGGTCTCCAGGATCATGCCCCGGACTGAAGGCGGAGCTAAACCGCTGAGCTACCCCAGCTGCTCTCTATCTGATTTTAAAGCTTACTATACAGTAGACAGGATGATATGGTTTTAGCAGAGGGATAAACACATAGATCCATGGAACAAAAGAGACATCCCAGAAATAGACCTACACAAATATATTCAACTGATTTTTGACAAAAGTATGAAAGGAATTCAATGGAGGAAGAATAGCATTTCACCAAATGATCCTGGAGTAACTGGACATCCATAAACAAAGAAATGAACCTTGACTTCAACCTCATACCTCATACAAAAACAAACCCCAAATGAATCATGAATTTAAGTGTAGAGTGTAAAACTATAAATTTCTTTTACAATGAAAGTAGGAGGAAATCTTCTGGTTCTGGGACTGGGTAAAGAAGTCTTAAGAAGTCTCATACTTGATATCAAAAGCTCAGCCCAAAAAAGGAAAACTTGATAAATTGGACTTCATCAATATTTAAAACTTTTGCTCTGTGAAAGTCCATGTAAAGATTATGAAAAGACAAGCTACAGACTGGGAGAAATATTTTCAAATGACATATACAACAAATGACTAGCATCTAGAACATATAAATAACTCTCAAAACAGGAAAAATATATGTGAAGGAGAATATATTTATATACACAATTAGAACACGGGCAAATGACAGGAGCAAACATTTCACCAATGAGGACAAACAGATGGTAAATAAGCACATGAAAAGATATTCAACATCATTAGCCATCACAGAAATGCAAATTAAAACCACAATGAGAGATCACTATACACCTCTCATGATGACTAAAAAAAACAACAACAAATGCTGGTGAAGATGTAGAAAAAACTGGATCACTCATGCCTTGCTAGTAGGAATGTACAGTGATACAGCCACTCTGGAAAATAGTTTCTTATAAAACTAAAATATGCAATTACCATACAGCAATTCTACTCTTGGGCATTTATCCCAGAGAAATAAAAACTTATGTTCACACACACACAAAAAAACTGTACATGAATGTCCATAGCAGCTTTGTTTATAACAGCCAAACACTGGAATCAGTTCAGATGTCCTTCAGGAGATGAATGGTTAAACAAACCACAGTACACATATACATGGAATATGCCTCAGCCACAACAAAAAAAATGAACTGTCAATATGGGCAACAACTGGAATAAATCTCCGAGGAATTATGCTGAGTGAAAAAAAAGTGAATCCCAAAATGTTACATATTATGGTTCCACTTACATAACATTTTTTCAACGCAGAGTAGTGGTTGCCAGAGGATATGGGATGGTGGCAGAAGGAGGATGGAGGTGGATGTGGCAAAAACAGGCAACTGGGATTCTTGTGGTAATGAGACTGTTCAGTATCTTGATTGTGGTGGTGGATACACAAACCTACAACAGTGATAGAATTATAAAGAACTAAATGTGTGCACACAAACAACTAACTGTGTATGTACACATACACACAAAAACGAGTGCAAGTAAAAGTGAGAAAATATGAATAAGAAATAATATTGGTGAATTGTATCATTGTCAGTATCTTGGTTGAGATATTATAGCTGTCTATAAAATGTCACCATCAGGGGAAACTAGTTAAAGTGTATGTGGGACCTCTCTGTGTTATTTCTTATACTGCATGTGAAACTACAATTATCTCAATAAAATGTTCAATTTTAAAACAAAATCTACAGAAAAGTTGAAAAATAAAGAGATGGTATTACAGAGAAAGAGAATTATCAATTATTTTTTCCCTTCTTCCATTTAATAGAACACAATTTTTCGCTAGGCACATGGCTTCCTGGAATAAAGACTGCATCTCTCAACCTCCCCTGCAGCTAGGAATGGCCTACAATGAAGTTCTAACCATGTAATGTGAGTAATAATGATATATTCAATTTCCAGGCAGTATTCTTAAAGAAAGGAGGTGTGTCCTTCTCCTTCTGCTTCTTCTTTCCTTCTTACTAAATCATGAGGACAAGGGATATAACCTATGCATTGTGAAAGGGTAGGTAAAAGAACCTTAGATCCCTAAAGAATTTATGGGGGTGCCATAACAGCTATTGTCTGCCTAGGTTGAATTAAGAAATATCCTCTGTAAGCAGTACCCACCCTTGGCTTCTTCCAGACTGTGATAAAATAAACTTCTATCTTGTTCGGGACACTGACATTTTGAGTTTTCTTTGACTAGTTGAATCCAAACTTCAGTAATATAAATAGTAAAGATATTCCATGAAAAAACAACAGCACAGTTTTATTTTTAGGCCAATAGAACTCTAGGCCAAAAAGAAAACAAGAGACAAAGAAAGTTGTAAACTGTAAAAAAAAAAAAAAGTCAGAAAGATACAAGGATCATCTGTTAATATCATAGCCTCAACTACTATAAAGCAATAGCTGACATATTAGAGGGGAAGAGAGAAACATTAAAAAATAAAAACTGTAGTTAAGGAATTTACCACACTCTTCTCAAAAACTAACAGATCAGAAGACAAAAATGTGCTAATAGATTTGAATAGTATAGTTGATAACTTTGAACTGAGGTACTTTAGACCCCAAACATGAAGAACGTATATTATTATTTAGCTCACCTAGAACATTAAAAAAATCTATCACAAATTAGGCTACAAAGGATGACATTTCAACCATTTCCAGAGACTGCAATAAAAATAAGAATCAATAACAAAAAGACAGGTACTTATTAATCCCAAAGGTATAGAAACTGAAAACTAAGCTACTTAATAACATTTGTGTTAAAGAGGAAATCATAGGGGAAATTACAAAATACTTAGAACTGAATGACAATAAAAACACCACATGTCAAAATTTGTGGGACACAACTAAAGCAAGACTTAAGGAAAATTAATGGCTTTAACTATATTTTCCAGAAAACAACAAAGATGGGAAAGAAAATGAGCTAAGCCTTGACTCAGGAATTTGGGGGGGGGGGAAGATTATGGAGTAAACTCAAAAACAAAAATAATAAAAGAGGAAAAGGGTATAAATTAGTAAAATCAAGAATAAAAATTATTTAAATTAAAATATCAACCTATTGGGACTCCTAATGAATTAATTGATCTAGCTATTAATTATTAATGGCAACTAAAACCAATTTAGGAGAGTCAACCAGACATTGTCCATAAGAACATATGACTCCGTAAGTAAGAATATATGATTCTGACATATGTTCTTACTTCCTCATGAAGTAAGTGTACAAAAAATTGCTTTAATAAGTAACAATTAAAATGGTTACTTTTTAAAGCTTGTAGTAACTTTTGTTTTTCAAAATACAGTAGTAAAGATTGAGGTATTAACTTTTCACAAGATAGTCTTCCTCATGAAGTAAGAACATAACCCACTTATGAATGTAAAATATGTATATCTACATCTATCAATATAGACAAAAAATATAGACAGACAGGTAGATATTGATAGATATACAGTTTGGATTTAACCAACACTCTAGATTCAACTGCAAATTTGCAGGAAACTCTATGAAAATGGAATCATCTCTAAATTCAAAGTTCAATCAAAATTCTACCAATTTTTTTGAAAGTTAACAAATTGATTCCAAAATTAATATATAGAAAAAATGAAGGTTCAAAATCCACAAATAACTAAATCAATGTTTTAAAAAGAAGAAAGCACAGTGATTTGCCATATTTGATATTATGACATAGTACAGAGCTATACAATTTTACAAAGCTTGGTTCTAACTCAAGAATAGACGTATAAATCCAATGGAACAGAAGAGAGAATATATAAACAGATCTGTGTGTGTGTGTGTGTGTGTGTGTGTATAGGAACTTGATATATGATAAAGACAGCAAAACTAATAAGTGGGAAAGGATGTGGTTGGTGGTTCACCAAAAAATCTTTACCTCACACCATATACAATAGTGAATTCCATACAGATTAAAGACCTAAACTTGATAGGTAGAACAATAGAACTAATAGAATAAAAATGAATAAAACTCTCCTTGTGATCTTGGGCAAGGATAGAATTTTGTAAACAAAACTCAAATAGCAAATCCATAAGGCAAAAATTGATGAATTTCCTGCATCAAAATTAAGACGTTTCTTGCCATTTGCAATAACATGAATGGACGTCAAGAGCATTATGCTAAGTGAAATAAGTCAGACAAAGACAAATACTATGTGATCTCACTTATATGTGGAATCTAAACAAGCAACAACAAAAGCATGCAAATACAGAGAAGAGATTGGTGTTTACCTGAGGCAGGGGTTGAAAAAAGGGGAGAAAGGGATCAAAATGTACAAACTTCCAGTTATAAAATAAGTAAGTCATGGGGATGTAATGTACACCCTGGTGACTATACTTATTACTATCATGGTGCATATTTGAAAGTTGCTAAGAGAGTAGATCTTACAAGTGCTTAGCACAAGAAAAAAATAATTTTTGTAACTATGTAAGGCGATAGAGTTAACTAGACTTACTGTGGTGATCATTTTGCAGTGTATACAAATATCGAACAGTTATGTTGTATCCCTGATCCCTGAAACTTATATAATGTTACATGTCAATCATAACCTCAGGTTTCAAAAAATAAAATCAAACATTAATGAAGAAATAAATTGTATGTGACACTGCAAAAAAATTAAAGATTTCGAAAGGATGCTGTATTAGTTCAACTGGGTAACTTAAAACAACAGAAATTTACTAAGAGTTCTAGAGGCTAAAAATCTAAAGTCAAGATGTCAGAGGGCATGCTCCCTCTGAAACCTCGGGAGGCTAGAGGTCTGAAGTGAAGGTGTCAGCAGGGAACTCTCCCTGTAGGACCTGTAGGGGAGAATCCTTCTTTGCCTCTTCTGGCTTCTGGGGTTGGCCAACAATTCTTAGCATAACTTGGCTTGTATGTGGATCACTCTGATCTCTGCTTCTATCATCATATGACCATCTTCTCCCTGCATGTCCCTGCCTTCACATGGTATTTACCTCTCCTTAAAAGAACACCAGTCATATTAGATTAGGGTCTACTCTAAAGGCTCCATTTTTACCTTGATTATATCTGCAAAGACCCTACTTCTAAATAAGGTCACATTCACTGGTACCAAGGTTTAGGACTTCAACAGATCTTCTTGGGGAACACGTTCAACCCATCAGTCTGTCCTCTGGTTTCCCCGAAATTCATATCCTGCCTACATGCAAGTACATTTACCCCATCCCAATATTCAGAAAAATCTTAACTCATTCCAGCGACAATTCTTTTTTAAGATTTTTTAAAAATTTATTTATTCATGAAAGACACACACAGAGAGAGAGAGAGAGAGGCAGAGAGAGAAGCAGGCTCTATGCAGGGAGCCTGACGTGGGACTCAGTCCCGGGTCTCCAGGATCACACCCTGGGCTGAAGGCAGAGCTAAACTGCTGAGCCACCAGGGCTGCCCTCCAGTGACAATTCTAAGTCTAAAAACCTTAACTAAATATAATCAATTCAAAAGTCCCAAATCCAATCATCTAAATCTATAAAACGGGTATAGGTGAGAGTCTGGGTATAATCTATCCTGGGGCAAAATTTGTCTCCATCTGCAGACGTATGAAACTAGAAAACAAGTTACCTTCTTGCAAATACAGTGATGGGACAGGCACAGAGCAGATATTCCCATTCCAAAAGGGAGAGATTTAAAGGAATAAAAAGGTCATCATTCCCAAGCAAGTCAGAAACCCAAAAATCCTATGAATTTCAAAGCCTAAGAATGATCCTCTGTGGCTTCGTGCACTGTCCCCTGGGCCTACAGTGGCAGCTCCTGCCTTTCTGGCCTCTGCTTCTGCATCTCTACGTCTGCTCCAGAGCCATTCATCTGTTTCCTTAAGGGTAGCACACGTTTGTAGCTACCAGCCAGCTTCCCACCTGCAGAATCCCAGAAGTCGGCCAGCCTTCCTTCACTTTGTCTAGTCTCTGGCCCTTTCAGTCACAAGGTTTGTGAGTCTCCTGTGTGTCATGGGAATCTCATGCCATTGGACATGAATGTTACCCACAGATGCTTTTTGGATGACCCCACCTCTATCCTTGGCTTCTGTTCAAAGAGCCTAGTTGGATCCATTTGTCACATACCTAGTCTCCTCAGCAAAATGTTGTCGGTCATACTTTCAGTGCTTTCTCCTGAGCATGCTTTCTCAACAGTGAATTTCCTAATCGTAGCAATCTAGATAAACCAAGAACCTTCCAAATCATCAAGTGCTGGCTCCTTTATGTTTAACAATTTCTTCCTCAAGCCAACTCTTTTCTCTTGGACTTTATTCTGAGCTATAAAGGGAAATAGGCCACACTTTCCACACTTTGCTTAGAAATGTCCCCAGCTAAATATCCTAGTCAAGTTCTGCATTTCATCTAACAGTAGAGTGTAAATCAGCCAAGTTCTCTGGCACTTTTTTAAAAAAGATTTTATTTATTTATTTGAGAGAGAAGAGAGCACAAGCAGGGGGAGCCTCAGAGGAAGAGGGACAAGCAGACTCCCCACTGAGATCAGGCCCTGGGATCATGACCCGAGCCGAAGGCAGACACTTAACTGACTGAGCCACCGAGATGCCCCTTTCTGCCACTTTATAAAAAAAATTGCCTTTGCTCTCATTTCCAGTAACATGTTCCTCATTTTCTCCTGCGGCCTCACCAGTAATACTGTTTCTAGTGCATTCTAGTGCATTCTAGTTCATGATAGAAGCTTTCTCAGCTGTGCTCCTCACTTCCATGGCAGCACTCCCTGGAATTGCCTTTCACATTCATATTTCCCTCAATGACCTTCTCAATGCAGTGTAAGCTTTTTCTATAATAAGCTCCAAAATTCTTCCAGCCTCTGTCCATTACTCAATTCCAAAGCCATTTCCACATTTTCGGGTATTTGTTACAGCAGCACACCACTACCCTGTGCCAAAATCCATACGACCTTCCTGGGGCTGTCATGACATAGTTTCACAAACTGGGGAGCTCTAAACAACAGAAACTTATTCTGTTGCAGTTCTGGAAGCTGGAAGCCTAATGTCAAGGTATTAGCAGCACTATGCTCCCTCGGAAAATTCTAGGAAGGAGCTCTCCCCGGCCTCTTCCAGCCTCTGAAAGCTCCAGGCATTCCTTGGCTTATGGCAGCATAACTCCAATCTCCTCTTCTGTCTTTAAATGGCCTTTGTGTCCTCTCCAGTCATTGGATTTATAGCTCAGACAAAATCCAGGATTACTTCATTCCGAGGTTCCTAGTAGACAAGAAGTCTTGAAAGACACTATTCAACGGACCACAGGTGCTAGGGACAAAATTAACAAACAAGTGACAACTGACAGAACATATTTTAAAGTCTAAAATCATTAAATATTTCTATCTGTAACATGCCTGAAAACTGCAAATCAATATGACAAAATCCTACAGAAAAACAGGAAAAGGATATGAATAGGTGATTCATAGACACAGAAACCCAAATGAATAAAATGTTTATAAAGAGTTATTCAGCCTCGTTTCTCATAATATGAGAACTTCAAATTAAAACAAGGAAATTCCACTTCATGCCCATAATATTGACACGAAAAATTAAGTTATCAAGTGTTGGCAAGAATATGGAAAAATAGAAACCCTACATAATCTAGATTGACTTCCTCTCTTGCTCAGAGTAAAGCCCACAGGTGCTGCATTTCCTGGACCAACTACTTCTCTGACCTCATCTCCAACCACCCACTGCTCCCTCTCTCTGCTCTTACCCAGAAGCCTTCATGCTCTGCCTCTAACAGGACAAGTACACTTGGTTGGATGCCAGGACCTTGACACTTGTTTCTTCTGCCTGGGGTGTGCTTACCCCATTCACTAGAATGGCTAGGTCCCTCAGTTTTTTGAAGTTTCTGTTAGGGGAGACTTCCTTGACCACTCTGGTAACACAGGATAGAGCCCCCTCCCCCATCACCCCACTTATTCTTGCTTTATTTTTCTCCTGCACAGTTACAACTCTTTGACACACTTTATATTTTGCTGGTTTGTCTATCTATTAGCTATGTCTCTCTACAAGAACATACAACTCTGGTTTGCTCACTGCTTCATCTGCCCAATGCTAAAACAGTGCCTGGCATATTAGGTGCTCAATAAATGTGTGGTATGAACAATGAACTCCTACTACTTATCAAATGACTACTGCGTATTGAGTGCTTTTGTTGAATTATCTCATTTAATCCTTACAACAAACGTATGAGTTAGTTGTCATCACTTCCATTTTAGTGACTTGCAGACTGAGGCTCAGAGGGTTAGTCAGCCTATGGGAGATCATACAACTAGCAAATGACTGAGCTACGGCTTGAGCCTGGCCAGGTTGATTCTAAAACCTAGGTTCTCAAGCGCTTCACTGTACTTCTGGCAGTCACCCCCAGAGTTCATAACTGTCAGGTGGTGGCCATGAACATGCGTGGATCAGATATCCTGCTGCAGGGAATGCAGCTGCCATTCCTCCAGAACCAAAAGCACGTTAGTGCTGAGGCCACACTTCCCCCAGCTGCTCGCAGTCAGTGACAAAGCACAGCTGGTACTAGGGGTCCCTCTCCTAATGGTAATTCTGGCTGTAGAGTCTCCCTCAGCCTGACCATTGCCTTCTCAGACCTGTGTTGGGTCTTGGATTCATCCTATCCAATCTCCCATCCTCTTCTTTCACAGAGTCAGAGGGATATTGAGGTCAGAAGCCTGGTCCCTGCCTACTCCTGCTTCCTCCTCTTTGACCCTCACAGGATTTCTCCCCAATAAAGCTATTGTACCTCTAATCCCATCTTGGCTTCTGCATCGTCAGGTCCTATTCTAACATACTCATAGTGACAATTAGGAGTTGCCCAGCAGAGTACCGATTACAGCTGAACATGCACACACCCCATGACCCAGCAATTCCACTCATACATAACACACTCAACAGAAATGCACACATATTGTCACCAAAAGACATGCGCACTGGTGTACCTCGCAGCACTGTCCATAGAAGCTTGAAACTGGAAATTGTGCAAATGCCTATCAACAATCAAATAGGTAAATAAGTCATAGTACAGTCACACCATAGAACATTATACAGCCAGGAGAACAAATAATCTACAATCACTCACAACATGGGTGAATCTCACAAACATAATACTGAGTGAAAGCAGCCAGATGCAAAAGAGTACAGACTGTGAGATTGCATTCACGCAAAGTCCGAAACCAAGCAAAACTGATTGACAGTGTTAGAAGTCAGGGCACTGGCTGCCTTGGGGGCAGGAGTGGAGACCAGAAGGGACATAATGTTTTGCTCAGTGATGTTTTGTTCCTTGACCTGGATAGTAGTTACAAGGTAGCGTGGTTGGCTTTTGGGAATTCACTACATACAAGACGTACATTTTTCTCTATGTTAGACCACAATAAAAAAAAAAAAAAAGATATTTACTGAAAAATAGAAGAGCAGGCCAATACTGAACAACACCCACCAGAAAGGCAAAATCACAACCTGCTACCAAGCTCTAACCCTGTTCCCTGTTTTCTGTTCCTGTCAGGGTTCTATCATCTTCATGATCACCTTGACGCACAAATACATCGCTTTCTCTTACCCTTGTGACCCATCTGCCACCAAGTCCTGCTTGTTCTTCCTTTACAAAATCTGCCAGTTTTGATCCGTTTCTTGCATTCCTGCTGTCACAGCTCCACTTAATGGACTTGGCAAAAGTTAGTTGCTAACTAGTCTCCCAGCCAGGGCAGGGATGAGGGTGAGGCCAGAGAGCTCCTGGGGGCAAAATTTAAAAAGGTCTCATTCTCAGGGTCTTGCAAGCATGGAGTCGACAGCTGAGAGTGATGTTTCTCTGAATTCTGCATCCAGGCACCTGCCTTGCCTCACATTATTAGTCCCTGCTCCATGATGCTGGGCTACTCTTCCGGCTTCCATCATGTCCCTCCCCCGAGCAAGGACTAACCATTATCCCCTCTGCCTACCAAATTAAGGATGGCCGTGGGCAGGTCACAGCATCTCCCTTAGCCTCAGTTATTTCTTTTTCATGTGTACGGTGTGGAGACTGGACCCAGAGGTGGCAAATTTGCCTTGAATACCCAGCTCCAATCAGTGTAACAGCTCTCTTGAGCCGTAAGTCAAGAAAGATACTGAGGACAAGTCCAGATTCTTTGGAGAAAGGTGCTGTGATCAGTTACTGATCGTTGCCATGGGTGAGAAAGAGGGTGGCCTTGATACACACACCAGGTATTTGCCTTAAGTCACTAAAGCCAAATTCTTTATCCTGGCATTCCAGACCCTCCATAATCCAGTCTTATTGTATGTTAACGGTCCTCTTCCCGAGGGAATCAAGTCTGAAATGTTCAGCTGGGTTTCAAATAAAGTAGGTAGAAGTGAACTGGGCCAGTGGCACCGTGCTGAGACGCGGCCAAATCACTCTCAGGGCCACTCAGGCGGAGCCCCCTTTGAGGTAGTCAGTCTTTGGGTGCCCCCCTGGGCTCATCTCCATTTCCAGAACTGAACACCAAAAGACTGTTCTGAACTCCCTACAGAGAGTTGATTTATGTTCTGGCTAAGTGAAGAGGAACTCAAAATATTGTGCCCATTTGTCTGTGCTGTGGATGGTTAGACGGATCATCTCTAGCCCGCTGACTGGCCTGGTCCTCGCGGCTCCTCTGGAACCTGCTAGAGGCAGCTGGACTTGGCAGCTCCACTCAGGGGACAAAGCCCAGCCTGTGAGCCCACAGAAATGTCAACCCAAGGCCTCTTGGAGACCCCTCAGGACTTGCCCACAGGACTTTCTGAAACCAAGGCTCATACACACACGCACGGGCCCAGTGGTGCATGATTCACTGACTGGGAAATCTCCCTAGCCCTGTATTTCTTTTTTTTCCCTCTTTCCCAGCATTTTTCCACCCAAAATGGTGACAGTTGAGCTCAGCCTGAGCTGGCACCTCCAGGACTCTCTGGTGAGAGAGAAGCCAGCCCCACTCCAACCTCATCTCTTCTGGGTGAGCACCTACATGCAGCCCCCCAGAAGGCAGATGTGTATACACATAATACAATGAGATTTGTGCTCTGCTTGGGCAAAGTGCCAGGAAGCACAGAGCAGAAGTGGTTAGTTCTCCTCAGTAGAGCAGGGCTGGCTTCTCAAGGCCGGTGTTGGAGGTGGGTCTGAACAGACAAGTGCTGGTCTAGCAGAGCAGAAAGAGGAGGGAATGCTTGCACCAATGGATGTAATTATGACTGAACCTGACTTAGAATCAAGCATCTACTGTGGCTGGACACTCCGGGAGCCAACGCATGTGTCCTACAGGCCATGACCTCATTTTGCAGGCTTGGGGCAGAGTGCAGGGCACCAATCTTTGCTCTGCCTTCACCAACCAAGTGGCATTTCCAATTTGCTCCAGGAGCTCCCTAAGGACCCCTGTCAGAGACATTCCTAACTTCCCCTGCCCAGGGGGGACCCGTGCAGGGAAAATCATGGTAGGTGAAGCAGTAGGAAGGTAAGATTTCTAGATATTGGGGGTCCTGGCAGAAGAGAATGAGCTGGGCACCACTACATTCCTCTCCCATGGATGTGCCCAACAAGTGTTCCCGTGTGGTCTGTGTCCTGCTGAGCTCATCACTCCCCATCCATTCACGGGCCTGCTCCTGTCTTCTCTCCTTGCTTAAGCCCAGGGAAGACATGTATGATGAAGTGAACGAGGAGGAGTAAAGGCAGTGCCTCCCGAGGCCATGGGACCGGGCACATTCCATGCTCAACCCATTCCCCTCCCATTGAGTGAATCAAATAACCTGATTTTGGATTCAGTGAAGTTATTTGGAAGAAGAAGACCTTGGACACTCTGTGGAGGCAATGTGTGAGCACAAAGGACAAGGGGGACAGACAGGGATAGATGAGGGATGGGAGAAGCATAAAGTGCCGTCCAAGAATTCTACCCACCAACTCTTCACCACCACCCCCAATGCACAACTGCGGGCACCCTTCCAAGCCCCCCTCCTCCATGGAGCCCTCTCTGACAGCTCCAATCCAAAGGTCCTGAAGTACAAGCAAGGTTGAGGACCACTGCCTCTAGACTGTTGTCTTAGGGAGCAGGACGGTGCAGAGGAATTACCAAGGGCTTTGGGAGGCTACATCTATGTTTGATTTCCAATTTTTCTGCCTCAACTAGGTGGGTCACCTCGGGCGAGGCATTCACTCATCCTTAACAAGCACGATTTTCTCATCTGCCAAGTGAGAAGTGATCATAGTACCTGCCTCCCAATGCCGAGAGGATTAAATAAGGTATTTGTAAAGCCCCAGAACTTACTAGATGCTTGATAAATGCATTTTTCTTACAATATGTTTTGTTTTTCAAGAATATGCCTCATCTAGGCTGTAAGCTCCAGGAGAGAAGTTTAGCACAGTGCCTGGCACACAGATAGCTCAATAAATGCCTTTTGGAAATACCAACTTAGAGAGAAAGAGGGAGGGAAAGGAGACGGGGAGGTAGAGCCCTGAGAAGAATGCTTTGCCCTCCCCCTCCACCCAGGAGGCTGGGTCACATCCTTCTCATCTAGTTGTAAAGCGCCTGTGTTCATTATTTTAACAGTTATTCGTGATCAAACGATTTGGTGTTAATGTGGATCTAATGTATAAATCCATACGGGTCCCACAGTCATTTAGCATTAATTAAACGAGGCCATTATAAGGCTGGGATTCCACTGGGTTTATTGCGCTTAGCAATTAATGGCAGGAACCACTTGGCCACTCTGCTTTCCCTCTGCTCTTGCCTTGTACCTTGTACCTCCAGAGGGCACAGTTGGAGCAGGAGCACAGCTGCCCTGGGTACAGAGCAGTGCATAGGAGGACCCTGGCTGGGGTGCGGAAAAATGACAGACAGGTGGGGAATTCAGAGATGCCCAGTCTTGCCCTGGAGAAGTTGACATTTCATTAAAAAATAATAATAAAAAAATAAAAATAAACAAGGGCTGCCTCGGCAGAGCACTGGCCTGGGAATCTGAAGAGAAGGATTTTAGTCCTGCTCTGCTGCTGTTGAATGGCTGTGCTACCTTACGCAAGACACTCCCCCTCTCTGTTCTTTATCAGTTCATTAAGGGGCCTGAACAAGTCAAGATCATTCCCTCTGCTTGGAATGCATCCCCTTCAGTTTTCCCATGGCTTCATTCCACCTTTCATTCCTCTCCAAGAGGTCTCCAGACCACCCACTCCCAGCCACCATATTTTCTCTGCTTTATTTTCTTCATGAGATTTATCACTATCTACATTATCTCTGAATTTGCATCCACGCATCTGCCTGTAGATTATCTCTGTCTCCTCCCAGTATAAGCTCCACAAACCAGACTTCATGTGCCTTTTCATCACTTTAACATCAATTTCCAGAACAGTTATCTGTTCTGTATCTGGCACATGGACCTGGCACATGGTAGGGGCTCAAAAAATAATCTGTCCACTGAATGAAAAATTGGGTCATCACTTAAAACCTCTCTGATGTGGGCACTCAATGGCCCTTGACATCTCTGTGCCCAGAGAGCAAGGGTGGTGTGGGGTACAGACAGAGCTGGGTAGGAAGGGCCAATGGGGTGAGTCCTAGGGAACAGAACAAAGCCGGCCTGGAGAAGACAGAAAGATGGATGTCCTCTTGAGCAGAAGTTAGAAGGAGCCACGATGGTGGAGAGCTCCAAGTCTCAGCAGCTGCTACCCCTTCGGGCTTCCAGCCAAGACCATTTGGTGAGACTATATTAATAACTGCAATACAAGAATCCCTTGTGGACTGGAACAGTTTCCCTTCCAAAGTACCACCATGCATAGCACTTCACATTATTCTCCTGCCATCCCCTTGATATAGGGCGGGGGCGGGGGGGGAATTGAATCCTGTGCTGTTTATACTTACAAAATTAATAACACTAATTGTGAATTTGAATAGTACTTTCCAGTTTCCAGAACATGCTTTCTTAGATAAGAATGCCGGTATGTATCCCCATTTGGCAGAGGAGGAGACTCAGAGAGGTAAAGGGACTTGTCTGAGGTCATTCGTGGACTAGGTAGCCTGAAAGGTTCAAACACAAAACTCAAAACTTTTCCACAACTCAATGGCCCGCTTTGCAGACAAGGAAACTGAGGCAGAGAGTACATGGCTAGATTATGACACACTCAGTGGGGAAGGCTAACTTATTCGAAGGTTCGGGGTGAGGCATGATAGGGACAGGGAGGAGAGGACGATCTCCCTTCCAGACCTGAGCGTGGATATGGAGGTTACCCTGAGTGAAATATCTCATTAGGCTAGTTCAGGGAGAGAGAGTCCGAGAAACAGTCCTAGGATTGTAAACTGAAAAGGATGATGGGTCGTCTACTATTTCTTTAAGATTTACATTAAGTCCGATACAGGTCTCAGTGCCTATTCTAAACTCTTTGGTTTATCTTTGTAATTTCTGAAGTGTAAAGCATGATGCCACACACAAAGCAGGCCCAGTGAATTCCGATGCAGGTCAGCCACCGAATGCGGATGTGTAAGGTAGCTCAGATGTAGCAAGTCAAACAGCCTGGCACTGGGCTTCAGTGTTGGGAATTGACAGACTGGTGGGGCCTGTGTGTGGTAAATTGGAGACTATAAACTCTGTCTCAGGGGGGTGCCAATGCAGCCAACTGTTGCCATGTGGGCATGCAGGCCCACTTACCAATTCTTCCAATTCTTGAAGAAAAGCCAGAAATGTGGATCTCTGTTGGAAAGTCTAGAATTTTAAACGTTGGCATTTAAATTTAAAGCACTGCGTGGGCCAAACAAAATACATCTAACAGTGAACTTCTCTCCATTGTCTGTTGGTGTGACACTTGTAGTTACGTGGATAAATTAACTCTGTTCAAACCCTTCATGATGGAGATGGGGCAACTGAAAGAGGTAAGCCATGTTCCCGAGTCACAAACACTTAGGGGTAGAGCTTAGGCCCCAAACCCCTAGATTGCCCACCCGATTCTCAAACTGTTGACCCAGGGATCAGGTCAAGAAGGAACATTCTTTTTTTTTTAGATTTTATTTATTTATTCATGACAGACACAGAGAGAGAGAGAGGGAGAGACACAGGCAGAGGGAGATGCAGGCTCCATGCAGGGAGCCCCATGTGGGACTCGATCCCGGGTCTCCAGGATCACACCCCGGGCCGAAGGCGGCACTAAACCACTGGGCCACTGGGGATGCCCAAGAAGGAACATTCTATAATTGAGGACCCAGGAGGTTTGGAGACACATCACCAAGTGAATTGATGTCCTGAGTCCACACATCTCATCCAGCCAAGCCCTGGCCCAGGGGGCAGGGTCCATCTGCCCACCTGGGCTGGAAGGCCTGGCCCACAGAAGAGGTAGAGGCAGCACCTCCTGATCTCCTTCCATCCAAAGCTTGGAAGGGGCCCCCCAATCCCTCCCCAGTGCCCCATTTAGAATGCAACGCCGTGGCACAAGCCAGCTGTCACTTAGGCACTTACAGGCAGAACCGTGGAAAAACCAAACCACTGTTATTACACTTAATAACCAGTTTCCACATCATCAACTCATTGGAGTCTGACAGGCGCTGTTAGGGTGTCAGCTTCCTTGGCCTAACAAGTCAGCACTGGCGGGGGGTACCAGGCGGGGTTGGGCGCTAGCCTTCAGGAGTGAGTCCATCCCCCGCCTGCCCTGTGTAGAGGACACCCACCCAAGGGCAGCCAGAGGCTCAGGCTTGCCCTCCACACACCCACCCCCCCTTCACCCATGCACTCAGGAGCTCAGCAGATGCACCAACAGTACCCATGGTTTGGAGCGAGGCCAGGACCCCAGAGAAAGGGGCTTTTGGAACCTGTTTTGGGGGAAAAAAAGCCCAACTTGGGAGCATGGGGAGCTGAAGGATCTGAAGAAAGTCAGTGCAGAACTGACTGGGTTGGGATCCTGGCTCTGCTGTGCAATCTTGAATAAGTTACATCACCTTTCTGAGCCCCACTTTCCCCACCTGTGTGAAGCAGAACCTCAAAGTCTTCTTAAAAGATTAACTGAAATGTACTCATAGTGCCCAGCATGGTGTCAACCCCCAATACGTGGCAGGTGTTGGTGGGCTATTATTGAGGGGAAATAGAGAGGTTAGGGGTCCTGAGGGGGAGACAGGGGACAAGCACAGGGACTGTTAGGAAATTAGACCACTGAGAAATGCTTCTTAGCATTTCTGGGGAGGGGAGGTCTTTTAGAGCTGTGATTAAAATAGCTAGGGATAATGAAACCTAACATTTTTATTGTTCCCCTTTTAGAGATAAGTAAACTCAGAGAGGTTAAGTGATTTGCAATCAAGCAAGCAAATGGTGGAACTGGGCTTGGAGGTCAGGCAGGGAGACTGGAATGGAGATCTTAGCCAGCCTGGCCCCTCCTCTCTGTCCTGTGCCCTCGCAGGACCGAATCCACACGGGAAGAGGTGCTGTGAAGCTGCCGGGAGGGGAGGGGCGGGAGGGAGCGGGGAGGCCAGGCTAGTTCCCCAGGGTCTTGAGGTCCTATCCCCAGAGCTTCTCCAAGGAAACTGCAAGGACCCTCGACCCTCGAGGTTCAGGGAGCAATTCGGGGATGGAGACCAGGGCCACGGCCTCCAGAAGGCAATGATCCTTCTGTCGCCGTGCGTGGAGGCTACGTGAACCACACCTTCCACGCGGCCCAGCCAGAGCGGTGGTCCTACTCAGAGGCCGGGAGGGCAGAGGACAAGCCCCTCCCCAGACCGACCCCGCACACCCCTGATGCCCCGCCTGCGACCCCGCCGCGGCGCGCACTGAGGCGGTGCAGTGCTGCCATCTGTCGGCCGCACGCTGCACTGCACCCCGCGCCGCGGGGCCAACGCGGGCGGAGCGCGCGGGCCTCCCCTCCCGCCGCAGGTGTCCTGCAGAGCCCGCTCCTGGAGGCATCACCTCTGTGCGCCCTGCCGGGGCGGCCTCTCATCAGTGATCACGGCCCGAGACTAGCCGAGGCAGCCAGAGAGGGGCCCTGTGCCCTTGGAGGGGGGCAGTTGCCCACCCCCCCTCCCGGCTTCGGCAGGGCAGGGACAGGGGAGGGGCGAGCGGAAGACAGTGCACGCCCCAGACCCTGGCGGAGGTTCACTGCCAGCTGGGGCCAAGCCTAGATTCCCAAAGTGCCAGAGGGATTCCCCTTATCCCTGAGAGGAGGGATTGTGGGTAGGATGTTTTTGTCAGTTTGCCCATTTATTTTGTTGTGTTTATTTCTTTTTTTCTTCTGCTTTATGCTTAATTGGAATTTTACATTTTTTATGATGACTAAGACTCAAGAAATAATGTAATATGTTTATGAATTTATCTAAAAGCAAATTTGCTTTGCCGTTAGGACACAATAATTCTAGAGTAAAAAGGGACCTTCTTCCAAACTTTCCTCTTTCATGAAGATAATGAGCTCAGGGACAGGTAACGTGCCCAAGATCACACCACTAGTGAGTAGACACCAACTAGAGCGTCCCTCTCAAGACAGGATTTTTCCCCTCTGATAGCAGACTGGTCCTTCCCTGACCCTCCAGCAGAGGAGCGTCCCCTGTTGGTCACCTATCCTTCTGTTTACTGTCTGTCTCTCCCATGTCAGCTTAATGGGGGCATAAACCTCATCTGTGGTGTTCACTAATGTATTCCCAGGGTCTCTTATAGTGCCTGGCATGTGCCAGACATTCCTTAAATACATATTCAATAAATGAATGGAGGTAATCAGGGAAGGCTTCCAGAAGGACGTAGGTTATACACCCATTTTTGAAGACAGTGGTAATAGGTCAACAAAGAAGACAGGAAGTATTCCAAGAGTTGGAGGCCTAGAACTGGCACAGAGTAACTAGGTGCTCCCAAATACTTGTAGGAGAAGTGAGAATGGCATAGATTATCTGCCCATACGTATATGTGCCTGAACTAGGATTCTTTTGTTCCTCCTGGGAAGCCGAGCCAGAAGCCAGAGAGATCCCTTCTCTGGGACCAGTAAGGATCCACGAAGAACTGAAGACTTGGTGCAGCCTGGCTGGGTCTGATGGGATCTGATGGGGTCTGGTTAGAGCTGACTATGCTGGACAGGGTCTGGCCAGCTCCGGGTGGGTGGGTCCGACTGAGCCTGGCTGAGGGGCAGCCTTCCCCCTTGCTTCTGTATTTAGCAGCGTCTAGCACCTGTCATCTCAGCCTGATCTCCCAGGGTTCTCGTCTGGTGACATATGGGGCGGGGGTGGGGGTAGAGAAATACAGAAACGGTGAGACCCAGAAGAAAACACGAGGGGGTACAAATTTATGCAAGGTCTTGTTTTTAGGGACCCTTATAATATCACTACTAGTTTAGGAACATAAAGTGTATGAAGATGTAATGATCATGTTGAAATATAGAAGCTATTTACTGTGTTTCAGTGCAGATATCAAAGACTAAGAGAAAAATGGGACACTTTCAACAGAAGGAAATGGACATTTCCCAAAGGAAAAAATTCTTCTTTTAATTTTTCTGGAAAAGTCCACTAAAAGGGTCTTGGAAAAAGTTTTACTTCTCCTAGAATGTCACATGATGCTCTTGTGACCAGGAGGTCAGAGGCTATGTGCAAGCCCCTCCTCAGAAAGGTGACACACTGAGCACCTGCTGTGTGCCAGGCTCTGTGCTAGGCTCATTGTGTGCATGGTCTGGTGTGATAAAAATGGAGCAACCTGTAGATCACAGACACAGGCGGCCTGCAGCAAACCTCAGCCAACTGAGAGCACTTGCCCAAACGTATGGGAGGCAGGGTCCCTCCCTCAGCCTTAGCCTCTGCTTATGCCAGACATGTCCCCGCCACAGAGGGGGGTGGGAGGGGCACTGGTCTGTCCCTACACCTGGCATAAATTTGGGAAGCAGGGTGCCCATGCTACTGTGGGGTCTTGCCCACTCCCCTCCCCTAAGCATCTCTTGACCTGCCAGAACAGAGCTCAGCCCTGCTTTGGGCGGACTTAAATGTCCTCCCATAGAGCCCGTTAGCACCAAAACCTAGAGATGGGGTCCGGTGAAGGCCCCTTTGGGGAACTGGGACCAGGTTTAATTCTTTATTCTCTCTGAATTCAATAGAAAGTGAGAGACAAGGGAGAAAAAGAAAGATGGAGAAACAAAGAGGTAGAAAAAAAGGAGAGAGACAAAGAGACGGAGGAACAGGAGAGAGTGTGACAAAGCAAGAGGGAAAGGAGAGCTTACAAGGCAGAGGAAAGGAAAGAAAGAAAGAGACAAAGGGACAGACCCCCAGTGGAAGGAACGGGGAGGAGGGAGAAGGCGCCATCTCTCAAGGCGCTTCCACCCTCCCTGCAGGACCAGCTAAGAAATGGGAGGCGGGAAGAGGAAGCAGAGATGGGCAAAGTCACCCGGTAACCTTGGAGACAAGAGCAGAGAGGCGCAGGGAGGGGGCCCCCCACAGGAGGGAAGGAGGGAGGCAAGGCAGGCTGGAGACCAGCAACAGGTCCAGTCCCCCTCAGGAAAGGGGTCGGGTGGGGGACAGGGGCCCAGGAGTGTGAGTCGGAGGAGCTGGGGGGGGAGAGGGGGGGCACAGAAGATTCCAGGAACAAACCTAAAGAGGCCTGAGAAGTCTGTATAAAGAGAGAGGTTTGACTGAGAATCAATTTAGGGAAGAAAGAGCAGGGAGTTTGGAGCTGCGATAGCAGGAACCGTTGGAGCTGAGGCCAGGAGGAAGGAGCCAGCCCACATGGCCCACCGAAGTGAGGAGGGGCAGGATGGTGGCACTGGGCTGAGCGGCACAGGGGCTCTGGTTTCTGACCCTTTCCCTGGCGGGGTAGCCCTGCGGCAAACAGCCCCAGCTGGGGCCCCAGAGTTCTGCATTCACTTGTGTCCCAAAATCTTCCCGGAATCCCCACTATGTGCCAGGTACCTTGGGGGACAAAGGAACCATTAGATAAACTACACCTTCAAACCACACATAGGCTAATGGAGAAAATAAGGAATGTGCATAAATAACAAGATGACAATGATGTGGCGGGATTCCCGGATCACTCACTGCCAGCTGGAGGCATCAGAGAAAGCCTCCCATGGAGGTTATGCTTGAGCCAGATCCAGAAGGCTGGGAAGGGCTGGAAAGAAGGGGAAGGGGAGGCTTGTCAGGAGGACAGTGGCAGGACCCCCCAGCAGGACGCAGGCAAGGCCAGCCTCCTCTGAATCCTGGGTCTGCTACTGACTAGCTGTGGGTTCTTAGGCAAGTTACCTAACCTTCCTGAGCTTCTCTTTCTCCATCTGGCACAGCTGTTTAAGAATTATAGACAATGTCTGTATAGTGCCTGACACAAAGTAGGTGGTCAGTAAAGGGTAGCTATTATCATTGTAAAGAAGGAAGCAAAAACATGGAGTTAGAATCCAAGAAAGTGGATAGAAATGGGCTGGAAAAGCAGGTTTAAGCCATGGCATGGAGGCATGGCATTCCTGGAGGCTCTCCAGGAATGAGGAGACTGGGTTGATAGGGAGGAGGGGCTGCAGACCCAACTGGCCCTCAGAAAAAGCTATGTGCAACAGGTGGGGGAGTCCCAAAAAAGCAATGGGTGAGCCTGGTTGTTATCTGGTAAAGAGCTGGGTGACTTATCTTTCCTAGCAAAAAAAGAACAGTTGAGAGTATAGTGATTTTAAAATATGTCCACCATACGGGGCCCCTGGATGGCTCAGGGATTGAGCATCTGCCTTTGGCTCAGGTAATGATCCCGGGGTCCTGGGATCGAGTCCTGCATCATACCCATGGGGAGCCTGCTTCTCCCTCTGCCTGTGTATCTGCCTTTCTCTCTCTGTATCTCTCATGAATAAACAAATAAAATATTTTTAAAAAAATAAAGAAATGTGTCCACCATTCTTTCGGATACTCCTACCTTCAAAAAATGAAGCTAACTCCCCTCCACTTGAGTGTGGCTAGACGTAGTGACTTGCTTCTATCAACAAAATAAAATGTGGAAGCAACTGCATGACTTCCTATACTAGGCCATTGGAGACATTGCGGCTTCTCCTTTGCTCTCTCTTGGATCACTCACTCCGAGGGGAGTTATGTCATGAAGACACTCAAGCAGTCCTAGGGAGTACTAACTTGTGAGCCACATTGAGTGCATTGTCTTAAAAGTGGCTCCTCCAGCCACAGTCAAGCTTCCAGGTAATGCAGCCCCAGTTGACATCTTGACTGTGACCTCAGGACAGGCCTTGAGCCAAACCCAACCAGCTAAGCCACTCCTGAGTTCCTGACCCACAGAGACTGCATCAGATAATAAATAATAAATAAAGTGTGCTTGGGTAGCTCAGTCAGTTAAGCATCTGCCTTTGGCTCAGGTCATGATCTTAGGGTCCTGGGATTGAGTCCCACATCCGGCTCCCTGCTCAGTGGGGAAGCTGTCTCTCCCTCTCACTCTCCCTCTGTGCTCACCCTTTCTCTATCAAATAAATAAATAAAATATTTAAATAAATAAATTAAATAATAAGTTAAAAATCAAGTATTGTTTTAAGCTACAAAATTATCTGGTCATTTGTTACGTGGCAGTAGATAGCTAATACGGGGGTTTGTGGTGTGGGTTTCAGTTATAAGCAGCTGAGCTCAATCAGAGCCCACCACAGGGAGGCTGAGGAGGTGATGCAGGGACACCCAGGCAAGACATCAGCAGGTCAGGCAGCAGATGGAGTTCTAAGTGACACCCAGGCCAGGCTAGCTGTGGAGGGCATGGGCAAGTCTGGATTGTCCTGCACCCCCAGGAAGGGCAGGTGGATGGAGTAGGTCCTCATCATTCCTGGCTCTGCCCACATGGACACATCTGCATGTGCCTTGCCTGGGCCAGCAGGCGGGCCAGGATAGAAGTGAGAACAAGGTGACACCTCACCTAGCCTCACACCTCTCTGTCTACCATTTACTATCTGGGTAATATTGCACAGGTGACCTTGACTTCCTGCCTTGGTTCTTCATCTGCAAAATGGTGATAAGAAATCTGTTTTGTGGGGTATTATCCACATGGTACAGCAAAAAGCCCCTGCACTTGGGAGTCCAATGAAAAATAAATATACGACACTAAGCACGAAGTTGAAGCTCCATATAATTTGGAGCATCCACCCCTTGCAGACAGGAGAGCAGATCTAGTGGAGGATTTCTCATTTTCCATCACTTTCTGACAGTCACATTGCCCTTTTTCTTTAGGGTCTGAAGTAATGTGCCACAGCAGCTTAAAAGGAAAGGCTGGGGGTGAGGGGAAGAACACTGGTCATTCCTGTCCCATAAAACTTTCCTTAATTCGTTGAGGGCTTGTTTACAACACATCGGTGGCCTGGACCTCATGCCATTCTCGTTACAGCCCTGGGGTATTCACCGAGGCTCCTCTGCTCTAACTTCTACAAGCCCCAGTCTCCTTATCTGGGGAATGGGGACAAAACAGCATCAGATCTATAGTGTTGTAGTGAGAATTTCATGAGATCCCAGGGAAGCAGGCCTGGCAGGCCCTCCTTAAATGTCCAGGAACCCCTAAACATGCTACCCTCACTGTCTTCTCAACAGAGACAGCTGCTGTGTGGAAAGCTGGTACCCTTGTAGCCCTAAACCTCTGGGAGATGGAGAGCTGAACCACAGGCTGGTGTCTGGCGAGGAGCTCCTGGTCACATCTTCCCCAACCTAGTCCTCAAGAGCCAGGCAGAAGCTCCAGCCATAGGGAAGGCCAACCAAGCTGCCAGGTGCTCTAGTCACCACCTTGAACTCTGAGCCCTGTTTTCCCTGCTGTGAGTGCCACCTGGCCATCACAGACAGCCCTGGAAAGGATGTGGAGCCAGGCCAGGTCTCCAGCATGGATGGTGCCTCATGGTGATTCAGCTCCACCAGGCCAAAGCCCATCAACCAGGAGAAGAGTCTCTCTGAACCTAGACTCCAAAACCAGAGAGGCAGGAGGGGCTGACCTGAATGGTGAACCCTCACCTTCTACCACACCCAGAGAAGGGAGAGAAGGGGCTAGCATCCCACATACCTTCTGGGAAGTGTGGAGATAGTATTTATTAGGACACTCCTCTGGGCTCCAACTCAGCCTTCCTACCCCGTGGCCCAGAACACCCCTTGGCTGGCTCTAGGCACAGCTCTCAAAGTCCGCTCGCTCTACGGAGAAAGGGCTGGGCCCAGGAAGTGGTGATGACTTTGCCCAGCATAAGCAGTGGGGAGAAGGGATCCTTCACAGCCAAGCTGGCATGTGGCTCTGAGGAAGAAGGACCAGGGTACTGGCTGCAGGACCCACAATTAGACTAGCTGTGGGTTTTGCTGATCCACATAGAAGGGTCTCTAGGCAGATGACAGATGGTGGCCTGAGGCATCCTGGTTTGGAGATTGGTTCATCTCTCTTTATCATGTCCCTGACCTTAACCTACCACATGATCTTCTGAACAACACCTACCATCTGGGTCTGTTTCTTTGTCTATAAAATGGGTATAATTTCTGCCTGCCATCTTGCCCCAGCTCAGGGCTTCCTGGGGAGTCCACATGAGTAAATTCTCTGTGTCAGTCAGAGACACTTTCCTGGTTTCACATCGCAGTTGTGGAAGAGGCTCAGATAAGTTAGGGGACAGAGGTCGGAGGTCAAGGTCACAGAGGATGTTGTGCTAGAGGATGTTGTGTGGATCCAAATACTGATCACTGTACAAATAATAGAAACAATGTCTCCCTACAGATACTTATAGAATATCTCAGTGGTGATCTGATACATGTTACAAACCCTCCTTCTGAAAAAGACTCCTATGTGTGGACATGCAGACTTCTCATGTGACCTAAAGCAGTTCACTCCTGAAGTCCATGCATGGATTGGCTGCTGGTCAAGGACTCCAGCTCTGTCATTGTGTGACCCTGGGCAACTTACTTAACCTCTCTGTGCCTTCTTCAATAATCAAAGGGAACAATAATAGTACATACCTCATAGGTTATTTCAGAGATTTAAGGAGTTCTCTATGTGTAAAAATACTTGAAACAATGCCTGGCACATCAAATGCTAAATGAGAGTTTGCTATTAATACCTCTGAAAGCAGTCTCAGCTTCCCAGGAGCTCCAGATACCAGGGCAGCCAACCCACTGGGGGTCCTTCAAATGTCCAAGTATAGTTGCTGAGGTGTCCCCCAACCCCCAGCCTGTCACGGGCTGGGTCATTAAACTCTGGGAGATAAGGGTCTCACCACCACCAGGCAAAGGCCCCTCTCAGCCTTGCCCATCCCCCACCTGCCCATACCCACCTAGGCGGCCTCTGCCAGCAGTTCCAGGAATCCAGCATCTTCACTGCCCTGTCCTACCCTCCCCGCTGCCTAGGAATCAATGCAATCCCCTAAAAGCTCATAACTCGGAGGTAATTATAAGAAGCATCAATTACCCAGCAATGTGGATTTCATGAATTCAATTAATTTGCATGGCGATCGATACAGGCGGGTTTGCTAGGGTCCCCGGGGGAAGTTAGGACATTGTTCTGCACACTATTGATTTTACAATGTAAAACAAAACCTCTCTCCCCGAATTCATAGATGCCCATTCAGCCATATTAACTTTCAGATCATTTATTTTTGTATGTCTTTCAACTCTGTTTGTTGCTATCACACAAATGCAGAGTATTACATTGTAGGGAATAATTGAATCAATACAGTCATGCTACGCCAGGCCTCCCTGACTCAAAGAAGAGATGCGGGGTGGCGAGCTGCCGTTCTTCATATTCTCATCCTCTGCTGTCCCTAGCCATCTCCTCGCCCCCGGCCAAACTCCCCCTCTCCTAACCAGGCCACTCTTTTGACCCGAAGTCCCCCACTCCATCAAATTTATCTGACTGATTCAAGAGAGACTTGGAGCACAGCTGGAGGGATGTGGTTAGACAACAGGAAGAACTTTTCTGGTGGTGGATGACAGCTCAGGAAGGGTTGGAGAGAATAGAGGACACCTTCTTCCAAAGGATCTTCAGAACCCAAAAGATCCAAGCACAATGGCTTAAGATAGAGGTATGGACCCGATGACCTCTCAGTGAGCCTTGTCTTTGCCACTCAGAGGAAAGGCATGTCAATCCGAGGCTGGGGGAAGAGTGTTTCTTTTCCTCTCCCGGAAGCAATGAGGTTAAAGAGACAGCATCTCCTAAAAGTTATCGCTCTTCTCTTGGAGAAGGCCAAGTTTAATAGGAGGAGTGATCATTGAAAAACCAAGGGGCCCATTGACCTTCCTCCCATTCTCCTCAGATTGGGTACCCTCATCCCTGCTGTGTTCCTGAGGCTCTGACCCCTCCCTAGCCACCCAACCATCCTCCCCAGGCCTCCGTGAAAGAGGCCAGGCTCTGCTCTCAGCAGCATCCAGAACTCCTGCACACATGTACACACACAGACACACGGCAGTCTGGATACAAGCCTGGGGGCCCCCAACCCAGCCACACCCCCAGGAGAGCATGAGCTAGGACTTCTCTGCTTCCCCCAACCAAGCCCCAACTCAGCAAACCACCCTCAACAGCCCCTGTCTGGAGAAGGAGAGAAGGCTTTTTTTAATTTGCCTCTGCCCCCCACCCCCTGTCAGGATATTAGACAGCTAAACAGCCCGGCGCCTGTTTCCTTCAGATAACCAGTTCCTGACGAGCCCCCTAATTGTCCCCGGAATCTCAGCGCCAGTGTATAGAGTAGGTCATTTAACCAACAGTACACACAACTAAATAAAAATCCATTTTCCAAGAGAAAATTCTATTCTTATCAGAGTTTTGCAAGAGGGTTGCAAGCGGCCCATGTTAATTGAAGCTTTGATGTTTGTAGGAGGAGGCCTCTAATCAACGCCACAAAGGAGGCTGATTCACTGCAGTGGGCCCCTCAGCTGAGAACTGGACTCTGGGGAGCCAATGATGGGAGGCAGAGGAGAAGACAGAGGGCTCAGGCCAGCCACCAGACACCATGGTGGCCCAGCCACGGCCTCAGGCCTGGAGCCGCACACAAAGATGGCAGGGAGGCAGGCAGCTAGGTCAGGTAGGCCGCTGATACTGGGGATGAGCAGAGCCCAGGGTCAGGCAAGCAGGGGTCAGGAACCACCTTGTGATTTGCTCAGTGTATGGCCTTGGGCCTGTCACTTGACATTTCTGAGCCTCAATTTCTCCTCTGGATGACGAGAACCCTCTTGGCCTACCGTGAAAACCCATTTGATGATGATTGAATAAAAATAAAATCCAGGGAAGCAAGTTTCATGTTTTGAGGACATCCTGTGTGAGCTGGGCTACCTGCCACTTCACAATCTATATGGTATATGGTGCACTCTATGCTTCCTGCTGGCTGCTTTGTATTTATTCCTTATCTCATTTAATCTTTAAGGTGGGGAATCTTACCCCATTTTCTCAGGTGAGGGAACTAGGGCTCAGAGCAGCTAAGTATCTTGCCCCAATCCTCACAGTAGAAAGTGGCATAGTTGGTTTTAGTTGGTTTTCAAACATCCTGTCTTCAAATCCAGAATCAAAGCCACTTTCTCTTATCTGAGCTGCTTCTCCTAAAATGAGGTGGGAGGGCCCATCCAGCCCTTCCTCCCTATCTTCCTGCCTGCCCTCCCCTAACCCTAGTAATGATTTACATCCAGATACCCACACGCATCATTTCCCTTGTTCCTCACAGCAGCCTCCAAAGCAGGCAGGAGGTACCTAGGAACAAGAAGACAGGCCTTGCAGGAATGTGTGCGGGTTAATGAGGTAATACCCATAAAGAGTCAACTCTGTCTGGACCATGACAGGCTCTCAAGGACTGGCAACTCCAGCGCCATAATGATGTGATGATGATGATTTGATACCTAGCATGCACAGTGCCTTCCACACAAGGGCTGCTTGCAAAGGCACAGTCGGCAGCAGTGGTGAAACCATACCCGCATCCCAGGTGCGGAAACTGAACTCATTGTCAGTGAGTCCCCAGGCTATCCAGCCAGTGATGGGCAGTGTTGGGATCTCCTTATTACAGGCTTCAGCCACAAACTTGTGACCTGTCTACTGTGCTCCTGGCACCCAGTGCTTTGTAAAGCTGATTAGGGCTGACATGGGAGGGACAGAGGAGTCCAAACATGGGGCTGCCTGGATGCTATGGGCTCAATAGTCTCCTCTCCTCCCCAAATTCATGGGTGGGAAGCCCTACCCACCCCACCCTCAGTGGAGAGGTGGGACCTTCAGGTGACTAGATTCAGATGGGGTCATGACGATGGGGACCCTCCTGATGGGATTAGTACCCATATAAGAAGAGATACCGAATCCATGGCCACACTGATCTCAGACTTCCAGGTTCCAGAACTGTGAAGAATAAATGTCTGTTGTTGAAGCCACCCCTCAGTCTCTGGTATTTCATTATGACAACCCTAGGAGACTAAGACATGGAGCCATCAATAGCACAACTCATGCACTCTGGACATGACACCTGATCCCAAGCACTAGTGAGAGGTATGGATGGGACAAAGTGATGACAGTCCTCACCCTTGGGGGCCTTGGAGGGGAGGCTAGAGACCTGAAGCTATGGACAGCTATACACCTCCAGAGATGGCAGTCCCTGGGAGAAGAGAGGGTGGGAGAGGAGGGAGAGGTGGTCTGGGGGGCTACAAGCCGGGAATATCTTCAGGGAAGAAGGAACAAGCAGAGAGGTTGAATTTGCCAGGCCAGATCAAGCTAGCAAGAATTAATGTCCATTTCTCCGACACTGTTTACCGCCAGTGCTGTGCCAGGGGCTGGGGCTGGGAGATGGAGGTGCATTGACAAGAGGCATCCATGCTAGGGAAGCCGTGTTTAAGTAAGGCAGTGAGAGCTTCACCAGAGGTCCGCTTGAGCCCTCTTTTCAGTTGCCATCCAGGGATATTAGGGTTAGTAGTGTGCTGGGCAGGGAATTGAGAGATGAGTGGCCTACCAGTAGCTTCTGCGCCTTCATCTGACCTCAGTTCATAACTTTACCAGCTCAGATAAAACAACAAGGAGGAAACCAAAGTCCAGAGGGCTCTGGTGGCTTGTTCAAGATTACAGGACTTGCTGTGAGTTGAAATGAGACCCAAACCCGGGTCTCTGGATCCTGAATACAGTGCTTTTTCTACTACAACAGGGCAGTTAGGTATGGGGTGCAAAATACAAAGTGGCTAGCTAAATAAAATCAGGAGTTAACACCGGGTGCCTGAAAATGGGCACCAGGCTAAGCCTACGTGGCTGGCCTTCCCACAGTGCCCTGGGGCCCCAGATCTCCAGCAGGTAGGAGAGTGTGCCTCTGTGCCTGCAGAGTATCAGGGACACTTGGCCCCAAAAGGAAAGGATGACAGTGCAGGCAGATTATGTCAAGGCAAGCTAAGTGATTCCTACAAGGGTAGGGACCTCTAGCTTCTGTCTTCCCAGAAGCCGGTAGGGTCTGCTGAAAGATGATGGAGAGGTTCGGGGGACCACCTGTACTGAGTCAAGACCAGGGTGGGTGGGATGCATCCGGACCCACAAACCTCCTTACTTGCTCACCCAGTTCAGCCGACTCCATCTGCCTTCACAGCAGATGAAAGTTAAAGAGTGGTGAGCATTTAGAAAAACCCTTATAAAAACAGGAGGTTTCTGATCCAAGTCTTCGGATTATGAGATCAACTCTCAGAGGAGGCTGGGTGACTCAAGGTCTCCTAACTGCTCTCCTGTGCTTCCCACTCTGTTCCCTGCATTCTGTTCTCTGCTCTGAAGCCAGAGTGATCACCCTACAGTACAATCTAACCATGTCATTGCCCTGCTGGAAACCCATCAGTACTTCCTCACTGCCCTGGGGATAAAATCTGAAGCCTTTGCTGACAGATAAGACCCTTCCTCATCTCCTCCTGCAAGCTTTCTCAGGAACCTCGAGTCCTGCATATTCCATGCTCCTACCAGATAGTTTCCATGCACCATCCTGTGCCTGCTGTTCCCTTATCCTATAACATGCACTCACATCCATCCTATGTGTGGTAGATTGCATTCACGGCCACCATTCTGAAGAGGTGGAGGACATTATTTCACTCAAGGGATAGAATACTTTTACCTGCCTCTTGACGTTGGGTTTGGACATACATGAGAAGCTTTGGTCCATGGAACTTTAGTGGGAAGGTCATAACTAAAGATTTGAAAAGCGTATCTGTGCTTGGGCTTACCATCTCATGCTCTTCCTGTCACCATTAGAGACCATGCCTGTTGGTCCCAGGAGAAGGAGAGAAGATTCACGGGATAGAGCTGCCTAATTGGGCCCAGCCTACATCAGCTGACCCCCAAGAAAAAGCCTAGATCAGGAGAGCCACCAGGCAAGTCCAGCCAAGATCGGCCAGCCCTCAGCCAACTCACAGGTACATGAACTAAACTAAGTAGTAATTGTTATATGCCACTGAGATATTACAGTATAGCATGGTAATAGCTAATGGATATATCATTTTAGCCTGAATCTGAGGTCAGGTCATTTCTTCTCAGGAGTCTGACCTGAGTCCCATCACCACTCTCACAGTTCTGGGGGAGATGCTCCCTCTCTAGGCTCCCCTAGCACCCAGCATTTTGGTAGCACATAGCACACCCTGGGTTATAACTTCTATTTCATTTTTCTGTCTCCCTCATAGGACTCCGAGTTTCTTCTGGTCGGAGACTGCATGTTGTTCACAACTTCTGACAGAGAGGGATTCAATGAGTATTTATTGGAAGAAAAAATCTGGAGCTGACCTTTTCCAAGTGGTGGAAACCAGAAGGACTCCATTTTTCCACCGAGTCCACCACCACCATGGAAAATGCCCAGAATGGGAAGAAGACTTGTGTGAGTTCCCTACACCTCCTGACAGCCACTTGCACACAAGCGTGTGCATGCTCAAACCCCACATGTACCAGAGCTACACGTTCCCACCCGCCTGCTTGCTTGGTGACGAAACACTTTTTGAACCACTTTGCTCCATCTTTCTGCAATATCCTCCAGCAAATCAAGCATCCCCTTCTTGGGATGTTTTCAATCTGTTTTATGTTGATTTTAATTAAAGAATCCGAAACTGAACAAACAGTTCCTAGCAGGTGGCCATACAAGTGTGAAATAAGCAAACTGTTTTATCTGCCACAAACTCTGCTAGTAAATTTCTTCAAATTAATCCCAGCCTCCGAGAGTCTGCTGATTCCAAGGAGAAAGCTAAGCAATCCCAACCTCCAAATATTTGCTTTTGTTACAGCCCCTGGAGCCAATGACTGGTGGTGTCCACCTTTGCTCCACCCTCATCACTTTGTCTCCGAGACCCATCTCTGGCATTCTTTTGGCCCATCCCATATGCCCAGAACAAGGCTACAAGCCCACACCACCAGAGCTCCATGGCCAGACCTCAAACAGGGTAGTCAGATGCTCCAGAGAGATGCCCAGACCTCTCTCTTCTGAGTACACCACCAACCAGCCATCCGCTCCCCCTGCCAATGCTCCCACCTGAGCTTGGTCCATCTCACCAAAGTGCAGCCATTCCCAGGGAAGAGCAGACTTGAGGAGCACAAGACAAGCCTTGTTTTCCTTCCCATGGTATAGCCCAGGTATGGAAGGAGCCCTGGGGAAATAATACCACCCAGTCCCAAGAAGGGTGTGAATAAACGCTTATCTCCTCCACCGCTGACAGAAGTGTAACTTAGCACAGGCTTTCTGGAGGCCAGTTTGCACATAACAACAGTTTTAGAATCTTTCTTACTTTTGGATGCAAAAATTTCATATGTAGGACTTTATCCAAAAAAATAATCATTAATGTATAGTCGTAAACATTTACCTCAGAGCTGTTGATAACAGCAAAAACTGGGAACCATCCATTGCTCAACAGTAAGGGATTGGTTAAATAAGCCATATGAAATATTGCAAAGTAATATTTAATACATAAAAAATAATCTTGTGGTTTTAGTGCGAAAGGCAAATTATAAGGCAATATGTCCAGTGTGAATTCATTCCTTTTAGTTCCCTATGTATGTATATAATATATCCCATATGTAGCATGAATATATTGTATACATAATTATTCAAGGTGTGTAATATATGTGGGTGTGTGCACAGCAGAAGAAAAGGCTAGAAGGGTATAAACCAAAAATGTAACAAGAGTTGTCTAAGTATCAGTAATATAAGTACTAGCTCTCTTTTGTTTTTTTTTTTTTTATAATCAGTATTTTGTCAATTCTCTAATTTTGAGAACCCTGGCTGGGGAGATTGAAAACCAAGTTGTAGCCAGTGTGATGACACTAACACAAATTTAGCGTTCCTGGCCTAACTTAAAGCCAACTCTGGAGTCCTTAACATCACGCTGTGTAGATTTCCTGCTCTGCATACAATGTGGAAGGGAAGCCAGACACCCCAAGTCTGCCTCACCTCAAGTTCTAGAGTGTATCCTGCACTGCACCTGGGAAAAGAAGGCATAGCCTCAGCAGACGTGCAAGACATGTTGCCTGTTTTCTCTGGTCACACCAGTCGCAGAGCCAGAACTCTCTAGGCTGAGGAGGCATTCGCTAGACACTGGACACTATTCTACTAGGCACTTACTGCAAAGGCATAGTGCCAGAGTAATTACCTGCATTTCTGCCCCACCGTATCTGCAGTGGCTGTCCCTAGAGGATGGTGGTATCTCTGGCCATCCCCCAGGAAGTATATAACGTGAGCTCAAGTACAAAGCACAGGGTCAATCAGCTGCCGCCAAGCCTCCACCCAGCACCACGCCCTCTGCCAGGTGGTACGACCCATTTTCCAGCCTGCCTCCCCACTGGCCAGTCCCCGGGGCCAGAACTCCTTCCCTCCACTTCCTCCAGGGCCAGCACTGCTCTCAAGCTTTGACATGCCACATCTGCATGGCAGCAGGCAGCAAGGGGGAACAAAAATCCCCACATTTGTTAAGGTGACACTAGCTACTGTCCAGATAAGCACCTAAATCTCATTGAGTGAACACAATAAAAGTTTATCTCTTGCTCACAGTACAGTCCAATGGGGAGTCAGCCCACACAGTCATTCATAAACAGAATCTCCTTCCACCTTGTGCCTCCACCCTCCTTTAGGACTCCAGAGTCCTCTCCATTCTATGGTAAATGGAGGAAAGGGGTGAGGACTGCACAAGAAAGGTTCTAAAGGGCCATGGCTGGAAGTGCTCATCACCTCTGCTCATAAGTCAGTAGCCTGGGGATGAAAGGACCCACGTCTCACTGCAAGGGAGGTTGGCAGTCCAGGCGTGTGTGGCCCCGGGAGAGGCGGCCAAGGACTGGTGAGCCACAGCAGGCTCTGCCCCACTTCTGTCCCCACTTTCTGACTAATCCTTTTGGGCGCATCCCAGCAGAGCAGCTTCACACACCCCAATCCTGTATAGAGTTTCTCAAGAAGTAGCTCCTTCTCACCATCCTCCATTTCCTTGGGGCTCAGATATATGTCTTGGTGGGAGTGAGTAGCCAACAACAGAGTGTGCCCCCTGGGAACAAACAGAATGTACCCCTCAGTCCCTCACAACCCAAGTATTTAAAAATCCTAGAGGTCTCAAAGACCACAGAATTGCCAGAAACAATTACTTTGTTGCCTTCTTTCTCACTTAGCCCTTCTGTTGTGTTGGGCTCCAGTGGCATCTTCTAAAACTCTCTCTTGGCCCCATGACCTGTGCTCCCCAGGTTGTCTTTCTGCTTCTCCGACCTTACCTCTGCCTACTGCCAGGACTCCTTTCTTTACCTCTCAAATGATAGTGTTCCCAGGCAGCAACTTCCATGCTCACTTCCTTCCTTCTCCTCTTCCCTGGCTCCTTCCCTGGTGAGCTCACCTGCATCCCACCTCAGGCACTGCTTTTTTACCAAACTCTTGTTTCTGGCCAGACCTCTCTCCTAAAATCTGGACCTGCCTTTCTCACTGCCTGCTGGTCACATGTGCCTACATATTCTGACTCATCATGTCCAAAGCTGGGTTCCCTGTCAATCTTCCTAAAATCTTCTATTCTTTCTCTGCTGGTTGATGAGCCCACCATCCACCCTGGCACCCAGGGAAAATCCTGCCAGTCCCTCCAGTGTCCAGTTGTCTGGCCCCACAGCCAGATGCAACAGTCCTGCCATGTCTAGCTCCTGGTACCTCCGGGCATTGTTTTCTTCAAGACCTTGACCCCCATTGTCCAGAACACAAAAGAGACCCCTGCCTGGTCTCCCTTCTGCCAATTTTCTCCTTCCAGCCCATCTTCCTCAAAGAAGCCAAAGAGCTCTCTCTAAAAACGCAAGTTTTACCACAACACTCTTTCCCAACATGTAAGATGTGGGGCCCTCAGGGCAAGACAAAACTCCCAAGTCCTGCGGGAAATGCCTGCCACCATCTGGACACCTTCCACCCTCTCCAGTCCCACTCATCTCCATCTGTTCCTCCCTGTCCTCCGCTATGTGCAGCCTCTACCATGGCCTCTCCTGCCCACCACATCCAACGCCTTCTCAGTCCCAAGCCCCTCTCTGTGTGTGTTTCCTTTACACCTGGAAAATTCCACACATCTTCCCTGAGCAGGATCCCACACACACATACTAATAAAACAAGTACAAGTGCTTCCATGCCTGGGGTCCCCCAGTAATTTTTCCAAATTACAGCCACTCTTGCCACACTGTTACATTCCTTTTTTTTTCTGGCCTAGTTCCTCCGCTGGGCAGGAAGGACTTGAGAGCCAACACAGGGGTTGGCACTTGGAAGGCACATGAGGTTTTAGGAAGGAATTAAGTCCCTCTACCTCTCCTCCTCAGCCCAGGGTGCAGTGGGGAGACATGCATGTACAAGAAGGCACCGGAAGGCCAGGTGTCCTCCCAGACCCTCTTCCACAGTTGGGGCCTGGAGGAACCTGGCCAACACCCCTCTCTGATCTTCTGCCAAAGCCGCCTTGACCATAACCTTGAAGGCACAAAGCCAGCAAGGACCCTCTCTGCAACAGCAGGCCCTGCATGCTGATGAGGCAGCTGAGGGGGCAGGCGGCCTATACTCCCTTCTTCTTCCTGGGAGGAGATAGAGAGAAGGGGATGGCAACAAACAAAAGAAATCCTTCCCCTTCATCTCCCGATCCACGCCCTCTCAGAACTGCTTATCAGCATCTTGCAATGATCGCTGAGCCACCAGCTTCCAGGAATATCACTACTGTGTGTAGTGGCAGCATGAACTTGGAAGCCAGACTCATGGCCCACCATAGTGTTGCCAGGCATTACCTGGGCCTTCCCAGCCCAGGGTGTCCAGGGTCTGCACCTGCCCAGGGGCCCTAGAGGGCATGCCCCTTTCCCAACCTGGGGCTCAGGGATCCACCAGGGTGAACCCACAAGAGCTGCAACAGGTACAGAGCATCACCCTCCACTCACAAACTGGGTCCCAGTTATGCCCCCCCAATATGCACAAGGCTGATATGCACCTGTGGGTATGATATGCAGACACCATCATCTTCAGCTCACACTTCTCCTCATGCTCACCATCCAATCAAGAAGCACAGATTGGGTGCTCGCTGCATTCTTGGCACAAAGCTAGGTCCAAGGGAAACAGAGCGTAGCCCCCAGGGAAAGGCAGCAAGGACCACAGGAAGAAACCAGGGGAGAGGGGCAGAAGGCCAGTCTGGGTACCCTGGTGCCATTTGCCTGAGAAGTGAGGAGGTCATTAAGAGGAGAGAAGGTGGCGGGTGCTCTGAGAACAAGAACAGAGTAGGGACAGCCATCACCCAGAGCGTCCTACTTCTCAAAGGCAGGGCTGGGTGAGATGCCCTCTGGCCTGGACTGCCCAGCCTTTGAGCCCAAGTGAGTGGCCTAAGCTCTGTAAATTCACTCTTTCCACTGTCGCCTCCCCAGTTATTTCTGCACAGAGCAAACTTCTAGAATCTGATCTTATCGCTGTCTGTGCAGTGGCTTCCTATCATGATCTAGACAAAGTCAGAAGCTCTTACCATGATCTGCAAGTTTCTAAATGATCTCACCACTGCCCACCTCTTAGCAGTTCTGACACTATAATAGAGATACATATTCACTTGTTTGTCTCCCCATAGAAGGCAAGCTCACTGCAGGCCAGGACTTTGTTGCTCCACTGCTGTACCCACAGTGTAGGAGTGACACCTGCCATGTGGCAGACACAGGACACACATTTCCTGACCAAGGACCTACTAGAGGTCCTGCCCCAGTGGGCCACTGGGAACAGAGCATACATGCTGCAATCCAGGCTTGTCTCACACTTGGCTCAGGGGTTTATAATCACAGAACTGTGGATTCCTAGGATGGCCCATGAAAGGGTTTCAGGAAACCCTTGAACTCCTGGAAATTAAATGTGAAACCAGTTTATGCACATATGAACACTTTTCTGGGGAGGTATCAATGCCTGCCATCAGATATGTACAAGGGTAAGAAACCAAGGAACCTGAAGGAGAAAGATGGGGATACCCAGGAACATTCTATATTGTCCCAGCCCCCAGATGTGAGGGTCAAGTGCAGCCGATGGACACCTGTGAGGCAGGTGCATTAAGCACTGAAGAGCATGAACACACAGGTTTGAGACCTGAGTTCACAGGCCTTCCCAGGGAGGGGAGTAGAGCAGATCCCTGGGGACGAGTGGACAACAGTCCTTCAGTGCAGATTCTCATCCTTCCTAGCCTTGAGGACAGAGAAGGGGGAAGAAACTAGGGCAGCTGAAGCAGTGTGGAGGTCCCAGAAAATGGGAGGGAGGCCAGATGGCCTATTTTATAGCCTGACCTGTGCAAACATTTTGCAAAGCCAGCAGCAGAGGGGAGCAAAATGAATAGAAAATAGGAGAGGAAAAAATAAGAAAATTAGAACACCAGTTGAGAATATTCAATATGAAATTACAAGAGATCAAGAAAAAAAATCTTCGATAAAATAGTTCATGAAACTTTCCCAAAACCAAAGAGCATGAATTTCCAGACTGGAAGGGTACACCATGTACCAAAGTACGATCAATGAAATAAATTCATGCTAAGACATATCATTATGAAATTGCAGAACACTAAAATAAAATAAAATTCAAAAGAAAAAAAAGGGAGAGGTCACCATCAATGTATCAGAAACTGGAATGGTCTTCTCAACAGTAATACTAAATTCAAGAAGGCAAGGGAGCATTGTGTTTCACATCCTGAAAGAAAACCATTTACAAATTAGAATTCTGTATCAGTCAGGATGGGCTTGATTATGCTTCAGTAACAGACAACTCCAAAATCTTAGATGCTACCTGTGTATCTCAGGTCAGCAGGGTCCTTGGCTGTTAGGGTCTCCAGCTGTTTCTGGGTAGAAAAGGGAACATGACAAATGAGTTAACAGCTCTTTAAAAAAATTCTATCAGGAAGTGACACGCATCACTTCTGCTCACATTTCCTTGGCCATAGTTAGTTACAAGGACTTGTCTAACTTCAAAAAGAGAAAGAAGTGCAACTTCCCTGCATGCAGAGAGTCCCAGATATATATAATCACTAATCCATCCTTCAGTCACTAAATATGTGTCTTATTCTTCTCACCAGAGCAACATAAACATCCTCTCCTCAAATGCAACAACCCAAAAGTTCCATCTAGTCATAGCAACAAACACGAAGTACAATCTCCCTGGATGATGTGTCAGTGTCTCCATTAGATACAGATGTGGCTCTCCTCTTAATCTGGAGACGTATAAAGTAAAAATATGTTTTCTGCTACATATGCTCAAACTACAGTGGTGGAACAGATATATGATAACCACAAGGGCCAGTCCCATTCAGAAAGAAAAAGAATGAAAATAGAAGACATTCACTCATTGCAATTCTGAAATCCTGCTGTGCAGACATTTTGAGAGTCTCATTCTAGAATATGGATATTGCTAGATTAGGCTCTCATTTTGCTCCTTGGGAGTAGCTCCTTTGCCATTGTACTCCATTGCTCTTGGCTCTTTTCCCTAGGAAATTCTTTCTTTTCGATTACTCTCCTTGGCCATATATGAAGTAAATGTGAGGGAATATGGTCTCCTTGAGGGTGGAGTCCCTTTATCAGATCACTTGCTACTGCTAGATAGGGTCATTTTAGGTCCTTGAATAATCTTTCTCAATCCAGACTGATGGTTCTTATGGCAATACATCTCTCTCAATATCTTATCTCTTTACCTATTTGATTCTGTCAGCAACAGAATCCAGCCCACA